>NC_139723.1:81904117-82146617 GCF_964211835.1 Anser anser | reverse complement strand
TTTTTTTTTTCCTCAGCTTGTTGCCTAATTGGTTGACCCTGGTGTTATAAATAACAGTGAAAATAGAAGAAATGGCAGAGGCTTTGCATCTGTGGGGAAAGGGGGAATGAAATAGCAGGAAATAAATTGGTGTAGTGAATTTAGAACATTTTAAAATGTCTCCTTCACAAGAAAGATCAGTATATTTGCCTAGATACATAGATTTAAGCTGTGTAAAAAGAGCTCTGTTACTTCCCCACCTGACAGAAAGAGATAGGCAGCCCTTTAGCAGGCTTTGCATCCAATTCTTACCTGTCACATTCCTCCCAAGGAATCACATGTATAGGCAGTGTTGTTGGGAGGCATTTTGTTCCTTTTCATTATGCAGACTATAAGCTCTTTTGGGACCTATCTTCTCTCTTACCATGCACTTGTGTCCCACCTAGCTCAAGAAGGTCCTGACCTCAGCTGAAATTTCTAACTGCTTTAGTGACATCATAAAAATAGGAACAAAAGACAAGCTGGTTCCTCTGCAGTTGTGCTTGTTTGGCACTCACCAATATGTTCTTATCCATAAAAAAAAGCTTCTCCCAGGGCTTAAGTAAACAAAAATGAACTGAAATTTAATTTATATAAACAAAAATTGATATATACACCTAGGAGGAATATAATCTCAATGAACTCTTGTTCAAAATTGTGTTTGACCAAATATATTTGAAGAAAAAACTTTTTCATTCTTTGCCCTGTTTTAATGAGGACATGAGTTGGGTAACAACATTCTATAAAACCAGTGACGAATAAGGACTGTCAGCTATTACCAACACTCTGTAGGCCCAGTTCAACCAGTGCTCTACAGGCAAAAAGACAAAGGAGCTTATTACCTATCCCCTGAGCTATCTACTCTTCCCTAGAGAAGCTTTTTGACATCAGGGGCTTAACTGAAACATATGAATTAGAGTGGAAATTGAAAGTATTCAAATATAAATTAATTTATACCCAAGGGTTATTCATGCCAACTAGCAATAAATATGCTGGAAGTAAAAAAGTCTAACTTGAATGAGCATGAGCGGGCAAAAAGCAATCAAGGGCAAGAAAGAGGCATATGCAAAGTATAAAGCATCAGATAGAAGAGACAGGACTGAAAAGTTCACAGCAGAAAAATTAAAGATAATGGGAACCTTGTGAAAATGCAGGGACCATCTTTCCATGTCTGGATGGTAAACTATAGTGCTTGACCTACATCATTCTTCTGGAACTTCCAAAGACTTGGAAGGGTCATGTCAAAAGTATGAGTATGGTTTCACGTGAGCCTCTTGTGGGCATTTGTCTAAAACACTAAGGTGGTAAAAAAATAGACTCCTAGACCTTGTTGCTAGTTATGAAGCGAAAGGGTGATGCAAGGAGACCAATGAGAAAGGTTGTGTACAGACAAGGCAAAGACACATCTGAAAAGGAGCCACTGGCGTATCCTGTCAGTTCACTTCATTGGCCCTATAAAAGTCTGGTTAGAGTTCCATTTAACACATTTTTTTTTTATACATGTGTGAAGTGTTCACCTACCACACCACCTTGGTGTGGTAAAGAGAGACCGCCATCTTCTGTGTTGTGGAGCTGCCCATTATTGTTTGTTCTTAATAGGCCATGGGTCTTGGGGCACACAGAAGATTGCTTGCAATGTCAGAAATGTGCAACAGAAGCATAAGAAATACTCTTTCTCACGTTGCCTGGTTTCAACACAAGGTAATTGATTACTTGGTAATTAGTTACTTGTTTTCATGAGTAGTAAATCTGTATTTACAACGCATAAAAAAAAATTAAGAACAAGAATAGAAAATGGAATTGGGGTTGAGGGACAATGTGGAAAGGAACTGCGGCTAAAATTAAAATTGTTTTGACTTCACTAGGATAAATCATTTATGACCTTATATGATATGAAGGGCTGAACAATACCTTTTTTCACTCTCCTTTAAAAACAACTGAAAAAAATATTTCTATTCATACCTGTTCCCCTTTTAAGAGAGTACAACAACTACTTTTTGGGCCTAAACTACTTGACTGTGTCTGATTAATTAATGTAGAGGCTTTCCCAATACTCCCCACAGATTTTTTCCCAGTCTTTGATTAATTTAATTAAAGTTCGCCAGCCTTAACTCACCCAAGGGGCACCACGTCTAACATGAGGAATAAAAGTTTTTTTGAAGAAGTAATGGGAATGGCTGATGGACCCAAATGCAGAGTAATTTTCCTGTGTTTTAGAAGTGTGTTTGAATAATCTGCACTGGAATCCAAGTGTCCAAGTGTATTCAGGCAGATGTGCAATTACAGACAAACACAGAAGGTGGAAAACAGAAAGTAGGATCAATAGTCTAAACATCATTAATAATTGCTCTACCTCCAACATAATTTCAGTGTATTGAATCCCAGCTTTTTTTATTGGTTCAGGCACTGGCCAGAATTTGATGGTCTCTTCACATAAGAACCTGTTCCAATTCACAGTGAAGAAGGCTTTCTAAGTAATGTTAATTTACCTGATGCATCACAGAGTGAATTAGAAGATGTGATTTATTCCTGGCACTGCTACACTGCTGATTTTGGTTATGCTATTCCCCCTTCCTGTGCTTTTTCCTTTCAACAGTTACCCTACTTCTTGACTCGGATTCTCCCTTCTGACGTCTCTCTGTAAATTGCCACATTGCACTAGGGAACCCTTTTCTTGCTTGAGGAGTGTAGTAATTGACTGCTTCATGACACCCCAGACTTTTCAACTTTCCAGGAGTAAATGCATGGTAGCATTTGGCAGCACAACTGATGCTAAAAAGGAGACAAGAAGAGAGCTCCATCTTCTGTTCTGCACACAAACAATGAAAAAAACTAGTCAGAAAGGTGGTCTAAGGTAACAAAACCTTACCCCCACCCCCCAAAAAAAAATAAAAAGGCATTTTTGGAGGTATGAGCCTAGAAATCTGCCATCTCGTTTTTTTTTTTTTTCTTTTTTTTTTTTTTTCTGGCAGTCCCAGATCACTCATGTTCTTCAGGTGTTGTTTTTGCATTGCTCGGGCTACTTCTGACTCTCTGCAAGTCCTCACTGGGATGGTTCCCAGCACCAGTGACACCACAGGCTGAGTTTGACATGCACTGGCTGGCAGGCTCTCCTGGAGAGCTCTCAGGATGCCTGACACACTCTGCTGTGTTTGGCTTTTATTAATCCTTTAGTTTCATCCTTATTTTCTGCCCCTTCTTCCCCCTCGCTTCCCCCCTCCGGGTTTGAGAGAAGCAAATGCTGACCTAGTGGAAGCAAATTGTTCAAAGTCCATTTGAACACAGCACTTTAATTTTAGGATTGTTAGCCACACGCTTACATACCTGGCTATCTGCAGAGGGCTTGAGCTGTGCGGTGAATGAGTCCAGCCACACTTTTATTCAGTTCTCTCACTGCTTTGCTGCCAGGAGGCTCAAGCAGGTGAGGATTCATGCTGCGCTTCCCACCCTAGCTGAGCTCTGTGCACATTTCAGTTGGCCTCCTGTATCAGCTTACCTGCACCTGTGTCTTCTTGCTTTTGGAGAACAGTGTGAGTGTAGCCCGCCAAATGCTGGCACTGAGGAGGTCACAAGTTTGTTAGTCTTAATCAATAGAGCTTTAATAAGCATGCTTTTCTGTCTTTTCTTCACTTCTGCAACTCAGCTCCACGGGGCAGCAGCTCACATGGTGACTGCACTTTCCTTTGAATACCCTGCCATGTAAGTGGGTCATGTATGTTTCTCTTCCCCTCCAGAACAAGTCAGGGTGAAGAAGATGCTATGAAGACAGGTGCAATATTCTAGCTGTGTGGAGTGAATGCAAAGAGAGAAACGACCTAAAAAATAATTCCATACCAGTGTTTTTGAGGTTAGGTTCAATCCACCCACTACCCTCTAATTCCCTACGTGCTTCCCAAGAGTGATTAAATATATTTTGCACATTTAAGGGAACAGCTTCCAAAGAGGTTTTCCTTCATTCCTATTCCTTCCTTTTACACTTTTTAAAATTTGAATAAGAAGAGCAGGCCTACTGGCTTCTGCTTTTGTTTTCATCGAGATATTATTGAATAAATTTGGAGAGACACTCTAAAAACATCCCCAGGCATGGCTGGCAAATTCAACAGTGAAAGTAGTTCTATCCAGTTCCTCTAGTCTCTGTCGCCATCTTGCACGTTGTGCAAACCCTGTTGAATTCTCTCCTGGCACACACTGTTCCTTTGGACTCCTGACCAACCTTGGATCCATCCCTGTAGCCAACTTGTTTCAAGAGAGCAGCTGCAGCCCAAAAGGAGAAGCAGAGCACATGAGAGTACTTGGCCAACTGCAAAAAGTTGGAGCACTGTCTCTTTTCTCCACTAACTTCAGTAACAACAGCAGCGATAAAGAAATGGAAGTGTTCTGCCCTGTCTTTCCCTCCCCTCTCTATTCCCACCCCTCCCCTCATTTATCTGGCACCTGAAATAGAGGACAAATCTGTCATTAAATATTTGTAAATGCTCAGTTATCTGATGGCAGCTGTTTTCTAACTGGATTGGGATGCACAGCACAGATGCTTGGAGGAGCTACACCATTTTTTTCTTCTTCTCTCAGCATAATCCTCCCTTTCTCTCTTTTGCACTACGAAAGAAAAGGAGAAAAGACTTTGATGTTACATACTGTTCATTACACAGTAGTCATTTCCTCCCAACAAACCCTTAGAGTAGGTAATCATTGCTTTTTGCTTTGGTGAGCATTAACTAACCAACTGGTCGTTACTACCTTCTGTTAACTATAGGGAAAGGGGAGGGGTGGAAAATGTTGACGTGACACAGTAGTTTACACTGAATTTCAAGAAACCGAGGCTCTGTCACACAAGTTAGTATAATGAAATTTAAGTAATCAGCCCCATAATTTCTCCTATTAGTTTTAGCTAGACTAGAAAAGGTCAATGCCCTGGCAAGCAATGATTCACAAATAACAGGTGCAGCCGGTTTCTGTTATACCACCATGGGACACTGCTCTGTCACTTTTATTTACTGAATCAATCCACCAATGTCCAGCAGGAGAACAACAGTTAAATGGCCATTAATTGTGGGCCGATGTGCAGATGAAACAAATCTCCAAAGGGACCGTAAACCTTTGTTCTTTAGCCTTCTCCAGCTCACGCAATGGGATTAGCAGTAAATCACTTAATGCGTCATTTTCTTATTAAAAATTTACCATGCTGATCATCCCAGGTGACTTACATCCAGTCAGGACTTTTTTTTTTTTTTTTTTTTTTAATTTTCAGGACAGTTGTTTAAGACTTTCATAGTGAAACAAGCAATTAACATAAATAAGACTATAACATTCATGTTGTATCTTTGATCATCTTGTTTAGTGTTTTAACATTTAGAAACTGTGAAAGATTGTTTTAGGAAAGTCCTTCCAGAAACTGAGTTTTGTCTTTTATTTGCTTTGATTTGTTTGGTTTAATTCATACTGTGGTTCCTGAAATGTAGTTCTAAGGATGTTATTCAGTCTTCAGAAATAGGAGTGGCTGAAATATTGGAGGTTGGTGTAATGGCAATTCAAATGTCTTCTAGAAATATCCGCAAAGCACAGGCCTTTTACTTTCCCTGTGTATCCTAGCCAAATTAATGAGTCTATAAGATGACCACAATCTTACAGAGTTTTAGGTTTGACCCTTGAAAATAGACTGCAGTGCATTGCATGGACAGTGTGACATTACTCCAAAATAGAAACTGAGAGGTATTGAGCAGATATGATCCCCCCACTTGATTCCTGGGCTAGAACAGAAAGAAAGAAATGGGAACTGTAGTACATGGGACCTCAGGGGTTTTATTTAATTATCCTTATTGAGACAGTTACATTTGCAAAACAAGAAGAGGTGCCTATCTGAGTGTGGCAGGCACCACTGACAAAGACAATACATCAAAGCAGAAAGAGCAACCCCATAACGTACTATATTTCTAGGTAACCACACAGCTGAA
Organism: Anser anser; assembly: GCF_964211835.1. Classification (NCBI taxonomy): domain Eukaryota; kingdom Metazoa; phylum Chordata; class Aves; order Anseriformes; family Anatidae; genus Anser; species Anser anser. The sequence continues at coordinate 82,140,648 of NC_139723.1, read as the reverse complement.
ACAATCAGCTAAATTCCCCATCTCCCTTACCTAGTGTATCATCCCTAATGATGCTTATTTCTTCAGCAATCTTTCCAAAGAGAAGCATTTTGAATTAGGCCCTCATCCAAAGCTCAGTGTAATCAAGAAAACTAGCACCAGTATATTAACCTAAGACTAATATGTATACAGAGGAATCACTTTCTCTTTCCTACCCTTTCCTCCATTTGTGCATCCACAGCCATGTGGAAAGAGCTTTTGTTGTGTTTGTTCATTGTAAGCACTACCATTGTTTTTCTGGTAACTTCACTTGTTTTTATATATGATCTATATTTTTCATAAATGTATATATTTGTATTCTAAGGCACTCAGTGTTTAATTTGATATAAATTCTGTGCAATTGAAATAATTTAGTATGTCTCATTTTATCTCATTCTTATGTAGTAATCTACCAAATTCTGTGATATCTTCAAATATACTTTCTAGTCTTCAGTTTGAAGGTTGGTAGAACAATAGTTCTTTAACTTGACACTTTGACTTGACACTTGACAGAGAGAAAGCTCTGTCACCTCTAGGTTAGGCTGAGATTTTTTTCCTCTTCTTCGCAGCTTGTCAGATAAACTTTTGCAGATGCTCTCTAAAGTTGTCCGTCTGAGGTACTCTAGATCTTTCATGAAAATGTGAATCTATGGAGATCCAAGTACACAGAACACATGTACACAGGAGAGTTAAGAATCTGATTTAGAAACAAAATTCTACTAATTCCAATGATTTAAAACAGATAATTAATGAAATTGATGAAATTGTGATAATTTGTTGTTCTAGGCATGCTACTAACTTTGGAATAAGGTTGAAAGGCATCTTATGCTTACTTATAAATGTAAACACACACATATACTTTTTATTAAAAAGGGGAAAAAACAAGTCCTAAACCCTGTTCTGAATTTTAAAATGTATGACATTAAGAATTCTTCCTATATCAAGACTCTTTATGAATCAAACTCAAACACAAATATAATGTCAATCTCCAGCAATGACTAAGTCCAAAAGTAAAAGCAGTTTCAGTATACCAAAATATGTCAAGCACTCATGATTGTCATTAAAAAAAAAAAAAAAAGAGGTGAGAACAGTCAAAATAAAAGAAATATTGATATTTAGTTTTAAATGATATAATTTCATATTGATAATGTTGTAGCAATATATTTACAAAACATTAAATACCTAGTAAAAATTTTATGTAGCCTACAATCAAAAGAGACTTTTAATATGTATTAAGAATAAATGACTCAGAACCAGAAGCTAATGCTTTTATTCTGCCAAAATGAAACATACTTATATAACTAAAACAAGAATGTTGAGAATAATTTTAAAATTCTCTTTTAAAAAACATCATAAAAAAAAAAAAAATTCCACAGATCATATTGGTTTAAATAAAGACACATTTTCTTTTAACTAAACATAGACTAACCACTGCAGAGATCTTTATCGGACTTATTCATACTGTGATCTCTTTCGGGTCTAAAAAGAGAAATGGATTCTTCTGTTGCATGATTCATCTCATCTTAAAGTGGCCGTCTAAATTATGTCAGAGAAATCATACCTCAAATGTGTCTTTTAATCTTCATGGATTATAAATAGAGCCTTAAGTGACTTGCTCAGAGACAGCTAAACTGGAAACATCTACTTTAGTTACATAAAACCCTTGAACGTTACTGAATTTAGTAATAATTTCCCAACCACCAGATCTTCCAGCATAATGCCTGGAGTTCCCAGTGGAGGTTGAGGACCCAAAAAGAAGTTATTAAATCACTGTAAAACTGTAGAAATATTAGCTGGGAGATATCTTCAGAGGACCTCCACTGAACCTCCTGCTCACAGTGGGATTGTTCCTATTGCTAGAGGTCATCCAACTTCTTTCATCCATCTAGATATATTCTAGATGAACGCTGCAACCCTTCAAGGCTGGAGAGCACACAACCTCATTTGGTAACCTGCCCCAGTGCTTTTCTACCCTTCTGACAACGGACATTTTACAAATGCCCAGTATAACCAGTCTCCCAGGAAAATGAAAAGTTCTTGTAACTATTATCTCTTAATTTCTACCATAGCAAATAGTTTGCCTTTTTCATCTTTGAAACTCACCTTCAGATGCTGTAGCTGCTAATGTTTTGGCCCTGTTCAAACCCCACAGAGTAGTTTCCTACTAATATGTAGACATACAGATCTGAAGACCTAATTCTGCATTTCAAGAAGTTTCACAGCTAGCAGAGTCATTGCATTCTATTCTCTCGCTCCCTTGCCATTTTTGTGTTTTCTTTTTCTAAGTATATTTGATTTCTCTTTGCTCAAATATGAGGCATGCAGTTATCCCAGTATTATCTCTTACCTAGTATTTCCATGACCAGCACACAGTAGTTGATACAATTGACATTAGCTCAGCAGGTGAACATAAGAATATGTTTCTTTGGTCTGTAATAAATTTCCTAGGTAACCTCAGGAAAATCACTTGCACTCCCTTTGACTTTTATCTTCTATGAAAGAGTAGTCAGGTTGACCTGCCACATAAACTGTAAGGTCAAACACAGTGATGACTCTGGGTCTGTATAAGTAAAATTTCTGGTTAATTGGTTAATTGGTTGCTTTCTTGGTTTTATTTACATAGATGGATCTATTAAAACAATAACAACAACAAAACAACAACAAAACAACAACAAAACAACAACAAAAACACCTTTAGAAATCACTCTTCTGATCAAATACATTTTTATGATATTTCACAGAATTAGCAAGTACTTAAAAATAGAAAGGAGTAATGATGATTAATTATAATTTTTTACTTCACTGCTATTTTCTACTTTTCAATAACTGTATGTAGTGCTTTGCTGAGACACAAGAAATCCAGACCCTTACTGTCTGGCAGTTCCTTTCTGAATTGAACAGATAACATGACAAATAATTACTTTCTAAAAACAACTTTTTCTCCTGGGCATCTCTTTGTATTTTTCAGTATTGGCACCCATTAAGAAGTGAGGCATAGACGTTCTTTAAAACTTGGATCACATAAAACAGCTAAGACAGGTTTGGAAGGATTCTCTGCTCTTGGAAATTCTTGTGTCATTGTCACACACGCTACATGAAACATCCATCAACTTCACATCAAAAATAATATTCTCCTTCTTTCAAAAGCTGGTCTTAAGGGTTTTCAGCATGTGTCCCAGAAGACTAATGATGAGTGTGGTTGTTTGATTGATAGAAACTAGCTTTTGTTTTGAAATCATACATGACCAGCCACAGAAGCACAAAAAAGTCCACCACTGCTTAAGCATTGAGGCATAGGCAAGAAAAGACATTTTATTTTCAAAAGGATATGAGATACAAAAGGGGTGAGAGAAAACAGGGGCACTCAGTACAGCAGGGGTGGTCATACTTTGCCCAAATACTTTGAGGATCGTATTGGTAAGTTGCCAAGAGCCGAAGGGCTGCATTGAATTTGCATTAAACGGAGCAGATGGCATCAGCTGCCCTCAACTTTAATGTTGAAATGTGGCCTACAGAGCAAATCTGTACAAAACTTTTCTAATTAAATCTGAAACAACATGCCTCATCTATTCCCCAGTAGCGCAGCCTTTCTGGTGGCATTTCTGCAATTCTGCCTCTAGCCCCAGCCAAGAGAGACAATGGCAGAAGTGCAGAGAAATGAAAAATAAGAACATACACAGACATAGATTTTTATCCAAAATGATTTGTTGAGGCACCAGATGACAATGAGTGGACTAGAATTAATCTCCATCTTTCTTTCCAAGATAGCATTCTTTGTAACAAAAATGTATTAGTGTATTTATTAAATGTGAACTTCTGGACGAACTAGGCAGTGAAGCCTGCTCGGAGGTAAAATGAGAGAGAACTGTGTTTCAAATCAGCTCTAATATTGAGTAGGTAAACTCAGACAATACACTTAAGGTTAACAGTTTCAAATTTGCCTGTCTTACCATACATAAAATGAAATAATCTGGAATAGTCAATAAACCATGCTTTAGCTGTATTCATGCAATTCATTGACAGACTGCGTGAACATTTCCCACAAGAATTAAACAGATGACACCATAAATAATTCCATTATCCTAACAATTTCTGACAACAGCTGTTAATCCACTCTCCACAGTGGAATTCAATAGCAGGTAACAGTGCTTAGCAGTTATGAAACCTTCCCAATTTTATTTCCTAGGATCAACTTTTCAAAATGCTTGCTTTTCATATTTAATTTCCAAGTGCTTCAGTTAAATATATACTTTCCCTATCCTTGCTTCTCATACAAAATGAGACAAATTTATATATCCACATTAAGTATTATTATTAATAATAATTACTAGACACATGAAATAATCATTTACTTAATAGTCACGGCAAACTTCTGCATCTGCTGAGATTATGTGTAAACATATATTTGAAAAATAAAATGAGGTGAAATGAATAACTAAGCAAAAGAAAAATCTATTTTCATTCAATGAGTTTCTGCAAGAATATGTGAGCCAAATTTTCCATTGGAAGACTTTCACCAGCATCATAAATAAGGCCATTTTTTGTTTCCTTTATGAAATAGACAAGGAGAATATGTGTCTTTTTTATTTTACAAATAAGTGCATGAATTTACTGGTCAATAAGGTAATTGAGTGGGGAAAGAAGAAAAAAGGCTGTGTATAAATAAAATTGATTTTTCACGCATAGATCCCTGATAGAATATTAACTATTTGTGCACTGCACTTTATTTCTTTCCAAAGTTTGTCTAATCTAATGCATAGTAACATGATACAGCTGGTAAAAAGTAAAAAAAAAAAAAAAAAAAAAAAAAAAAAGAACAGTTCAAGATAATACAAAAATAGCACAGAAATAAGAGAAGGAGATGGACAGAAAAAGACATCCAGTTCCCTCTACCTAGCTAACTGCAGGTAGATTCCATGTTAGATTTAGAACATGACAGAAGAAAAGAGTTGGAAAGCTTTTCAGCTTTCTCATTTCATTTGGAGGAAAAAGTCTTGTGATCTCTGATATGCATACAGTATTGTACTGATTTAATTACTCAGGAGGAACATAGGAGATTCTTAGTATAGAGTTTCACCTTTCTTATGGTGGAAATAAGTCATACCTGTAGAAAAGTGGCAAGTGTAAAAAACCTGCTATTTCGTATAATGAAACACTCTATTAATGTTTTAGTTTAGTATCAAAGCCATTGCAATTAACACAGTGTTAGTTTTATGGTAAGCTTGATATTTGGAGTAGATTTGTCTACTAATAAGTATCACAACTTTTTGATAATATGACCATACTGTTCAGTGCATTATTTTATTTAATTTTTCTAGTTAGAAAATCCTTGTTGCATTTCAGTATTTCCTAGGGTCTATTGGTTGCTCTTGAGTGAAAATTGCTTATTTTGTTTTGAGTTTTCCTTAGGGGAGAAAAACAAAGTGAAGTTAAAAGTCTTGTGAGTTCTAGGAATGTGTCCTATGAGCCAAAAAGTAATGGGTAAAACTCAGGCTCAAATCATTGGGGAATAATTTGTTGGCAGCATCATCTGGAAAGCAAGTGTGCAAACAGTTACAGAGGTTAGTTTTTTAGAACAAATTATAGAGAATGTGCTTTAAAGATAAGTTTAAAGGCACAAGGTGGGAGAAAGAAAGTGATGCAGGCACAGAGTAAGATCAGGGATTTGGAGAAGAGATTTAGCACTGTGTGCATAGCTTGTTACAGTTAAAAATAAGAAACATTTGAAGGAAAAATAACAGTCATTTTGGATGTCAGACATTGATAGCAAACACAAGGCAAACCTTGGAAAGGGACAAAGAACAATTGCGTGTGAATTTTATGACTTTTTTTTGTTGTTGTTGTTGTAAAAAAAAAAAGCTCATTTGAACTAGAGAATCTACTTTTATTTAATATATATATATAGTTTTCTAATTGTTCAAAAGAAAACTTCAAAATTTTCAAGGTGAAAAATGTCTAAGTTTTTGTTTCCAAACAAGCTTTCATTTTAAAATATACAAGCACTTTTTTGAAAAAATAAAAGGTACAAAAGAATTTGGAAAGGTCAAACATTTTATTAATCTTCTTTATTTCTCCTTTAATACAATAAAGTGTATTTCTATTGCCAATTATGTTAGGAGGTACTGAGCACCACTCACTGGTTTCAGTTGGAAGATGACTGGGCTGAGTCCTTCCAATACCCATCCCAAGCACCCTAATCTGCAAAACTATTTTGTATGTTCCCTGTGTTCTGAGTTCTGAATCCTTCTGTCTAGCCTTAGATTCCTAAGTAAATCATGTAAACTAATAGGAATTATAATTCCTGCTAATCTTGAATATGACTATAGAAAGCAAGAAGAATCACAAGAATAGGATTATTTCTGGAATTATCTGTATCACACTTAATATTTCTCTCCCTCCACTGACAGTAGTGGAAACCTAAAGAAACTTTGCTACATTGTCATTATGAAGTTAACCGAGATGTCTCCTGTTACAGCTCGGTTCTCTTTGGGAAATTTGACCATCACTATTACAAACTGAAGTAATAATTGTTGGGAACTTCAGGAATTTTGACCCCCTTTTAGATGACAAACTGAGAGCAGATTTTTTTTCTTCAAAGTCCAGATCAGTACACTAAGCACTCAACAGTGAATTTAGTTGCAATGTCTTCATCTCTGGGGTATGAAATACTGAAGAGCTGAATGACTTCAAAATCCATTTATGATTCTATGAACCACTCTGAAGATTGTTAGTAACATTGGGAAATCCTGCCATTAGCTATCCAATAGGAGCTGAAGTTTCCCGGGCCAGCTGGGGTTAGCTCTACATACAGTTAGTAACACTTTATGTTATGAATATTCAACTGATTGCAGGCTAAAAACTGAAGTTACTGAAGGCTTGGGTATCCCACTGCAACTCTCAGCACCTGAACAATGCAGCTCAGCAGTGACCAGGGCCAGTTTATTATTATTATTATTATTATTATTACTTAAAAAAAAAAGCTGTACTAGTCATATATCTCATTTCATACACGAGTATCAATGACTGGTATTTACAGATCCAGATCAATGGCCAGAGACTGAAATACTTTCTACGTTTGTGTTATTATTGCTGTTTTTTTTTTTTATTATTTATTTTATTTTTTTAAAATTAGTATAAAATCCAGTAAACATCATCATTTTACCAGAAAGAAAAGAAACCATAAGCAAAGCATGTGTTTCCAGTGCAAGATACAGAAGGTAAAATATAGTGTAGTGCTGTAAAGGAACATAAAGCACCTGTGACAAAGATTTAACAGTCCAGGTATTATTGTTGGACAAAGATATACTGGGTCTCACATTGATTGGTTATTTACATATCATTGCTCCCTGTTCTATATCTTTTATCGCTGAGGCAATTTTTCAATTACATGCAGAAAATATTTGGTTTGCTTGCTTTGTGTTATGAAAACAATCTTTTTGTATCTTTCTTTATCTTTACTTATGAGTCAATGAATGATTTAGGTATGAACTCTCAGACGCTCTGTGTTGTTCATGGCATATGGCAATCAAAACTAATACAGAAGTCTTCACCATAAAATATTTGTCAGGAATCTTGCAGGAACCTTTGTCTCTTTTGGTGAATCCAGACCATAGTTGCATCTACAAAAAAATAACCGAGGAACTCACTAAGCCAAGTCCTGTGTTCCATGTGCAGTTCTGTGGTATAAGTCATTCCAGGAGGATAGGATAGCAACTGACTTCTAAAACCTGGCCTTTATTTGAGTGGTCGTCTTTTTTTGAACCATTCACAATACCTACAAACTAAAATCTGGGGAAGTCATACAAGTGTTTATGTACTTAATTCCCAGTGTCAGTGAGCTCTTAAATTCTCAGAATTTCTCAACATCTATACATTTAGATTGGATGTCTGACAATGTGTAGGGTGGGACCTTCCAAAGGAATGAGGATATATGAGCACATATCCCCAAGAAAATTTGTGTCTGTTGCAACATTCAAATCTTAGGATGTTTAAGTATCTTATTCCTAGTTGTTTATCTCTTTATCTTGATTTAGGGTTCACGGCACTTAACTCTGGCCTTCTAGAAGTTTTTTTTTTTGCCTCACCTTAAGTAACGAGGCAGACCACCTCTATGTTCATTCAATGGAGAGAGATCAGCACGTCCAGAAGACTATTCATACTATCCTACTTTAACATGACTTATGTCACTCTGAAGATGTTACACTTCTTTGTCTTCAGAGGACGATTACATTACTCTCTAAATAAAATAAAACCAAATTTACAACTCTTATATGGATAAATTTAAGTGAGATGACAGCTGCACTCCATTCTTGCTAAATACAGGTTAGTTCTTTAACCTTATTATGAAACTCTCAAAGCTTCAGCCTAAAAGAGAAATTATATATTTAATAAATAAAACACAATAATAATTATTATTACTATTTCTGAAACCAGTTAAGGGCTGAATTTCCAGCAGATTAACGGAATTTGTTAAGCACAGGTGTTTAGGTAATTGTGATAAATGGCAAAAATTATCTGTGTTCAATGGCCCTAAAAAGTCATACGTCCGTCCACCTGGATGACCTAGTGGTGGTGAAGTTACAAATTATTTGAATGTCTTCAACAGTGTAAAATGTTTAGTTGCTTGTGAGAGGTAAGCACAAACTCCCAAATGATGAATCATCTGGCAAGAAGTTTAACAGGGGGTTGGTGCCATTTGTAAAATCAGGGTGTGGATTTCCAGTTTTTACATACTTCAGAGTAACTTATTCCTGTTCTACTGCTTTTCTTTCCTGGAATCTTCTCATGTCACAGAAAGCTGCCCTCTACAAAATAAATAAATAACTAAATAAATAAATGCAGATTTTGCATCTGGGTTTTAGCACAACACAAGTCTGAGCAATCCCTTGTTGCCAAACAAAAGGAAACTCAGACACCGCAGCCCATAATCTCAAACAAAGCAACCAAAATTAAAACAATTTTCTTAAGAGAATAACCTAATTCTTTTGGGGTTAAAAGCTGGGAGGAAACAAAAGGGTTTGAAGTCAATTCTATTAGCATGATCAGATTTACATCACAACTGTGTCTCATGATCATTATCTTACAAGACACGGACATCAATCTCATTATGTAACCAAGTGTGTCTAGCACTTTCCTGTATAAATATACTTAATAGATATAGTTTTGACCTTTTGCTGAAAAATTAATAAAAAAGTGATGTCTCAGTGTGCTAAGAGGCTTTTCTCCATACCATTAAAGGATAATTTTTTTTGTGTGTGTAAATAAATAAATTTCATCACACAAAAGAATAAAAATATATTCTAAGGAAATGACCTGAGTTTCCCCACCTGTATATGTTATCTTTGCACCATTTTATTAAAAATAAAAATAAAAATCTTCTTTTTCTGGAGGGCTATCTATCAGTACTCATGTCTGTCTCCTGATATTCATATTCCACTAGAATATTAACGCTTTAAAGTTTCAACTGTACCTCAGAGATGGACATATTTGACGTTGTACTACAAGGACTGGCCCACAGAGTATGGAGCCCGAGGGAATTTTGATCCTTTGATTCATCCTCATTTTTATAGATCGTCTTTATAGTATTTGAGAGTGATGGGCAATTCAGGATTCATCTATGCATGCTATGCCTTATGCAATGACTTGAACAACTCCCTTGAGACTGAATGTAAATAATATTGCTTGCCCCATGCAAAAATTAATGGGCTTTTGTTACCCTGACCAGAAAAAAATAAGGCAGGTGTGCAGGAAAAAGACTGTAAAATGGCTTCAAGGAGAAAAAAAAAGAATGAAACATGGACTTCCTTCTTATTTTATTACGTATTTACTATGTCTGAGGTTTTATCGCTTGACCAGGAGGATAGCAAACAAACGAAAGGAAGGTCAAAACTACGGGGCTAATATTGAAAGGGTGCACTGCAGTATCATTTCTTCCTTAGGGCCATCTTTTAATGTACACTAAACTTACATCTTTGGGAACCACAAGGGAAAAGCACTGTAATCTTGCTGATAGCAAGCAAGAAAACACAAAAACAAATTTTGCTCCACTACATTGGTATTGGCAGTAGAAAATCAATCAGGATTTAATAAGGACATTCTGCCTTGGTTAGTAGTTCTAGTAGTTCAACAGTTGGCATGCAGAGACATCAGGAGCAGGTCTGTAGAGGATAAGGTATCATCTGGGCATAAGCTTCGTTCTCTGTCCTTCTTACACTGTCACACCTGTAGCTCTCCCAACTTTGCAGACAGGTTACAGTTGATTTATTCAAGCCTAAGAGGAGAACTAGACCCACATTTTGAAAATAATGGTACTTGATCATAATGCCACTTCAATGCCTTAGTGGTGCTGATTATTAATAAGTTGTTTAAAAAAAGCCTTTCAGAGCTGGAAAATCTCTGTTCTGAAGAGGTAGCATGAAGAGAAATTGAGGGATACCCATCATCTCCGTCCCTGCTTCCTCTGCTGCAGCCCAAGATACTAACATGCTGCAGTTTTCACAGTGAAAATCAAGGTCCCAGGCAGCTGGACAGCCACTTACTGCATCTGCAGAATTAGCTTTGCACTGCTGTATTGAAAATTCCATACTATCCACAGAAACATTTACTTTTCTGTAAAAAACAAAATGTAAATTCTCGATATAAGTAAACTGAAGATGTCGTTGTTCATATTAGTTGTTTGCATTAGTTCTCTATTGGAGTCTTCAGCGGCTTCCACTAAGACACCTCTTTCTAAAATTGTAAAAATAAAAAATAAAAAAATAGTAAAAGAGACTGACATACTTCTTTCTTCACCTTTCCATTCAAACACCACTGAGGTTCACAGGTCTCACAACAAGGCACTGAGCTCAGGTCCTCACACAGTGCTACAAATTTCTAAGAATCAAATATTTTCTCTATATCTGGCATCAACTTCTGCTTATTGACATCACAGAAGGTTGTGTATCCCTCAATTGAATCACAACTTTTCGTCTTCGCTAATTCATTGAAAAGTTGAAGTGCGCTTTCCCATCTCATAAATACTGGAATTTTCCAAGTGCTTAACAATCCTTCATATAATAAACATTCTAAAGTAAGATGGAAAGAAAAAAAGGAGGGAGGGTGGGAGGGAGGGAGGGAGGGAGGGAGGGAGGAAGGAAGGAAGGAAGGAAGGAAGGAAGGAAGGAAGGAAGGAAGGAAGGAAGGAAGGAAGGAAGGAAGGAAGGAAGGAAGGAAGGAAGGGAAAGAAAAATAGAAACACAGGCAGAAAAAAAAAAAAAAAAAACACAGACCAAATCTATTAGTATCTGTCTATCAAAGCTCAGTCTCCCTGTCTGATCACAATCAAACAAACAAGACAGCCAAGCACCTCCAGGGCAGGGGCTCTCAGGAGTGGAACGTCTGCATAGTCTGGAGCTGAAAGGCTGTTACTCTGCTAAGGATATCAGTCAGCCCTTGGTTGTTCTCTGATGCGAGAAGAGAAGAAATGACCTGTTTTGCACAGGTGAACATTAGTCTAAAGTAAAATTGTGGCTGGAGGATTTTTCTTCCTTTTTTCTTATTACTTTGTTATGTTTTTGTTTTGTTAACATAAATTAACTTTCTACTAAAAGAGAAGTTCAAGGAGGGACAGAACAGGATGAATCTTTATTTGAAACAAGTTTTGCTTCTTGTAAACCCAAACACCTTTCCCATTAGAGCAAGTGTTTCTCAATTTAAGTTTAATAAAAGGTTTCAGTGAAAGTATATCTATATATATTCAAAGCAGAGCTGCCTGTGCTTTGGTAAAGCTCACCTAGAGGTGCTTAGATCTAGGAAAAGCTTCTACATTTTTTTTTCTTTAATAAGTTTCGCATGATTTCCAGTGTTTACATATAAATGATCTACCTTTGTCTGCCTGCTATATTTATCACTTTGGGCTGATGGCTACTGCGTTAAATGATTATCTCCAGGGTTCTGAAAAATGGAACACATTTGCTGCAGCTATGAATTTCGGTTTGACCATTTCAACTTCAAGGAAAATCAGACTATTGTTCACCCATCAAGACTAACATTTATTTAACGGAACATCTGTGTGGCAATGTAATACTTATAAAAAAATTGTTCTATCAGTCAAATAGTCATATTGTCTATCTGTGTTGGTGGTATTCTGATAAGAGTGCCTTTCCTACAACTTATTTCTTATTGTACTTCAGATTAATCTAAAAAACTTAGCTTGTTTTTCTTTACTTATAACACCTGTGGCATAACCATGCACATGTATTGGCTTCATTTAGCTGTGTAATTGCTGATCTTGTTTGCAAATGTTGCTAAATATGTGATTAGACATAAACTGCATCAGTCTTCTCACTACATTTAGACGAAGTTTGTCATTGCATTTCTTGTCTCAAATACAGACGACAACTCCGCTTACACTCCTTCCCCAGTTCAGAGCTTAATGTTTTTCTGCAAGCTTTTCAATGACCAGAATTCCAGTGCTAAAGGCAGAAACATTTATGCCAGTGAGGCTATAGTCTGGACCTACAATATATCCTGGAGAGCTAGTCACAAGGCAGGTATATAGCCGGTAAAACACAAACGTGTCTAATATGATCTGGACTCAGACATCAGTTTTAGAGCATGGGTGGAGATCAGCTCACAGATCCTTTGTTCTCCTTAGCATTAGTAGTCCAGAGTCACCCAAGCCCTTTATATATGTCTTATACAATTGAGCCTGCTTGTGCTTCCTCTGTATGTATGCTCCTATTGCACATGTGCAGTATTCTGAAGAATCTCCCAAACTGATGTTCTTTTATTACAGGTCACGTTTATCTTGCTCATCATACAAATACAAATAACATTCTTCTTGATTAAAAGTTGGCTCTGTGATTTTACATAGGAGTGGAGCTAACATTTTGTCTTTCCCTCATTGTCAATAACTGAAAAATTCACCTTCCACACCGATTTCATTTTGTTAGCAATGAAACACGCTGAGAGTGGTTGGCAGCTCACATCAATGCCAAATCTAAAAACTGAATCACTTCCATGAGGTACTGATAATTGAGTAGTAAAATCACGGCCTTTCTGAAGTCAATGGGAATTTTACCTCAGTGACTATAGTGGAATGAGGATTTCACTCTTCAGATGTGAAAAATAGATCTTTACTTGGGGGAGGAGTGGGGAAACAACAACAACCACCAACAGTATTTCTGTGGCTGATCTTTGCTTTTTCTGAGCTGAAAGAAATAAAGATAAATATATCACTATACAAACTTTAATCTTAGAATGTATTCTTGGGTGACTACCTTTGTACCAGATTATCCATGAAAGCAAGTTAGTATTTTTAAGACTAGAGAGCTATGACATTTTACATCAACAGATGTTGAATATTTAGTTCATTGTTCTTAAGGTGATGGCATCTTTTTAGAAATATGGGTTGTTTGGAGGTGTCACTTATTATTAAGAATGGAACCTTAGCCATACTTTGCACTGATTCACTTCAGGGCAGAGCACTATCAGCAGTAGTAGAATGTGGCCCTAAATAACTTCTAGCTTTACGCTGGACTTGATGTTTGTAACACCAGCCAACCTCCCATGAACCTAAAGGTACCCACAGAATAGAAGACTAACTCCTTGAATTCCAACCCATGGGTACTAAGGAAGGCATTAACTGAGTGCATGCAACATGGAGTGCACCTCATACTAAGTGGTTCTACTGAAAGGAAAGAAGAGAAAAATGTTTTCAACCCTATCGTTTAATTTCTAATAAATCTGTCTTTGCAGTTGGCCCTAAACTTCAAAGTTGGAGATTTCTTAACCAATAAATCAACTGCTTGGACCATCGTATCAAAAACTGTAATTCAGTGAACTAAGATACAGAAGTAAGGTCTCCTGCCTCAGATTTCTGAGAGCAGGTAACAAGTAAATAAACATTAAGAAAGGCCTTCATCCATTTTACTTTTGAAGTTAATTTATTTTTCTTTACACTTGAAGAAACAAGCATTTTGTATAGATAAAGCAATTGATTTCTCAGTTAGAATATTGGCTAAGTATAGTGCTCACTGGTACGAGATCCTTTTTGCACCGAAGGTTACAATCTTGGTATTTGCTTTGTAGAAAATCACTTGGGTATGTTTTACCACCAGTGGAGGGAACCAGAATTTTCAGGGGCACTTTTCTCGAGAGCTTCTAGGACTTCAGAGAAAGAGATCAACTCTTCCTAAAATAAGCATCTCAAATGAGCCAGGTGAAATATATTCAGGGAACCGCATTATAAAGCAAATCTAGACAGAAGTCTAGATGGTTAGCTCAACATATTGAGCCAAGTAGGTATGTAGTTTAAACTTCAGTGATACAAATGCTATATCTTGTTATTATGCATTCATTCTACAAACATTATTCATTCATTAAGGCCCAAATGTGTGAACAAAAGCTAGTCAGAACAATTTCTCCTGAAGCCCAAGACTTAATTCCAGTATATTTGACTTCTAAAGGACATCATGCAAATGCTATGGGTAGGAGATCATGTGACCTAGAAATAAGTACATTTCAGTGAATCTTTCAAACTAAAATTCTCATGCTTTGCTCTATTCTGACCATTGTTTAGAGTAATTAAATCCTGTGCCTTCTGGAGTGTTGGGCTTGTCATGGAAGAGAAGTCAGAAAAATTGGTTATTTTTAATATAAATGCAATTATTATTTATGGGGGCTGCTGAACAAAGATAAGTCAGTAGCAATGTGGCTAACATTTAGTCTACCTTGACACAACCTGAGATGCTTAAACATAACTACACAGTGTTTTCCTGTATCCTGTCTGTTTTGTTTAGTCATGGAAGGGATTGATGATGACCAGATTCTTATGCTGTCCATCTACCATTCAAAAGATTTGTCTCAAATAAAGGCTATGCTTTCTCATTCCCAGCAGTTTACACTGCTTACACTTAAAAAATGTTGCAATAACTTGGAATAGTTATCGTTCTCACTTATATTTCTGTAAGGTGTGTTTAACACTTCTAGTCTTGACATTTACATGTTACAGCTGAATATGCATACATAGAGATATCAGGATATACATCACATGTGTGTGTGTGTGTGTACATGTATCAGGGAATTGGAGACTGCTGTGATGAAAGAGTATTTAGAAGACCAATCAGCTGAGCCAGTTCAAATCTTAAAACAACAGTTTACTATATTGATGTTCATTAAAAATACATATTATTTTAATGGTTTGTTCTTACTCATTAACAATTATTATCACTGCATATTTAACACAGTTAATGATTAACAATCAATCCTAAATTAAGTATGAGTACACAGTGCTATGGAGCTTATGGCATGCAGTTAGTGCTGATGACTTTGCTCCTTGATGATCTTAATTGATGAGATAAAAGTGATCAGGCTGAAGTGCTCTTTTATAAGGGATCCCCTTACCAAATCCAAGGTCTTGTCTTGTTATAAGGTGTTTGGGTTTCTAGACAGCATCGAGCTCTTTGCTGTTGTCTATGTACTGCCCAGAGCTGGGAGGGGGATGTTATGTTCCTGGGCTGCAGCAGATGCCTTCTCCTGTTGTTTGATTTTTTTTTTTTTTGTTGTCCCTCACTGAACTACTGCTTCTTTTCTTTCAGTGAAGGCAGTCTCGTCACAGCTCTTGAGATTGCACTGCTTCAGTGATCAATAATTGCCCATCAGTGAGTTGTTTGCAGTTCAGGGTCCTCTGTTTTCGACCCATGCCCATACCTTCAAGGCCTTTGCTGCTATCACACATTTAAACCGACACAATAACAAGGAAAACCTGGTACCACGTTCAGGTTCACACAACAATTTCTCGTAGCAAGCTGATAACAAGTCCAAAAGGCCAGGACTGGGGCCCAGCACAGTTAGCAGAAGGCTTGTGTTCTGCCACCAGCACTGGTTGTGCTATTTTTCTGGGCCATTAGTTACAAAAATGCTTACAGAGTTATGCTATATTAGTGTGTTTATGTTTGGTTTAAAAAAGAAAAAAAAGCAAACTCATAACAAAATGTTTAGTAGACTGCTTTTGTGGCTGCAGCAGGCCTGTGTTTGCCCAGCACATATTTGAATTGTGAACCAATGACTTTCCCATAAAAAAAAAAAAAAACGGACCCAGTGGTGCTGCCTGCTCATCACTCAGTGGAAGATGGGCCTGGGGCAGAACATGATGTTCTTCTACTTGCTGCCACTGTCTTTACAGGGAGTTTTCACACACACACTTCCTTGGGTTATTTCTCAAGGGAAGACTATGATGAATTTTTACAGGAAGAGAGCCACGACGATAAACATTAACAAGAATATTTTTATAAAAATCTGCCATCATTGCAAGACTTGCTTCTTCACTTAGAAGCAAGAAAATGGTTAGGGTCAGCTGAGGAGTTTACACTGCACAGCAGCCTGTTGTGAAGCAAAAGTTAAGATGGAAATCTATCATCTTGTCTGGGGTCACAAAATAACAAGGACCTTTGCTCTTGTCAGGCTGGCATACGGTCACAGGACAGAATGACATGGGGTGGTTCATTAAAACAATGCACAACATGAAATTAAATAACATTATTAGAGCCTAACATAACTTGAAATTCATGTGAAATTGCTTACCACTTTCATTTTTTACTTTAGATGGGGTTATAAATCCTTATGCATCAGTATGCTAGAGGTGGCTTTGAAGATAAGAACCTCTAATTTTAGGTCTGATACACCTTCTTCAAGATCAGTCCTGAGATCTTTTCTCTCTTCTCTAACCTGGAGAGAAGCTGCTTTATCCATGTGTTTCATATGAGCAGAGCAAGGTCCTGGAGAAAGATGGAGATCTGCTGAAAGGACTCAGGGGTCTTCCAAAAGTTTTCTCAGTTCACTTTTAGAGAGACAGAAATGCCTTTTTCAGAAGGTATTGCTGTGTTTTGCTGACAGCAAATTAATTCTTCTAAAAGAGTAGTATAAGAAATGCCTCCATAAATAGCAGTGTTTTGAGTTCTACTTCACCACAACACCTTAGAAAATATTAAACA
Source organism: Anser anser (assembly GCF_964211835.1). Classification (NCBI taxonomy): domain Eukaryota; kingdom Metazoa; phylum Chordata; class Aves; order Anseriformes; family Anatidae; genus Anser; species Anser anser. The sequence goes on along the minus strand of NC_139723.1, from coordinate 82,123,657 downwards.
GGATTTATTCCCTTAACGTCAGAGGTAAATATAATGCATATGATAATTTTATATCATCTGAACACAAAAAATCTGTCGATACCCTGGTTTACAAATTTCTAAAATATCAAAATCTAGATTCTGCACCTAGATCTCTTACATCTCGGTCCCTGTCTTAACCACAAATCTTTATGTTAAAAAAAAAAAAAAAATCCTCATGGAAGCTCTATTCAGACTACTACAGTCCAGTAAAACAAGGTATTTTTAATCAACATGCATTTTCTGATCACACCAAAACAGATGGAAATGTTCCAGTGAGATCAGTGACAGTTCCGGTGCTTCGGGGGCTGAGGGGATTGGCTGTGGTTTTGGTCTTGTTTCTCCTACCAGATAAGTTTAGTACAAGATTTCAAACAAATGCCTGAAGTTCACAATAGTAACTCAATTAACTCTTCAGACTCTTCAAGATTTTCCAGTGCCATTTGCACAAAGCTGGAGATGTTTTTTGTTGGCAGAGTTTTGTGTGAGAACATTTATTTACTCAACTTGTCAGTGTTATGCTTATTTTACTTCTGTTTTCTTACATTGAGAAGATATGGGGGTGGAGGGTTGTTTTACTTTTTTATTTATTTTATTTTATTTATTTTATTTTATTTTATTTTATTTATTTTATTTTATTTTATTTTTTTATTTTATTTTATTTTATTTTATTTTATTTTATTTTATTTTATTTTATTTTATTATTTTGTTTTATTTTAATTTATTTTAATTTAATTTAATTTAATTTCCTTCCATTCAATTTCATTTCATTACATTTTTCTTGCACAATTTTAATTAACACATATGAACTTTCAATAGACCTGGGGAAACTGCTTTTAAACAATCTACTAATATTTGTTTAAAATTTGAAACAAGTTCTCAGTGACTAGGTTGGCCCCCACTCTGTGTTTGTTTTCTGCAGTTATTTTAGTTAATGAGTTTGCTGGCTGGGATGTTCCTGGGAACAGCTAATTTTAGACAACTATTAAAAAATACTAACAGAAGGTGAATTTCACAAAATGCTGCTATTTGCAATGGAACTCTGGTTTTAAGAGTCATGGTTTGCTTATCCAATCAGAAAAACATATCGTATGATTTATGTGTCTGCTCACACCATCTTGAATTTCAGATTTTAAATTTTATGTACTTACAACCATCTGCTCACAAGCTAAATTCACACCATGGTTTTATCAGAAAAACAAAAACAACAAAAAAAAAAAGAGAAAACTTACATTTGGTAAACAGTTTTGAATAGTTGATGAAGGAAGGAAAAATGCTATCTGAATGTGCAATTTCTTCAGCAAAACTTGGAGGTCACCTTCATTTTTCTGGTTTCTCAGTGTGTAGTGACTCATTTCACTCATTTCTCTTAGTTTGGTCTATATAGTTTCACTCTCCCTGTAGGACTCCTGTAGGAGTGTCTTCCTGATGCTTCCTGTCAGTCTTGGGGAGTTTGCAGGTCCTCAGTGACTATTGTTTCACTTTTAGGGACTTAATGGCTTAGATGCTAGATTTTCCCTAGCTTCCATATTTTGATGTCCAAATGATTAAACATTGACCATAGCCACAGCCTCTTCTGGAAGTATCCTGAATGTGGTGCACATGAAAATAGTTAAGAGGATGCTCTGGAGGACTACAGAGCAGAAGGGGCAGGTGATGGGACCACTGCCACTCTGCAGTGTGGGTGCCACGAACTGCTTTCACCTTGGCGTGGTGACCTCAGTGGAGGTCAGCTGCTTTTCTCATCTTCTAGTCCCTCCTAGAGTCTGCTGTGCTAAGCAGGTAGCTACTTAGTTAGTTCTCATTGGAAGCCTTGCCTCCAAACAAAAGCACTTTTTTTTTTTCCCCTGGGTACTTATGGGCTGAACAGCGAAACAAAAACAAAACAAAACAAACAAACAAACAAAAAACACACAAACACATAAAAGAAAAATAAAAGAAAAATGAAAAAAAGAACATCTTCATTGCCAAGATTTTAGGTATAATCTCTGCTGCTGTATCTATACAGACCTCTGTACTGTGAAGTGTCCCAAGATCCTGGTCTTCTACCTGTCCAGATCACACTCTTGTTGAAGAATGTCAGCCGTCCTGTCCAGTACCCACCCCCTCTTATCCCACCCCCAGTTTACTTTCTGAAACAATTGCATTCTGTAAATGCACAAGATCTGAAGACAAGAAAGTGGTTCGGATCCTTAATGTGTAGATAATGTGAACCCAGATATAGACAATGTGAAACTAGTAACAAGCTGTAAGCTACTACTCCAGTGAGATATGCTTGGAGAAAATATTCTTTACTGAAATGTGATTTCTAAAGTTCTCTAAAGTTGAGACTTGTAGAAAATTCTGGGTCTAGGTGCATTTCATAGCTGAGAAACACAATGGAAATGAAAATGTCAAGAAGCACTAGGGTAGAAAGAGCAGGACAATTTCAAAAATACTAAATTACTTGACTGGAGAAAGAAAAAGGGTCTCATATTTACACATCTGACATGATCATAAAATTCAATATAAGAAAAAAAATCATTAGTAGACAGAATTTGTTTGTATGTGTTGTTTTAAATAGCTTTTTTCACCAGGGTTGCAAGGCACTTTCCCTGTTAGGAGGTCTGATAAATTAACAACCATGCCCAGCATCAGAAAAGAGATTGGTAGCAGAGGTGCAATTTTAATCTGACTTTATCTGTGTCACATACCTTAACTGCAAGAAGGTCCTTCTTTGCTGTCTGAAAGTATACATATGGTAATAAACCATACCAGAATGGGCTGGCAAAATGTGAACAGGCTATTCCCACAGACATTTCTCACATGACTTTTTGGTTTTGGGCTATGATCATACATAGATCAAGGTGAAGGAGTGAAACACTTTAGAGAGGGATGCACTAGAACAGCCCAAATAAAGATGTGCTGCAATTCAGAGGACTTTAATTCCATTCCTGGTTCTGCTGCTGAGCTGGGAAAGTCACTTCACATCATACCATCGATCTCAGCTTCCCACGGAAAACTCATTAGGCTCCACTGGTGGTAAGTATTATTGTCAGATCTGTTTAAGATTGATGTCATTACTTAAGCAAAAATCTTTCAGTCATCAAAGGGTTGGCAATGTCAGTTTTGCAGCAAACTTTCCTGACTTTCAAGTCACCACCTTTTCTGCTGGAACCACTGCTGCATGGTGCTCTGACCATGTGGCACACCACTCCACTGTTGTCATGGGGCAGTGGTGCAAATGTCACAGCAATCTCCTGGTCTGGGAGATGATCCCAATGGTCCTGCCATTTTCTGTATTCCCAAAGCTAATGAATTACTCTGCATCACTGCACAAAGACTGTGCATGAACCCCAAGATTTTGCATCTGCATCTAAAAGAACGTAGTACATCCAGAGAAAGGGGGGGCCATAACCATGGCAAGAGGGGATTCAGCTCTACCCTCCTTCCTGAGGAGCAGCAAACTATGACAAAAGTCCTGTGGGGCCCTTGCAGCCAGAGGATATATGATTGCATCCCTTAGCCCTCTCTTGATCTGCTATGGATGTCCAGATAATCCCCAAGAACAAGAGTGATGCATAACTGTAAATAGAAAACAGGGTAAGAGAAACATAATGTGAAAGCTCTGGGCAGCCTGCCCTTTATAAAGGATTGCAGCTAAACAGGTATTCATCTTCCTAGGTCATTCAGGGAGAATATGAATTTGTGAGGGGATCAGGTCCTCAACACAATCTCAGAGAGTATATGGGAGGTCTATAAAACCCAACAGGAATTGTAAGCCACACATAGATTTTTGATTTCCAGATCCCTTATTTGGTGGATTTGTTTTCCGCGCAGCAGAATTTAGCTGGCAGTCTCGGGTTATCCTTAAAACTCACAGCCACTTGTCGCTTGTGCTCCCTGAAGAGGAGGAAGCCACAGAAAACCAATTTTGCTGCAGAAAGCGGGGAGCACAACTCTTAGTGACAGCCAGTTCCTTAGTGGAGCTGGTGAAAAAAACTACAACAAAATGCTCAAATACAGGTGTGCATCAAAGCATACACGTACATGAAAAGAAGAGCTCAGGAAACATTGATGGTACCAAGGACCTAATTAAATCATTGAAATAAACTTCAGATACTCAAAGACTTATCAAAAAGAAGTTATCTTCTACACAAGAATTTTATGCACGGCCTCAGATCCCACCTTCAGAGGGGTCAGGATAGTGGGAACTGACCATGTGCTGGTCCTCTGGAAATTTGGTGCTGCTGAGAAGCTCTGCATAAATTGTATCCTAATTGTTTTCCAGATTTATAGGACATTCTTTTACTTGACTGTGATCACAGTGAATGCATAGGTAATGCAATACTGATGATAACCTAACTTTATACACCACAGGATGGCTGGAAAATAACTGAAAAAACTGCAGATCCCTGTTCAGCCAAAGTCTCCCTACACCCTGCCCCTCACTATAGAACTTCCCTCTTGCTAAAATATTTTCCCATCCAGACATGCAATTCCCATGTGCTACTTCCAGCACTATCAAAATGTGCCAGGCACATCAGTGCTAAACTGATCAGTTGGGAGAGACAATTCCAAAGGTCAGGTTTCTTATTTCATACCTAACGCTGCTTATGCATCTGATCAATTCAAGGATGTGTACAGAAAAAGGACGGAAAATAAATCCTTTTTAGGGAATTCAAGACCTGACTTGTAGACAACAAATTGTCCAGATAAAGACAGTGAGTTTGCTAGCACTCTGGATGTCTCTTGCAGGCTGCTTTATATCTTCTTAAATAAAACATTAAAATCCACAAGATGTTCTTTTTTTTGTTTTGGTGAAAACACCATGAAGCTGTTATTATTTGAAGCTTGTTAGTGCTCCTCTAGACGGGATATATTAATTTGACCTCCATGGTACACTGCTATGAAACAGGGAGGTAACAGAGTCCAGGTGTAGGATGCCACAGAAGTGAGCAGGAAAGAGATCCAGAAAAGATGTAAGGATTTGGCAAAGTATAGCCTCAGCTGATACTCAGGACTGCATAGGACCACCGCTCAAACTAATAGCCATAAAAGAGAAAATAAGTCCAAGTGTTTTTATAACCACTTGCACAGCAAGCATGAGTCTCCTGCTCTGGATCTCAGCCATGTGCTTTCAGGTTTGCTGTAGTGCTCACATCACTTGCCCAGCTCTTTAGCTGTCCTTGAAAATTACTGTGCAGATCTGGGAGGTCCAAAACTTATTCTTGATGTTTACTAAGCTAGTGACTTTCTGTTCACTTCCAAGAAGCACTAGATGTACATTTTATATGCAAACTTTTCACTGCATGTAAAAAACCTAGGATAAATTTCATGGCTCAGGGCTCACTGAAGGTCAGAGGTAAAGAGAATAAAAATTAGGAAAATAAAAATAGAAAAACAAGGATAAACTATGGCACGGGGAAAACCTCTTATTTAAGAAGGGTTTTCTCCCCTCATGCACTTACATTTGCCTATTTATGTACTAATTACTATGCCTATTTATTATGTACAGTGTGAATATATAGTAAAATGTCCAACTCTTAATATATTTTCCCTTAGGGAGATGACAAATATATGCACAAAATTAACATCTATGTTGTGAATTTCTGTCTCAGGGGTTTAGCAGAACTTTTGAAAACTGGTGCACTGGAGTATTTCTCAAGTTCTCTTTGTATAATTTGTAGGAGTTTCTGACCTTTTTTTTTTTTTTTTTCTCAATAGGATTCTGTGCAGTCTTCTGAAACAAGCTTATGTCTTTAAAACTTTTGTGGTATGTGTGTGTGGAGGGCAGTTATACAGGTTGTTTGGTTTTGGTTGTTTGTTTGTTTTTATCTCTAGATCCAAACCAATATGAATTTAAAATCATACATTAATAAAGTTAACTGGATCTTGGGGGAAAGCTTATGTGATTTTCACCAAGTATAAAGAGAATTTCAGCAGTGTCCCAGAAATAATGCACTTTGAAAGGCAGATGAGCACATACTCCGTTTCATTTAAACAAAATATTTTAATTTTAAAAACTGGCCACGGCAGCAAACACTGCTTCTGGCAGCTTCTTATCACAACATCAGTTCAAATGGAAATGCAATAGTTTAGAAATCTACCTCCACAAATTCTTCCACACTGTACCTGCACACCATGTATAAACATGAACACACATGTACACAAATGTTCAAAGAAACTGTGTCTTCATGAGCAGTGGTCATCTGAACGCTGTCTTAGTAAAGGAAACTAAAATATTTGAACTTCAAGGCCAGGAACAGAGCATGCAGTGAGTTTATGTGTTTGGCATCAAACTTGGAAACTTTCAGCTAATTTAATTCACGTGAGACGCGGTCTAGAGCTGAGCTTGGGCACATAGCTGAATTTTGTTGCTAGCATAATGCAACAAAGCCACATTATAATAGCACACCCAAGGGGTGTTACAAGGGATGAATTTGGTCCTCAGTACAAAACAATCATTATGTGCTAAAGTCATCGTCTACTTCGCACTATGTTTACATATTATTTATAATTTAATTTAATTATGTAGGTTTTAGACTAATTTTTAAAATCTGTCTTCAATAAGGTTCAGTTAATCAAAAACAAAAACAACAATAAAAAGTGCTCTCAGTCTCTCTATAACTAAATTAAAATAAAATTAAAATATTTTTAAAAAATCAAATCATCATTTTGGGGGGTGATTAATTTGCCTTTAACCTAAAAGTGCAACCACAGTTAGTTTGCAGAAAATCATCAGCAAAATGGGCAAAACACATTTTCTGCACCTGACCTTAAAGGTCTTCATACCTCAGTTTATAAATTCTAATATTTTTTTAAATTATTTTTATACCATCTTATAACTGTACTTTTCTAACTTTCAATGCTCTTGTAAAGACTTGAAAACATGTTTTGACATCCAAACCCTTACCCTTTTTAAAATTATTGATATCATAAAATAGAGGGGGAAAAATACAATAAAAAATCCCAAGCCCCAGACATTCATCGACGCTGAGACACAAACTACGCTGCCAAGCTATATACCATATGACACATGAAAAGTCTGGACAATACAGTACAGACAAGGTCAGGCTAGGTTTATATGGAAGGAGTTAATTACAAATGAGAGAAGTCCTTAGAGTCTCTGTAACTGTGGTGGAATTTCTGTTCCCCTCATCAGAGAGTTTAGGAGAATATTCTGCCTTTGCCTGTCTTATCACATTATTTGAAATTGAATTACAGTCATGCTCTGAAAATCAGTAGTTCACTCCCATAAATCTTGGCCTACTGTAAGGCAGCTTCTTCACTACAGTCCTCAGACAACCAGGTACCTGCTGCAGCTCTTCATGTAGCTTAGCCATTGGCTCCAGCAGGCATGCTCAGCTGACATGAAGGCTCGATCTAATCCCTCCTGCTCACATAATAATATTTGGTGCTTCACAACTTCTTTGTATGTCTAAGATATATGAAGATTAAACAGAAGATATATAGATGTTATATATAGAAGATATATAGATAAGATATATAGAAAGATATATAAAGAAAGATATATAGAAGATATATAGAAAAGTACCTTATTTTTAAAGGGTTTTAAATATATACATATACTTCCTAAGCCATCAAATAAACCCTCTTCTTTTTCCTTTTTTGCATGTAACCTTTCAGATTGTAAAAAGCTTTGTGAAGGTCCTGTTTAGTGTGGCTGGTGTTGCTACTTACATAATAACAGTCCTGGTTTTCTTGTTCCTATCATGAAGCAGGAAATCTCAAATAAGTGCAGAAAACTTGTGGTTGGAAACAAAACCCCACACAGAAATGCTTCTCATTAGGATCTAGCATCCTGTACAAAATTCTATGCCATTTTTTGAAAACAAGGATAGGTGGGATCAATGAGGATGGAATTAAGCTGGAGGACAGAAATGAGAGTCTAAATCTTTTATGTACCATAATGGCAGCACTATTGTCAGAAACAATACAACTCCCCAGACCTTATCCCGCTGGGCCTGTGGGGCTGTTTCCTGATCAAGCAAAGAGGAAAGTTCATAATTGAGGTATCTTTGTTGTACAGACAATATCTTCTGTTTCAGTGGCTCAGCCATGCAGACCTTACACAGCTCATCGCCAGTGGATGAATTTCCCCCAAAACCTGAGTCTGTAGAGTTTGCTGTCTCACAGCACAAATACATTAAATGGTTGAGTACAGGCAAAGCAGTTCAGATAGTAAAACAGCAACAGTTTTAATGAAAACAAGCAAAAAATCTGCCTCCCTTTTTTTCCTGGCTTTGCACTTTGCAACTCCTGGCAAAGTCTCTTCAGCTTAGATGATCTAGATATCCTCCAAATGGAAAAATCAGTTTCTATCATACAGAGGGGCACAGCAGAGAGCTTCTGTGCAGATACACAGCATTGAATATAGTGGGTTAATTTCATCATGGACAAAACTGCTTGCTGTCACAGAAATTATGACTCCTTTTGCACACTTTTTTGTACCCTTCGCTTACTTTATTGCTACCCCAGCAGTCTCATAACTTTCCATGCAGAGCTCTGGTGCTCAGGCACTGAAAACAAGGCATGAGAGCTGGTCACACCAGATTACATTAGACTAGAAGACTTGAAAAAAAAAAAAAAAGAAAAAAGATAGAAATCAGTTATTACATCATGCTCACACTGGCACACAGCACAGTTTCACTCCTTGCCACATGAATGTATATTTTGTCACGTCCTGTGTTATGCATGTTAATGTCTTGCAGAGCTGGTGACATCTGTGCTGCGCTCTCATAGCCTGTGCTTCAGTATATGATCTCACTTGGCCAGTGCTGTGCTTCATTATGTACTATCTTGCTGAGTTGCTGATGTGCTTTATTAAATCAACATTATTTGAATTCCACAGCCCTGTGGAGAGGATCTTCTACTGTCTGTTCCTTCACTTGAAATGTTTGTTGTGTGTTAGATCTAGCTAAACCATCTCACTCCCTTCACTTTTGTTCTCATACAGCAGAGTGACAGAGAGGAAATGCTAAGTTTAGGAACTGGGTGGGAGGGGGGGTGTAAGACTAAAGGAAGCCTCAAGAGTCCAGCAGTCCAGGACTTTCTGGGTTTGATGCTGAATAACTGTGAAAATACAGAAATCAGCAATGGAAACAGAACAAGGAGCTTTGAAGCAGGACTATGTGAGCAGGTAACAAGCTCTTACTGCATGAAAAAATGACGTTGCCATAGGGGTTGAAAAGAACTTGGCCTCATCAAACGTGCTATTTTGACAGTTCTGAGAGCATCCTCATGCCAATCTTGTCAAACCAGAGCAGGAGCAGAGGAATAGGTAAAGCTTGTGAGCCACTAGTTAACACACCGGTGTTCAGTCCCGCATGGCGATTTCAGATCGTTTCTCCTTAGATGTTTTGCATCAGGATTTTGCTGCCTAAATTCTTTCTTTTCTGATCTCTGTGACCTACACATGTACCTCTTTCCTCCTGAGGCTGACTTGATCACAGGCTGAAGCAAGTAAGAGCTGCCCAGCACTGAGGAGGGAAATTACGTTTGTAGCCACTGCAGATTGAATGTTGGATAAGATAAGATAAGATAAGATAAGATAAGATAAGATAAGATAAGATAAGATAAGATAAGATAAGATAAGAATAAAAATAAAAGTCTGATTAGTGATCAGTTAGAAATGATTAGTGCAGAAAATGCAATTTGACAACATCAGCACCAGCCCAGGCTCTGAATAATCCAAACAATTTACCTGAACTCAAAACACTGAAAAGATGGAATTTCTATGAACACTGCCTCAGCTCAGCTTTTTCCTCATCTGAGACATGTATCTCCATGACTGGGAAAAATAAAATGTGCAGCAAACTAGCTAGAGTTTGCATTGTGATTACTGCATTTGATACTTATCTGTGAGTCAAGAGCTCTGAGTCCTCTCCTGGCCACTTATAAGCCATTTTCCCTCCTGCAAGTCTTTCTTTGGGAACAAATTAGGATATGAGTTTAAAGGATAGCAGATGGGGGTGGGAAATTAAATTTAGCTTTTGAGACTCTAAATCTTTAGGCTAAATTGTCCCTTACATTGTCCTTACTCCTACCAAAACAGCTGCCACTGGCTGCTTTCTGTGTTAGGGCCATTCCCAGCTCCTGGAGCAAAATCTGCTTGTGCTCAGCTCCTAGTTTCAGCCCAGCAGGCATTCCCATGTCTGAGCTGTTCTCACTGCATCTCTTCCACATCTTCTTTGGGAAAAGACATTGAGTCAGCTGGACCGTACTGAATGAATAGATGTGATATCAAAATATTTATATTCTGGGATAAAAAGTGGCCTTTTAATGTCCTGGTGTTTAAACTCAAAGAAGAATTAGAAGTCCAGCTTTGACAAAGTGCTAACATGGTACTGGCACAAGTCTGCACCTGTGCTAGGCAGTACCCATGCTATTTATATTGGTACAACTGGCTTTTTCCTTTCCTTTCCTTTCCTTTCCTTTCCTTTCCTTTCCTTTCCTTTCCTTACCTTTCCTTTCCTTTCCTTTCCTTTCCTTTCCTTTCCTTTCCTTTCCTTTCCTTTCCTTTCCTTTCCTTTCCTTCCCTTCCCTTCCCTTCCCTTCCCTTCCCTTCCCTTCCCTTCCCTTCCCTTCCCTTCCCTTCCCTTCCCTTCCCTTCCCTTCCCTTCCCTTCCCTTCCCTTCCCTTCCCTTCCCTTCCCTTCCCTTCCCTTCCCTTCCCTTCCCTTCCCTTCCCTTCCCTTCCCTTCCCTTCCCTTCCCTTCCCTTCCCTTCCCTTCCCTTCCCTTCCCTTCCCTTCCCTTCCCTTCCCTTCCCTTCCCTTCCCTTCCCTTCCCTTCCCTTCCCTTCCCTTCCCTTCCCTTCCCTTCCCTTCCCTTCCCTTCCCTTCCCTTCCCTTCCCTTCCCTTCCCTTCCCTTCCCTTCCCTTCCCTTCCCTTCCCTTCCCTTCCCTTCCCTTCCCTTTCCAGGATTTCTTGATTTGTCATTATGCTACTAACTTATTTGGCCTCAGTTGTTAAAGTCACTGCCTGATCACTGCCCTTCCCAAGCACCCCCCATAAAGCTGGGATGAGTTAATGGGAATTTGCAAAGTGCTCTGGGATACTGTTCTGAGAAGCACTCTGAGGAGCTTATCTAGATATATCTAAAAATGTTACACACTCGCATCTGAGTTTGAGCTTTCAGCACAGTGTTTTACCAAAGAGTTGAGCACAATCAGCTGGAGACCTGTGTATTCAATAAACAACCAGAGCCAACTTGGCCACAGCCTAGTTCTGGATCATATTCTGTAAGTCCCTGTTTTTCTCTATTTAATACAAGGGGAGACTGATAATGTTTATTTTTAATTTTTCAAGAAATTTAGGTGGGCTGTAACAAGGAGATGGAAAATATATTATTCACCTCCACATGTGACACTGGGGCAAAGTAACAGTGATTTCCAAAGAAAGGTCTGAAAACAGAGATTCTGTAGTGTCTTATTTACAAAGAAATTATGGTCTTTTTGCTGTTTGCTGCAAAACTGAATTCAATATCTGTATATAATCACCTTGTGAAAGAAGAAAGGGAAAATATTTTCAAAGAAGTTTGAATATCCTATCTTTTATTTTGTTTGCAAGCTGATCAGGCCACTGTAATACTCCTATTAACAATATGTGAGAAAGGAAGGCCATTTAAATGTAAAATAAATAAATAACAGTGTATTCAGATAATTATAGTATGGTGGAATAATTAGTGATAAACTCCTTACAGGGATAATAGCTGTCATTACAAAACCAGCATTCTCAAATATCATCATTTTTTGACAAAACCATTTCCTGAAAGAGGGAAAAATGATTAAAAACTTCAATTCACAAAGTGACTTTTATTTTGACAATAAATAACATACAAGTCACATTGTAAAATGAGACCCTTAATCATTTTCTGCCATGTTATTTGTCAAAATATAGACAGGAAAAAAATGATCACTCATAAATAAAAGGTAACTTTCTTTTACCATTTGCAGGGTGGGGGAGTAAATGTAATGTTTGTAGAAGTTCTTAGAGGGGAAGGAGAGGGAAATAAATGGCTGAAATCTGGAGAGGAAAAAACCCAAACTCTAATAAACTCAGTCTGATCAACCATACTGAGTAATCAAAATTTCATTCTTTGTGGAGCCTGTGGGGAAAAATAGCAACTTTATTGGAATATTAACACTGAAAGGTTTGAAAGCGTCAGAGAGGAAAGGTGCTTTTCAAAGCCCTGCTCTAATTGCCTATGATGTATAATCTCAGCCTAATTTAATGTTAATTAAATTTCCCAATGCCATTGTCCAAATGGCTTTTTTTTTCTTTTTTCTTTTTTTTTGGTTTAGTTTTTAGCTGCTTTCAGCTATTGGATGACGTCACAGAAAGGCTTTTATTCTGAGCATTTATGTCCAAAAGGCATGAGTGTGTAGAATGAAGTATTATACAAATTAGAAGAAAGAATGGGTAAGTTTCATTATTATTGTGGAAATTTATATGTAGGATTTGCTTTTTTATGACTGGTTTTAGGACTAAGGACAGCACCCTGTAACTGAAACACATTCCAAGTGATTGCTGTAGGATTTGGAATTGTGGCAACCTTTGCATCCTTTACTTGCTTTACATTAAACAGTAGAAAGAAGTTGGCAGTAAAACTTCATTTTTATTCAGGTTTTGGCAATAGATTAGAGTTTGCATGCAGCAAGAAAGCAGCGTCAGTTAATAATTTCCAGCACTTGCCAGTAAATGAACACAAATCCATTCCCCATTTTACAAGTTTTAGTGATCCATTCCCCATTTTACAATTTATAGTGTCCCTCAAAATACCATTCTTTCTATGAATATGACTTGAAGGTTCAAAAACTTTAACTGACAGTTAATAGAGCTAGTGCGATTTCATCCTTTTGGTGAATTCCAACCATTGCAGGACTCAACCAGTCTTCCCAATCAGGACCAAAAATTTAACAATGGAAGAGTGTTTGTTTTTTTCAGTTTTTTTTTTTTTTGTTCCCTTAACCGTTCTGTCTTTATATCTGCATTAAGGAAAAATAAATAAATAAATAAAGGTGTCTATTTACATGACACATGGAATTTATCTATAAAGAAATGGGTTAAGAAAGAGAGGAGGGAGAGAGGAAGGAAAATATAGAATTTTATAGTGACTAGTCCAAGCAGTTTAGAGCATCATGCAAACATAAACTATTAATAATATTTATATTTTTTCCTCCTTGAAAAAATACAGAACAAGTAATTACATAGTACTCACTAAACACCCATGAAGTTGGTTATTATCATTATAGCAATTTTACAGATAGCCGGTTTCAATTTGTATGAGGAGCAAAATACTTGAACTTCTGACAAAAGTACCTAAATCTGCAGATTCTTGTGTTCCGGCAATTCTATTAAAGATACCAGCTCTACTTGAAACTGTCTGAATTATTAAGAATTTTACTTGACAGTTAAAATGACATCAGACTTTCATGGAGTGTTATAACAGCTGTATAGGACAGACTTATTTAGTCTTTTTGAGTAAGGTGAGAACTAAGGGAATCAAAATCAGCACTGAAACATCCCAGTGACAGAGCTGGAGATGCAATGCCAGAGTCCTGAAATTCAGTTTTCAGTTGTTCATATCCAAAGTAGCTGTTTCACAATTGCTAACACATTGATGTTACACATAAATTAACATGTGGGGAAATGCCTGAAGCAGAGTGAAGACAGCTAGTCAGTTAAAATCTCAGTGCTGAAGTCGATAGGCATCCTGTCACAGACTTCAGTTGGGCCAGAAGATGTACATGCATTGTATAGAATAAATTATGTTCATGTAGTATTAATTGCTACAGTATTGTTGTTTTCATTGGATATTATCTTGATTTGCATGTTCTGTGTCAGTATACCAAAACTGTTTGACCAGAGGATGGATTCAAGAACAAACTCTGTTTCAAGTCTTGCAGCTGGCAAGGACTTCAGAAAATCTTTTGGCCACAGCTGCATCACTTAAGGAACAGCAGAGCCCATACACAAGGTCTGGGGATGAACTGTGTGTTGGTTTCTCTGGACCGATTTCTGTGAGAGATACCCTTGCTTTCAGCTCAACATTCAAAAGAGAAGAAAATGTCCACGTTGAGGAGAGAGGATCTTTCTTCTATCTCAGAGGTAACTGAGAAGGTCCAAGGTGTTTTCAAATTAATTTGTTGAACCTATACCCTCCGAAACAAATTATTACGCATGGAAATTATGTTTAACCTCAGATGAAGCAACAGGACTAAGATGTCTTCCTCCATTTCTGCTGCTACCAAATTCAGTGAATCTTGAAGACTCAGAGAGTGAATGTCTCCCCAAGGAGAGTTTCACCTGGGTAGGTTAATTACACTGCCCACAATGTCCCTGTGATACTCAGCTCTTTTAGAAAGCACTCTACCTTCAGGGTGGGCCATCAGGCCTTCAGCACTTAGATTTGGATGTTGAATCCATAAAGACTAATGAGTCATGCAGGCTGGAGCTCAAGTCTGTTATTCCTCTTGAATAGCTCTTGGGTATTTTGTTTTCATTGCAGGTGAACTTAAGCAACAAGCATGTTTTTATTTGCCTAGCAAGGAAAATGCATCTGCTAAGGATGTGTGCATCTTTTTTAAGTGTGTCAATTTATATGCAAAATAGGTTTAGCACTTGTGCCCATGGCCAGCTGCCAACCCAGCCCTTAGCATCTCAGCTCTGGACAGCCAGGCCCAAGGTTCTTCCTTCTTCTTTCTCTTTCCTCTTTCTCTCCCCTCTCTCCTCCCCCCCCCCCCCCCCCCCCCATCCTAGTCCATCCCTACCCCCACCTTTATCTTCTGAACTGATTTGGAAAATAATGTTCCCAGTTTTACTCTGCAATATTTAAAACTCTTCCCATGCAGATGGTTTTATAGAGGTCTGAATAGAAATGAGTTGAGACATCTCAGAACAGCTATAGTCTATCATAAAGAGCAGTGGAAGATACCTAAGATTTTGCATAATGCAGCACACTTGGCATTCTTAGAGAAAAAGAAGCCAAGTCTTGCCTCGGCAGTGAGAAATTATTTCTCTTAATGTGATAAAGATTGGTCCCTTTGGGTCACGATAGTGGTACATTAAGTGGAAAAGAGTAAAACCTACCTTCTGCCCATCTATATTTAACCTGGCCTACAAATGATAAGAAGATTTCATTCTTCTGCATTTTCACTTTTTCTCCTTTCTTCATGAACACTGAATTTATCATTTAAATGTTAAAAAGAGAAACCAGATGCTATAGTTATTAACTTTTGGAATCAACTATAATCTTCCTATTAAATCCTTCCATCCAGGTACAGGCAATTATTTGCTTGATCTAAAGGTGCAGAAAATGTAGACACACAGGGTTTCAGAAAGTCCAGTTTAATAAGACAGGTGGGTAACTAATAATGTGGAAAATTACCTGCAGATTGAGGATATTGGGAATGACTAATGGCCAAAACTAAGCGATTAAATTAGTTGCAAAATGATACCATTTGCAGTAGTTGTGTGAGTAGGGGACTGGATGGCACAGTGGCATGTGGCAGTGATCTGAGCTTGAATATGGCCCAAATTCAGGAAAACATGCCATCAATTTATGGCTTTTTTTTTCCCTTTTTTTTTTTTGGTAATTAGTATTATTCTTTCCATGTGCTCTGTGCTATTTGTGTAAGGTTTAATAGCACAGGCACAGGAGCCTAGTTAGCTTTGCAAAGTTTAACAACAAAGTTGTCATCAAGGTCAAATGCATTGAAACTGAGACTTCGGTTTGCTTTACAAACCAAACAGAGTTCAGAAAAGCAAAACACTTGGTTCATTTGGGAAGACTGGAATGCAGAGAAGGGAGAATTTCAAAAAGCATTTTTCCCCTTAACTAAAGATTTTCCACAAGTTTCTGATTCCAAAAGGCACTCAAATATTGGCTTCATTGGGACCATTTATGTACTCGGAATTAGCCACATGCCTAAGTACTTGGGATTTTAATTGCCTACCCCAAAATGTGTGATTCGACAGTCTGGTCATGGGCAATATCCAAATGATTTTAGCAAGAGATTAGCCTATGAGGGGACAACTGGACTGATTCCCTTATGGACAAAATTATTTTCCATGACAGTCTAAGTACTTCCATGCTTCTCATCACTTAGAGACCAAAACACATCCCATCTCTTTATGAATATATTTTCAAAAATTTTCATAAAGAAAGAACAATTATCTCTTGGCTGTAAAGGGAGAATTACAGAAGAGAGTGAGCAACTTAAGATCACAAAGGAAGCTACTGGCAGAAATGAGAACTAAATCTGACTAGCCGATCTTAGATTTCCCCACCTGTACAACTGCATATTATTTCTGATGGGGTTAGAAACGTGATGAATGATTTTACAGTACCAGCTGTGCTGGTACTTATTCTCAAAGGGTATTTTAAAATATAATGCAGTGATCTAACAGTCACTATATTAGCCTTTTCCAAAATGCTCGTTCTGTATTACTTTTATTGACAGTCGGGGTACCCAGAATAGCCTGAGAACTAAAGAACGTAAAAATTGAAAGCATGTAACCTGTCTCCAACTTCATCAAATTTCCAAAAATATTTTCTTTGATATCATTGCAGGCTGAGTTTACTTTAAAAAATATCTATTTATTTATTTATTTTTTAATAGTACAGCAGCTTCTCTGATAGTTCTATTTCTACAAGGCTTAAGGCTAGAAAAAAACATGCACTCAGAAATTCATATTGTGGTGGTTTTACCATGCTAGGCAGCTGAACACCACAACCGCCCTCTCACTCCCCCTCCTTAGAAGAGGAGGGGAAGAATTAAAGGAAAGAACAACTCATGGGTTGAGATAAGGATAATTTAATTAAAGGGAAAAAAATAATTACTATGGAAAGAGTATTAATAATTAAAAAAAAAATAATTAAAGGGAAAAAAGGGAAAGGGGAAAAGGGAGGGGGAAAGGGAAAAACAAAACAAAACAAGTAAAGCCCGTGTGGAAATGCAGAGGAAAGAAATTACTCTCTACTTCCCACAAATGAGCAATGCTTGACCATGTCCTTGAAGCAGGGCCTCAATGCACGTAGCTGGTGTTCAGGAGGACAGATGTTGTCGCAATGGGAGCCCACCCCTCCCCTCTTCTTCCCTTTTCCACCTTTTATGGTGGAGTGTGACATCATATGGTATGGAATATCCCTTTGGTTGGTTTAGGTCAGCTGCCCTGGTGATGTTTCTTTCTCACTTTTTTGCCCACCCCCTAGGAGGGTTAGAGAGAGTCGTGATGCTGTGCCAGCAGTGCTCAGGAGCAGACAACACTGGTGTGATACCACTGCTGTTCTAGCTACAACTGCAGAGCACAGCACTGTATGGGCTGCTGCAGGGAAAGTTAACATCCCAGCCAGACCCAGTACATATATACATCTTTTAGAAAAACCCTCTGGAATTTGGCTAGAACAAGAAATGCATGCACACACACACACATTAACACACACATTCCTGCACGTGTATACTGGATGTACATTCATACACATACTAATACATACTTCTATCTAGCAATAATTCCTTTTGCTGATAATTTTGTATTTAACCCAGATCAGAAGCCAGATTCTTATAAAAAAATAAATAATGAAAGCCATACTTTCCTAGCTTAATTAAAAATGAAAAGGAACTTGAATTGTTTCATATTATAGTAGCAGTATCTTTTAGATATGCATAAAGGGTAAGAATTATTTTTCCAAAGACAGTTATCTACTACATAGACATCTGCACCTAGTCTAGACTATTAGGCTCTTCTAATTTCATTATAAAGCACACCTCCAAAATAAATCAGATAATTGCTCCTACAAAGCGATGTTTTTCTCCATGGACTGTAAATACAGACCCGGGGTATTAACTCATGTTTAGACATTTATATCACAGAAATTTACAGGAAGGAAAGATGAATCTTATACTATGCAACTAATTCCTATAAGTTGTTTTATAATAATAGGTAATTTTTAATAATCATAATAATAATGTTTGTAGCCAGTTAAGAAAGAAAATACCAGTATTAACACTAGTAATAGAAACAATAGCTTCAGTTATGTCCTCCAGCAGTTGGAGTTGTGCTCCAGGTACTTGTCACCTTCATCCCTTGCTGGAAATGACTTTCCACTCTGATTTATCCTCTGTGCTCCTCATGGGGACACTCCCCAAGGACCCACTCTAGGTTAGCAGAGATCCACCCTTTAAACTGCTTAATATTTAAACACAGGTTAAGTGATTTCTCCGGAGCCCAAACTGTTTTCTGCAAAGCCATACTATTTAGCTTCCAAAGACTGAGATGATTTCTCAGGAACTCTCATAGGAAGAGTTACATACAACAACACAAATATACAGTTCTCAGGGGCTGAGCTTCACATGCAGACTCTTGTCTTCAGGTACTGATTGCCTTCATGTCCTTACCTTTCTCACTAATCCTCTGCTTTTATTATTATCATTTTTTCATCACAAAATATCATTGATTATTTACTATAGAATTTTAAAGCAGAAAAATTGTGTTTTTCTATATATCCAGATGTAAAAAGAAAAAGGGTAATTTGATTTCATAGTGAATGATAAAGAAATCAAAGACCTTCAGCTTTAAACTTTTCAGGACCCAAAAATGTTATTTAAGTCTTTTAACTAAGTGGCATTAATAAAAAAAATAAATAAAAATAAAAATAAAAAAAAGATCAAGACTAGTTTTGAAACCTCTAATGATGGGTACACATCTAAAATTATTAATTACATTGAGGTCTGGCCTTCTGATAAGTAGTACCTATAAAGCAGAGAAATATAACTCCATTGTACCTATAAAAATATTACCTTCATATTTTGAACTTGTAAATATGTTGGAAGCACAGATTCAAAAAACTACAACACAAAATTAGTCAGATTTCCATATTGTCACTGATCTAGTGACTACAGAGTGACTGTAATCACTTACACAGGCATGGTCTAATCAGTTGTATGTGGTAACACAAGTCACGTTTGTCTGGCCTATTAATTTTCCTTGAAGAGCTTTTTTTTTAAAAAAAAAAAGTAAAAAAAAAAGTAAAAAAAAAGTTAAAAAAAAAAAAGTAAAAGGTATTTTAGCTGCAATGTAACCAGAGCAGACAGCTTGCTTTTTATGCCTGCCACCACCCAGCACAGATAAACTAACAAAGGCTGTTAAAAATGGGAAGAAACTGTCTTTTTGTGCTGTGAAAGGCAAAGGATGCTGAGCTGAACAGGCCCTACGTGTAAGACAAAGCATGAGGACAGGATTTGTATGCTCTGAAGGGCCAGATGCTGCAGCTGTGGCAGAGGGGGCCGTTGCTGAAGCCTGTGGGGAGATACAAAGTGTGTCAGAGAGTTCTAGAAGTTTGGGAGTCAGAGACATCATAACTGAGCTAACAGACTAATGAACTGGCCAGCAGTTGCCGAAATTCTCACTGCGGTTTCTCTGAGGAATTGCAGACACTGTGTTTTTGGTTTGCTTGGTAGTACAGATTTTCATCGTGTATGTATTTATTTGGATGTAAATTACAACCATGAAAACAACTATGGATATATCTGCATATATATATATATATATATATAAAATGTATAATAATATATAACAATATATATATTATATATATATAATATATATTTATCTGCAACCAGTGAAATGAACACCTTCTTGTTTCATTTCTTGAACACCTTCTTGTTTCACCACCTGAGCTTTGCTGGGACTGAAGTTACCTCATTGTGGGAGGGCAACTCCTCAGGGCAATGTCCCCAGCCCTGGGATGGAAACAAAATAGAAATGGTCACTTTTTTTCTCTTCATGGACTGAAAGCAGGGACAAAGGCACTTGCATTACACACATTTTGTGGAAGTCATTGCTTCTATACCCTCACCTCCCATAACCTTTCTTGACATCAGCAAAAATTATTAGTTTTGTTCTTCAGTGTCATGCCTCTTGGTTACCTCTAATTGAAATGGAGGCATTCTGAGTGGTAAAATCAGTTACAAATCCCTTCAAGTGCCTCTTTTGTATAACTTATCATGGGATTCAGAGCTTCTGAGCTTGGATCATTTAGTTCTCAGGAGTCTTTAATACTTGATCACATTTTGTGGTGGGACAATACTTGGTAGTGGTGGAATATGAAGATAACTGAAAATTTATTTACTGTATCAAATGCTGATGTTGCCAGAAGAGTGGTTTGAGATGAGGATTACCTTTCACAGAAAATTAACTGCAAAGAACAACTTAATTCAAAGGAACGATAGACAAGAAACAGAGAAGGAGAGAAAGAAGGAGAGAAGGAAAGAAAGGAGGAAAGAAAAAAGGTAAGAAACAAAGAAGCAGAAAGAAAGAAATGAAAGAAAAAAAAAAGAAAGTAACAGAAAGATAGACCCTGTAGCTATTAAATAAAAAAGGTACTTGAGCTTTCCTCTATAAATGAGCTCTTTCATCATGAACAAGTAAGGAAACACACTTTAATAAGAAATAAAGTTATTAAAATCTTTTGATCAAGATAGAGAATGACACAGTGAAAGTTACTTTCATGAGAGGTTACCTTCCTGAGCAGGAAATCATCCTATTTTCTTTTTTCAGAAGTGGCACAAAACTGCCTGTCTGTGCAATCACACTCCACAGCGTGGATACTCCTTAAAGCCAGTAGAAATAGACAGTAGAAAATGGAAGAATTTCATCTTTGTTAACTGCGTTTCTCAATGAAGTATGGATTTATCTACCTACCTGCAACTTCTGTATCAATATTCCTCAATCCTCTTTTCAGTTTCTAGTATTATAAGCGTTTCTTTTTTTTTTTTTCTTGGGGGGGAGAGGGTTGATAGGCAGGGTGTGGGTAGGCAGGGAACAGGATGGGACAGGACTGGGAACATTGAGGCACATTAAAAGGCTTATTTCTATTTTAGTCTGTGTGTAAAGAAACTGGCTTTAATACCTCTTCTGTCATGGATCCTCTGTGTAGGTTTGATCAGGTCATTTAGACTAGATCAGTTGCTAATCACTTGGTGATTTCAGCAGGAGCTGAGCATATCTACATATCTTAAGAGATCTGGGCCTTTAGGCTTTGCTGCATTGTAGAAATTAAGGTCTTAATTCCTTCTGCTATCAACTGGGGCATGGTGGTATATTTAAAAATACACAGAAGGTTTCAAATATGCATATATCACTGTGATAAAACAAATCCCTTATCTGTACATAAAAGTATAAAGTTTAGCATTTGTTTTTTTTTTTTTTTTTTCCTTTTACCAGCATTGCTTATGAGTAATAAAGTAAGGGCTAAGCCATTATTTAACAAAGCCCAGAATAATTCAATAAGCTCAAGAACAGTTAATTTTTTTAACCTGTGTTAAAATATAATAGTGACTTGCTTTCAGGACTGGAGATCTAGTACACCAGGGAGCAATGCCAATTCCCTACACCTTTAAAACTACAGTAGTTACCTACACTTCAGTATCTTCTTCTGAAGAAGTCCCATGTCCAGAAAAAACTTCAGTTTGAACATTTCATCCAGGTTACATCACTCAGAAGTACAGGTAGGGCCTTCACACAGATGCCTTTGGGGAAAGGAAACAAATGAAAAAGAACACGGATAAAACCTTGCTGTTGCAAATGTCTTCAGTACCTTACCTAAAAACATAGATTTTTTCCCCCAAAATTTTCATTGTACACTGGTAACCATATAATGTAATCTATCATCAAACAAAGAGAAATTGCTGCAAACACACACACACGCACACATATCCTTACCCAGGAAATGACAGTTTGTACAAACATATATCTTTGAAAGAAGACATTATTGAGTCCAATTTCTTAGCTCCCATTTCCACACTTATCTTTGTATTTTCTGTCCTGCTAAAAGAGTGTTTATCACCTTCCCAAGTAATGGCTTAGCAGCAAACATGGGGAAAGGCAGTGCTGCTGGTGTTGTCTGTTAACTATCTTTTTGAATTCACAGTGTGTAGGCACAGTTTAAGCATTTTCAATATAGCATTACAGTGTGAAAGGGTGAATGGGGAGTGGGCAGAGAACAGGCAGACATCACCCTGAGAGCACTGATATTGAGAATAACTGGAAAAAAGCCAAAAAGCCATCTTCTTCCTGCTAAAATTCACAAAGTAATTCCTTGGGGGGGGGGGGGGGGGGGGCGGGAAAGGAAGGTAAATACTTGCTTTGCTGCAAGTTTTCTTGGAAGCTGCAGGAGTCTAAAACTCTCACTTTTTGCAGCTTTAATATTTATCTCTTTCCTTTTTAAATTACTTTTATGAGCAGTGCTTCTAAAAAAAATGTGTTATTACTCAAAGCTAAGTTTGCAGCACATGTTTAACTTTGGATCTAAGACAGAGATTTTCACCAAGAGGAGGAAAAAAAGAAGCCTACTGATCTATGAGGGAAGCAAATTCTTTTGCTTCCACATTTCCAGTAACAACTATGGGGCCAGATGGTGAAATGGAAAGCATTCATGGGAACTTGGTTTGCATTGAAAATCGGGTAAGGATGTTGACACAAAATAGGAAGAGTTGCATGTATTAGCCCAATCTACCCTAAAATCTCTCTCCAAGCATGATTCAAAACTAACTATTACTAACAGAATGAAACTTTTCAAAAGCAAAATCAAATATGTTTGTTATTTTTGTCAGATATTTGTGCGATGTTTACAAAACTTCAGCAGTGAAGCCCCAAGCCCTTCAGAAGAAATGCAATATATATATATTATATATATAAATTTAAAATCTAGATTTATATCTATAATAATCTATATAAATAATATCTATATAATATAATAATCTATATAAATTTATAATCTATAAGTCTAGTGGGTATAAGGAGAGCAGATTATATTCACTACCTGTTTCTATATTTTAAATATTTGAAGTTTTTTTATCAGGTTCTACATCAGTCTTTTCTTTATCATAAACTTTTCTCTTTTCTCAGTGATCATACTTCCTAGGCATTTGATCATCCTTGCTGCTTTTGAATCCTCAGCAGGTGCCTTAAGGCATTTTATGCCCACTTTGATGCAACAGAAGTACAACTTAAAAGGAGATCAGGCTCTCCAATATATCTTTATATCTTTTAGGATAATAAATAATAATGATCCATATTCACATTGCACTTTGCATTTGCAAGATACTCTACAAACATTAATTAATTAGTTCTCATGGCTCTCCTGTGTGATAGCACTAATAAAGCTTTGCAGGGATATGGCACCTTTGAGCTAAGGTTTTGAGATAACTTTAAAAATATTAATGAATATCCAATCCATTTATATATTATTGTTCACAGCAGGGTAAAATAGGATGTAAATAGTATTGTACCCTTTTTTCGTTTATCACAACTGAGATCAAGAGCTTTTTGGATCAGAGTGCCAGAGGTGACATCCATCTTGGGCTTGTGTGAAACAGCACTGTTAGATGCTGGTATAAATCCTAAGAGATTAGGCTGTACGTGATTTTCTCTTACCACTTTACCATACTTTGTATGGAAGGATAATTATTTACAGGAAGGTTTTTCTCCTTACTTGTTCTGTAGAAGCATAGGCTTTAAGAGCAGTTGGAACAACCTAGATCATCCAGCAGATTAGTTTAAGCTGGTTCCCTAAATCCATAATATATCATTCTAGGAAAAATCTGCACATACGTTACATGACAGTAACATAATCACATCAAAAATGCTTCCCTGCAGCTCTGTACAAAGGAATAGAGACTCATATATGTAATATATCTAAAACTTCTAAAAGATGAGCAGAAATTCTAGAATGAAGATATTTTATACATCTATTAGAAAAGCACTGGGTAACATGACTTCATATATTATTATTATTTTTTCTTTTTCCTACTAATTTTTTTGTATTTGTTAGGTAATTGCATGCGTAAGTTCATAGGGTTTTCATACATATATATATATATATATATATTGAATAGGTGGTGGCTTTAATTAAAAAAAAAAAAAGACTAAAAATACCCTCAATACTTAAATACATAAAACAGCAAGATCTTTTTAGATCTCTGTGAGGAAAAACAAAATACTTGGGAAAATGTGACAAAAGCACAGAAAAGCCATAACAATTCTCACAATAAGTTCCTGGAAGATAGTTCAGAAAAGCCATTGAAAATTGTTCCAGAACTACTGGAAGACTTTCAGACACCGTAATACGGATGACATTTGGAAATGTATATGAAATATTTGAGATGGATATTTAGAAGACAGTGAGAGCTTAACTGAAAGGACATTAAACTCTCCAAAATAAAAAGACAGTATATAACAACCTTTTTTCTTGGATTTTTAAATATTTGTTTAGAGAAAACGTTCACTTTCCTTTGTCTTGAATGATGATTTACTACTACTGACTTCTGACTCATTTTATAGAATAAATGAATTCTTCCTCCAAAGTCATGTATTATTCTGCAAATGTGAACAGGCATAGGTAGGTCCTGCAAAAAGACCTGCTGGTAAGTGTTGTTTATATGCAGTTATTTTTGCAGTTCTTCATTTAGCTTTCAGTATAACAAATGAGAAAAGTGCAAGAGAGAAAAGCAATACAAATTCAGAGAAAACAGTAAGCTAGATAGATCTAGGCTATATGGTTCTTTCCTGGTCTGAAACTGTAAGATATTTCCCATTTCTTGTAGGGGATGGAGGAAGATTTTGCACTGATTCAGAATCAGATACAAAAGAAAACAGAGGGGAAAAAAAAAATTAAATGTTGAATTTAAGTTGCAATAATCAAACCTACACTTCAAAATAAAATCTTTGCCATTCTTCAGGTCTAAGTTACCATTAAACAAGAACAAGTCCTATGTTATTATTCGCCTGTCATTTCCTGGTAAATCAGTGTCATTAGCATTGATTTTTTAGAGGAGAGATTAAAAGAGGTTTAGTTAGGAGAGTAAAGCAGAAGTATATATTATCCAAGCCTGTGTAGCTCTGGGTCTCAAAGATGACATTTCCCTCTCTGCTTCATTAACTTGCATAGCTTGTTGAGCTTTAGCTGTTTCTAATTAATTCTTTTACTGGCTTTTTTGAATGTGTATCATCTCTGGCAAACCATATAAAATGAAGAAATCTCTCTAAGGTTTTACCTTTTTAATTATTATTTTTATTGCTTAAATGAAGCTCCAGAATTGCAAATGTTGACATTTTAGTTGATTCTACTCATTAGAGTTTTCAAAGGAGGAAAAAGGGGGGAAAAGCTAAGGAGAGGAAGGGGGCAGTGCAGATAAAATAATAAATAAATAAATAAAGCAGAAACTGAGCAGGATTCTGATTGCCAAGGCAAACGCTGTGGAAAATGGAAAATAAATAGGTTTGTCACAAGTGACCTCCATGATGTTTTTGCCCTTTTAAATCCTAACAGGGAAGGAAGCATCATTAGAGGCAATTCCTCTCTGTCTTGTACACAAGCTGACATGCAAATGAATGGAGTTTTGCACTCCTGCTTGTCATTTTGTTTTATTCAGATAGAGCTTAGCTAGTAAGTGTGGTAAGTACTCACACACACATACACACACACTTGCCTTCACACACAGTCACTCACACCTTTCATTAAAATCACGATCATGCAAATACATGGTAGAACACGTCTTGTTTTCTCCTAGAAAAAAAAAAAAAAAGGGCAAAAAATACCTGTTAGAGTGAAACTGTATTTTGTAAAGCATGCATCAGAGGATTGTAATGGAATCCCACTCTGGTTAATGCACTGTTCTGTCAGCCACCCCATTTACTTGGCAGATCACCATGTTGACTTCCAAGTAGATGCTCTAAAAGAGAGGGACATTCAGCTTTGTTGGGAGGCAAAATTATACCTGGGTAAGCTGAGTAAATGTAAAGGTATGAGCTACTCCACAGGCTAGGGAGTGAACTTGGGATATGTCAGCTATTGTGTGGTGACTGCTTATCCTATCACTTATGTAAGATAGGTTGTTTCTCCTCATCCCCTTATCATTAATAAAAGAAAGAAAAAATAAATAAAGTCTTCTCTAAAAGAAACTGTTAGTTTAAAACAGTTTTATAATTGACTCAGACTCTCCTGTTACAGCTGCACTGATGACCACCAAGTCACAGAAAAGTAGCCATGGCAGCTTCATCCAGCAGAAGGACAGGAAGGAAAAAACAACAGGCTGGATACAGCGAAGCTGTAGATTTGCTGACAGTGAAGTGAGAAACTAAAGGGTCAGGACAAGCACTTCCTCATCCTGTGACCCAGAATGTGTGTACCACATTTGACAACACTACTGCAGTTATTTCACTTTCAGATTCTTCCAGAGATCAGTAAGGATTGTTTGCAAGCAAGCAATTCAGTGAGACCTGGCTGGAGGTAAAAGAAATTTGTTTATAAAGACATTGGTCATTAGCATGATGAAAATAAGGAACATTTGCATTATGCATATAGGAGAAGTGATATTTTTGAAATGTATTTGTTCTTGAAACCAACTAGAAGTGGGTAGATTCCCCCTTGAAAAGTACTTTTAATTTGAAATTTTGGGCATCTATTACCATTACTCAAATCTTGCTTTCTTATGACTACATCAAAGGGCCTTACTAGACTATGACAGGAATAGAATCGCAAAGATGTGCAAAAGATTTCTAAAAAATATTCATTTTAATGCATTTTATTTTAAGAACACATCTTCTGGCATACTTACCCAATCACGGAAGAGAATAAATAAAACATTACTTTGACCAATCAGAAATGATCAATGTGGGGTCAACTGGACGCTTTTATAGAGGATTGCATGCAGTCTTGTCTACATGTAGCTATATTACCTTCCTTTTGAGAGGATAAGCAGTACAATAAAAGTAATTTAATTTATTAAAATGAATAAAGAGAAATTTTTCATCTGGGTAAATCATGGGTGGCTGATGCACTGTTCAAAATATAAATGTCTCCATTACCTTTTCATGCTTTATTAGCATCTGAAATGCTTTTAAGAATCTGATTCTTGAATCAGAGCACCACTGAGCACCATGCTTTGTGCAAACAAAGATCTAAAGGAACCTTTCTAGAGGAGAATTATTTGCTCAACTTAAGTAATAACAAACACCTGTGGTAGGATCACCTCAGTTAAATTTAGCTTTCTCATAGTTAAGTGAGTAGTTAAGTGAGCCACTGTCAAGGCTGTTTTTCTGGAGGGATTAGACACCTTCAGAAACGCAGTAGATCCCAGCTTTCTTAGCTGCTTATTTTAGCATGGTGGGACCTGCCCTTTGGGAATACTCTTCCTTTCTATGTGACAGAAAGAGACTGTGAGAAGGGGAGAGTACAGATTACTGTGAGCAGCCATGAGGCTATGGTTGGGTTCTGTGACATACCACAGATGTTGATAGCATGGCCCCACATTCTTATTATCTATATATTTAATCTTATTTTATTTTTAGCAAAAACACTTATGCCATTTTCTGCTTTTGTATTAATTACATTAGGACTCACCTTGTGTTCTTGGAACACAAACTGAACAGGTTATCATGCCAGAAACTACGAAAATATGGCTTTATGTCTTGTTCCACAAGAGGATTTTGGGTAGACCTATTACTAGGGGTTCTTCTCAGGATACCTAGAAGTGTAAATTTTCTAGAAAAGTTAAATCCCAAACCATATGTCTTACCCCAGGCCCTCAGGCTGGTGAAATATGTCTTACCCCAGGGCATCAGGCTGGTGAAATTAAAGTATTTCTTTTTCCCTTGAGAAGCTGACGCAGTACAGGATGATTAGATGTTCTGATAAGTCTAAAACAGGAAGCAGGTAACTTTTATGGTCCTAAAAAAAACTTTTTTTTTTTAATGGTTCATTTTCAACTGTTCATTTTCAAGCTACCTTCACTGAAATCAGGACTACGTACACCTGTTGTGTACATTTGGAGCATCTCTACCTCTTGCAGTCAGGCAAGTATATAATCTCACACCTACAGAACTGAACAAGGACACCTGTTTTTACAGTATTTTACAGAAAATTTGCATGGATTACAGAAACTGTGGTGCGTTGATGGTAATACAACTACGGTAATATCAGTCTGAGTCAAAATAAAATTCCACTTATACTATATCTTACTTCTGATTTTGGCCAGAATTGATATCTTGAGAAAGTATAAGAGATATGAGAAAGTATAAGGCAAAGAACAGATATGAAATTGTTTTTCTTTAGAATTGTCCTTCCAGCAAAAGCAATGTGGGGACTTTCTATGCCAGACACTGAATCTGATTATCAGGTTTAATAACCAAGTGGAAAACCAGTGATCTGATTTAGAAGCCTTTGGGTCAAATTCTGCTTCTATCTAGAGCAAAATAAATCTGGAGTAACTTCAGATTCCAGACTGTATAAAGTCAAACAGATTTGGGGCCTTCTGTAAAGAAGGCAACTTACCACTAATCAAAGAAAACATGAACAGAAAGAACACTTGAGTTAGAAGTAACATTTCATCTTGCTTTTCTACCTTTCTTCAAAATTGGGTTAAGCCAATATACCTTCCAAGTGTGCTTCCTAACTCTTACTTTTATTACAGTATTGTATTTTTTTCGCTCATCATTTGGTTGGCTTTGTACAACTGAGCTATAATGTGTGCAGTTGACCTTTCTTCATTTAAATGCTAATAGAGATCTAGGAAAGGTGCTGCCATGCAAAAGGCCAACTAATTGCAATAGACTTAAGACCTTTTGTTTGTTGAGCCAGTCTAACAAAGAAAGGGTTAATTAAAACTTATACTAAATGTTTACAACCTAGGAGAAAAATCTTTGTGTTACACATTAAGCTACTAGCAAAAATTCTCTTCCAGACATAATCAGCCATAACAAAAAAACATAAAAGTTACCTATCTAAATTCATTTGTATTGAAAAGATTTAAGGATCAGGTAAAAGAACAGCTGATCCAGGGTACTTTAGCCTTGCTGGTTGTTATGGGAGCTGGAAAGCACTTTATCCAGTAAGC
Source organism: Anser anser (assembly GCF_964211835.1). Taxonomy (NCBI): domain Eukaryota; kingdom Metazoa; phylum Chordata; class Aves; order Anseriformes; family Anatidae; genus Anser; species Anser anser. The sequence continues at coordinate 82,094,740 of NC_139723.1, read as the reverse complement.
TGCGGATGGAAGAACATAAGAATGGAAAAGATTTGCACTAATTTAAGCATCAAAAAGCATCTGTTCTTTTCACTGCTTAGGTTTGCTTTTGTATCAGGTGTACAAGCCAAGGTTTTGGTAGCAGGGGGGTGCAAGATTATTCTTTATAAGAAGAGGTCAAGAGCTGCCCTGTGCCAGACACAGGCTTTTTCAGCCAGCTCCACAATGGAAACACTGCAGGCCATAGCTGCAGAGTTTGTGGTGCCTCTGTGAAAGTGTATTTAAGAAAGGGCAGAAAGTGCCCCATGGACAGAGAAGGAAGGGTAAGAGTGAGAAAGAGCAGAGGGAACACGAAGGTCAAAGGAGGAGTTGAATCATGGTGGAGTAGATATTCCCTACAGCTCATGGAGGACCCACAGCAGTGCAGAGGAAAAGAGTAAGGAAGGACCATCAGAGAGAAATTGCTGTGTATTGACTGTAACCACCCACCCTGCACCACCTTCTTGCCTCACTGAAGGCACTGAATATAATTTGACATGATAACAAGGGAGGAAGAGAGAAGTCTGGAGAGGAGTGAAGCTGAGCCTGCTCAGAGGTCAGAAAGGTGTTTTTCCTAAATGACTTTAAGGTGTGTTTCTTTTTGCTGTTGTTTTTTGTTTCCCAGTACCCATAACTAACTATTATATTAATTGGCAACGAGTTATGTCAATTCCTCAGGTTGATTCTGTTTTGACTGCAAAAGTAATTGGTAAGTGATACCCCTGGCTTTAACTCATCCCATGAGTTTTCTCATGCTCATATTTTCTCCCTCATGAGGAGTAGTAAGGAAGCAGCTGTGTGTGTACTTGTCTGCCATTCTCAAAAAAAAACAAAACAAAACAAAACAAAACAAAAACCACTTAAAGATCAAAAAAAAAAAAAGGCATTTTAGATCATATGAATCAGCATCTTTAAGAAGTTCATCATTTGCGGGTTTTCTAGGCAAGACAGGCAAACTTATCCGCAGATTTTGCCAGTCTTTCTGTGCCAGTCTACAGCTTTGTGGACACAGCAGAGAAAGTAACCAAAACTTCATCATGGCCACTGTTTTCTGTATTTTCTGTCATCTATTTTAGTCAAGCAATTCAACAGCTCCTTATGCAAAACATCCTTGTCTCTCTATGCTGTTAAATATTTATTTTAGCTTCACAGTGTTTTATTGCATTGTGATGAAAAATAGTGACAACATTTTCTGCATTGAGGAAAAGAAAGGTGAGGAGAGAGGTGGGATTACAAAAAAGAGGTTGTTAGGTTGGCCTCTCACAATATTCACATCTTTCTGTTCACATCTTCACATTTATGTATGTATATGTAACTAGATTTGTTACCTAGTCTACCAACAATGGAAGACTGATTAGTCTTGAGCTCATTAGTTTAATTCTCATGAATAATTACTTTTCTGCAGAATATGGCATTCCATTGGCATTCTATGATGTGTCTATCCTGAATCTCAGCAAGGAAATTCTTGAAAATCATTGCCCCATAGTCACACATGATAATACGATACCTTGGGGTGACCCAGAAGAGAAGCACAGCAGCTATGTTCAAGACAGGGTATTGTGGTGTCAGGGAAACCCTACCCAGTGCTTGCAGAGAAGTCTTTAGTCTTCAGCAGGGCACTGTGGAACTCTGATAACAGGTCTTTATCAGGCTAGAAATTTAAATTCTCTTTTAAAAATACATCAGAAATGAAAAGTGTGGAGAACCATAACAAGAATTTGGTATTTCAGGGACGTGAGTTGTGAACACATAAAATTTCACGACCTGATTTTTTGGAAGCAGATGAGTCACATACACTATGAGGCTTAAACAGTTGAGGTCATTTGCAATTCACAGTGCCTGTAGTTTAAAATTAGTGTGGATTTTGGAGAGCCTTTAATATTCATAATCTGACCCAATATTGAAATGTTCTTCAGAAAGATAGAGATTTAAGGGGAAATAATATGAAGTGATATCAGGAGAATTTGCAAAGCAGCTTTAATAGACTAATTCCAAGAGCACTAGCTGCATTTCTGATCAGAAAATATTGAAATGTATCAAGCTTACCTTGAGATTCTAGACTATTTATTCTATTTCTATAATTACCAACAGTGATTCAGCATATAGTTCAAATACCCAAGGTCTTGGCTAGATTTACTCCACCATGCTTTCAAAATCAAAAGGAGAAAAACAGCATCAGGGAGAAAAATGAGGTGTTTTTTTGCTTGTTTGTTTTCTAGTGACAAGTGGGCATTTAAAGAAAGAGAGAAGAGACTTCCAAAAAGTGTGCAACGAGCCAGCTGTGGGTTGTGACACATGCTCCCGACTTCTGAAAAGTGGACTGAAATCATCAAATTAATTTTTCCCTAGATTCTGTTAAATTGGTAACAACCTTAACACACTTGCTTAGTTCAGAATCCGGACTCATTTTGAGAGAGTGGGAGATCTCTCTACATATGAAAAGTCATCAGAAGTCCCTTGCGTTACCCAGGCATCTGTAAACACACTCCTACATTGAAGACAGACAGAGAGTTTGGGTGGAAGATGTCACTCAAATGCCCACTTACTACATCTTTTCCTCAGAGCGAGTGTTCGGGATTTAAAAGTGATAGGAAGTTAAATGGCCTTTATGATTGTTTAGTGAAGCAAAGATTACAGGTATTGAGTTATCAGACACAAATGGTGGAATGACTTCATGATTCACTGAAGCTTTCCACTTTCTTAGGAAGCCTTATTCTTGATTAGGTAATCTGTTGGTTTATGCTTTCACCGGAATGGAAAGGGACTAAGATAAGAGTCTATGAGTCAGAATAAATCTTCTTTGGACTGCTGTAGAAGCACAAGATTCATTAGGAAACCAGCAACTTTCTAATATGCTGTGTTTGACTCTCACACCTTAGCCTTCATTTAGGTGGTACTTGAAGTGCTTTTGTGGGCAGTTAGGGTCAGAAAAGCACTCGACAAACTTTACCTATTCCCATCTTATATTCATTCATCTTCATAAATATATGATCTGTGCTTCCCCACAGCAGCTTCCATCTGAAGATCTCACAGTTCTTCACTTTCTGCAATTGAGAGTAACTTCTTGGGAAACAAATGTGGTCTCTTCACTCATTCAGTAAATAAAATGCAGTCAGCATGATCAGATACTTGCCTTTCAAGACAAACTGTGTCACAGAAGGTCAACCTAAATGATCACAGTAGTCTCAAACAAATACACTACACTTCTTGCAGCTCGGTTTTTATTGTGAGAGATAAGGAGAAAGCATTGAGAGGCACAAATAAAAATAGATTGTTGCGCATTTTAAACCAATAACTGTGCTAACATCAGTGAAGGTGCGCTGAAATATTATCACTTCAGAAGTCAGACCAACAGTAATATACCTTTCTAACTTGCAGGTATATTTAAGTGATTAGAGGCTTCTGTTAACTGGTTTTAGTTTTATTTGCTTCTTTCTTGTTATTTGTGCCAATTTTTAATTTGGAAATGTAGCATTGTTTCATTTAGCAGTCCTGTGAGATCAAATAAAACATTCTGATTCTTTCAGTTGGAATAAATCCTTATGTCTTTACCTGAGAAGACAGATTTTGTTCCACTGAAATGAAAAACAAAGCTTCAGGATGTCACAGGGTTACCTTTGATCTTCCGTCCTCCAAAATGTCAGGCCCCTCTCGTGCTTCGTTAGGGTCATGAGAGAACTTTTGAAGCAATTTAGGAACATTCAGGGCACACATTTGTGTGCTGTACGAAAGTCAGTAGCAGTTAGTTACCCACCGGGAACTTCCTTGACTGTGGTTCAGGAGTCATATTCTTTATGATGTTTGACCACATAGAGATTAAAGCATCAAATGACCTGATAGTCTTTAAGAAGCACTTTCGTAATGGCTTGCTTTTCAGGCCTTTTTTTTTTTTTTTTTTCTGAAAGAACCATGAGTAAATCAGGATATTTTAACTGACAATTTCCTGCTAATTATGTGGTCCATTCTGCATATATTTTACATGAAAATAGCCTGTCTTCTGATGATAACCAGCAATCATCCTTGTAAGAAAATGGAGTTGAGTTTAGAAAGTAAAGCCTACCTATGTAAAGTTTAGAAAGGCATCGACTCACACCTATACCAGCCACATAAAAATTTACCTAACAATTACCATTATCAGCCTGTGTATATGTCCGTTTACACCAGATGAGTATCTGATCCATCAGTCTTGCTTGCTGAACAAAAGAAGCGTGAAGATTTTATTTGATAATTTCCATCCTCATGGTTTCAAGGACATTAATATATTTAATACCAATAAAATTGTTTGCACTAGCCACAGGGAATTTGTCTCAGTGTCCTTTTTTGTTTGGTAGACTGATATTTTGACCGTACAAACAATCAGAGCTCACAGAAAGTACAGCAAAGATCAGAAATGATGTTGAGGTCTTCATTTTAATTGAAAGCAAACCAGAAGGACTCCAAAGGGTGGCAGCAGACACTGAATGAATAAAAGAATAAACAAACAAACAAAGTCAATTTTTGACAGTGAAAAATATCTTTCCAGAGCTGATGTTTTTAACTTTGGAGACAGGGAATAAATCAGTGGTGGGCAACCTCTCTGAGATAATGAAAGCATGTTTCTGAACTATTTTCAGAAGATTCACAATATAGGTGAAATGTTAGGGAACAGAGCATAATTGTATGCTAGGAGCAGAGAACTCTATGGCTAGACCACCAAGTAAATTATGTATATACGATACTGAGGGATTGTACAATAGCACGCTGAGAACTAATCAGTAAAGTTGGAACTTACTAATATTAAGAAACATTATACCTTTTTGGTAATATCAGTGATAGATGCTGGTTACTCACACATCACTTGTAAAAAGCTTGCTTTTCTCACAAGAAATTGTGTTCCTCATTATCTCAAAATAGCCAGTATATATTCACTGTCTTTAGAGGACATCAGTCCACAGGGAGGGAGGCTGTGGTACTTCGACATTTATCCTTGGACTTCATGTCCTTGGCTTTGGGATCTCTTACTGCTACGGTCTTTTCCATACACATCTATGTCTACAGTGGCAAATTTAACTTTCCCAGTAAGCATTTCTGGGCACTGGAACTTAGGCAGTTATACTGTGAAATTGTCATAGTGGCCTATATCAAGATTTTGACCCCAAACTATTATCACTCTCCCAAATGATTCTTGAGCATGCCTCAAGACTTGACACCAGCCAAGGACCACTTGTAAAAGGCAATTCAGAAGCAGGCAAGCCATTTTTAAGGATAATAGCTTGAATATGGCATTCTATGAAAGCTAGCCTCACTGTCAGATACATTCCCAAGCACATACAGCTTTCATGCAGGGAGAAAAGACAAAACAATGAAATCAAGCTGCAGAAAGACGAATTTCAATTAGATAAGGTAAAAAGCTCTTTACTGTAACAATGATGAAGCCCAGAGTAATGTGATCTAACTTTCAGTCTGACAGGGAGTTTAGAACTGGAGTTTTTTTCAAATCTGAATTATTCTATGTTTAATTTACTAGAACAGATGTAGTCACAGACTCCACCATGCAAAGCAGGTCTTCTTCAGTTTCTATTCCTTCCTTCCAAGAAAGCAAGAGGAGGTTGTCTCATTTTCTGTCCAGACCCTCTCTCTAGTGAACTCCTTTAGAATTCAAAAGGCCGTGTACCTACATCTGCTCCTCCTCTGGGAAAAGGAATCAAGATGGAGCTAAGGAGATCTACGCAAGCATACTGGTTATTTGTCCATAACATTTGGACAAATGTCTATTTTATGTTTGTTTGGACCACGTTCCTGGGCAGAATATGACTGCAGTCAGATAGGTGATTCTTATAAAAAATTAAGTCGAGCTAACATTTACAGGGATTTGCCAGTTCCTTTGTGCAATTATTTTTCTCAATTGATTCCTTAGTGACCTGCTTTGTATGAAGAATCAAAGCAAAACTCTTGGCTTCTGGAAATCCAGAAAAAAAAAAAAAATACCTGTGTTCTTCTATGATGGTTGGTAAAGGAAGAAGAAAGTCTCTCACACCACTCTGTCTTATCACAATGAATCCTGAGAGCTAGGGAACCGAATGGAAAACAGAGCTTGTGTTTGATTTTTCCATTAGCAGCCTCCAAATACACACTAGAGACAGTAGGCCTGGAACTGCAATTGTCTATGTAAAAATGCCCAAAGAATTAGTAGCATTGATCGTAGAGGGCAATAAAGCTTTCAGTTCAGTATTTCAGTGGGTTTTTAGTTTGGAGGCCAGCAATTTTCTTTAAATCATAGCAATTAATTTATAACCTAGTTAAAGAAATTGTAAGATTTGAATATCAACACACTACTTGTTTTGGAATACTTTTCACCCTCTCAAGGAAAACAATGCCTTTGAATGGTTTGTTTTACACTTAAGGGAATTTCCTGCACCCTTTTATAGAACCTTCCAACTACAGATGAAGTACACTACATAAAATAGCAATGTCTTTACCTGAATTTGCATAAGGGAAAAAACGAAGGCTTAAGACTGTGAAAAGACTTTAAAAAGTAATATAATGATCAAGTAACTGAGCCAGAGGAATATCCCGCGTGCCTTAGACCCATGAACCATGACAGACATTGTCTGTAATTACTTAATCATCAGCATTTTACAGTTCTTCAGTATCATCAGTTGTTTGTAAAAGTTATTTGTTTTCTCATTTTTCCCAGGGACCCCTGGATCTAGAAGCTGTTTCTAGAAACAGGTATCTTGCTTGGCATTATTCTTAATTTTCTCCTTCATAGACATAATCTTTAGGTATTGTGGCTGTACAAATAAAGATGCAGAGAACTGTAATAACTGTAATTACATAATTCAGGTTTCATTGGTCTTTTGAAGGTCATCTTGTCCAAACCCTCACTCAAAGTAGGAAAAACTTCAAAGATATATTAGATTGCTTGGGGCATTTTTTTTTTCCCCAATTTGATTTCTTTATTTCTCTACTTCGACCTTTCATCCCATTCTTCAAACACTTCTCCGTCTTTTCTTCAATCTCTAATTTATGTTTTACTTTTTTTTCTCATATTTTCCTCTGCAATGCTTTTTCTATATCTTTTTCTATTTCCTCTTTTTTTTTTGACTCATCCTTCATCTCCCTTCTTTCTTCACCAATGTTTCATTTCTCCTGCCTTCCTTGATTTCCTGTCTAATCCTTCTTCCTCTTTTTCCTTTCTTGCAGTCCTTTATTCTTATTTTTTGCTGTCTTTCTCTCCGTTATTCTACACAACTTCTTCAACTGTCTGGTCTCCTAATCATCTCCTCTTCAATTACTTTAAAGGATCACTAATGCCACAAGTATTTAATGACTACATCTCTATTAGAAGTTGGTAAACTTTGAACATTTTACCCTGAATTTGCGTATGCATTTCATGGTCTTCCCTTTGCATTTGCTCCCATTGCAATCACCATATTCTCTTGCAGCTTCCATAAAAGAAGTTCAGAACTGATTATATTATACAGGCATAGTCGTGAGAAGACAAGAGCCATTTGAATCGTGCTACCAAACTGTCCAGTTGTAGATTTGTTAAGTGCTTGTTTGTACACAAGGAATGTGTATAAAGGGATACAAACAATCTTCCTCAATTACCTCCATTCTAGTGAAAATGACTGGTCCTACAGAGCTGATAATTTTATTTAAGTCGACACACTTAATAGCCACGGTTAGATATATCTGTCAATGTGTTTTTGAATCCATTTGTACTTTCATTTTCCTTAATATATAGCAGCAACCACAGCCTTGTGTGACAAAGTAGTTCTTTTCCTTTCAACCTTTGCCTGATTCTTCTTTTTCTTGTATTCTGAGAAATAGTGAATGATTAATCTTTTTCAGTTTTTCAGCATTCATTAAGACATGGAGTTCCATGACACAGGATGTCTATTCCAAGCATCTGTATGGTTTCGAGGGGAGAATGGACAAGGTCATTGAGGATAGCTATATCTCTAGAACCCATTTCCATCTCAAAAACCCCTGAGCTGCAATTATTGCAGGCTCAGGCAGTAGTGAGAGAAAAATCATATATACTAACCCCGATCTTAGACTCATTACTGGACATTTTTGGCCACTTTCAAAGACAGGACATTGTTTTATATGAGACACCTTGTAGCTGATCTTACATTCTTATCCATGATTTCATTTCTCCCATATCACTCTTTAGACATATCTCTAAAATGTGAAGCTAAGTATCTGACAAGGCATCATTTTGACATCCCCTTCTGTATCAAAGAAGGCTTATTCATGAAAAGAGTCTTGTAAAACCTTGAGGGAAGGGTAGAGCATGCTAATTATTGAATGGAAATCTATGAGATCACCTGGCCTAATTGAGATATACAGTCCTTTGTTAAGTGGGTCGGCTATGGATCAAGAGAACAGGTGGTTGAGCACAATTTCATAACTGCTTGTTTAATATTTGGCTCTGAAATTTCCCTGAAGTTGCTGGGGAGGAGGGACGGGATCATTATCAAAAGATTGCTTGGAGAGGCAGAATCTATACTGGAGGGGAAACTGCTAATTACTGTCTAATCTTGCCAATTTGGGCAGCAATAAAATTTAAATAAGATTGGCAAGTAGCAGGATGGCTTTCAGAGGCCACCCCCACCACTATTCCTGTCCCTGTAGCCTGACGTCAGATGTAAGGCTTCAGTTTGGATGTTCTTCTACTGCTTCATAAATTATGACTGTTTAGTGCTGCATAATTACAAGACACTAGATTGAATAGGATTAAGACTGAAATTGTCAGTTTTCTAAACACATTAGCAAATCTTGGTATTTGGATCAAAACATGTAGTTCTTTTTTAATTCGCAAATAGTTCTCTCCATTCCCAAAGTATCTGCATTTCCATATTATGCTTTCCAAATGATGTAAGATTTATGAAAAGCCCCAGAGTTGGCCACTGAAAACTCTTGGCAGGATGAATTATAAATGGCAGAATGCAATATGGACACCATGTATTTTACAATTATCTAGTACTTCAGCATGCAGCCATTGCAAATGTTTGGAGTGCTTTGTACAGCAGCATTCAAGACCAGCTATTAGGTGTTGTGCATGTGCAAATCAACGCAGCTAAAAGTCTGCAAGATTTGTTAAAAGTGTGATGATCCATGTTGACATATTCCTTGAAAATTTTGTTTTAAACACTCCAAAAAAACTTCTCTCAGTAGTAATGATGATGTCATATCAGATTCTACAATGTTATAAAAAGAGAATATGCCATAGGATTGGCAGAACAGTGCAGCTATGTGCACCTGAACCATGTTCAAAATCAAAACAGTAGAGAAGATACTTTTTATTCCTAGCAATAGTATAAATTCCACCACAAATTTATTTCTGTTCAGATTTCCTTGGTTTAGAAGTCAGTAAGGTTTTGTTAGCTTTTCTAATTTAATTTAGAGAAAGGTATTGAAACACTTGACACACTGGTGATGCATTATTCTATATTAAAATTACTAATATTTAATATTTGAGAGTCTTGGCTAAAAAGTTTATCCTGACTAAAAGAACGCTCCTTTCAACTAAAAGCTAGCAGTCTGCAATTGTTTCCAACACCTCACTTATGGCTAAAATAATCCTGGATGTGCCACTACAACAGGCTCCACCAAGAGCCATCTCTCCTTATTGGCACATATTCACTGTCCAATTCCTTCTTAAAACTGTGGCAGTTAAAAAGCTACTTGAGGAGTCCGTCCCTCCCAGGTAAGGGTGCTTGACCATGTTAAATGATTAAAAAATCATTCTTATGTTAAAAATACAGACTTAAAAAAGTCCACCCATTTTAGTCCATTTATGAATTAAAAAAAAAAAAAAAAAAAAAAGTCCATCATCCCAAGGATGGGTACCTGGCTTTGTTAACAAGGAAATGATTGTTTTTTCCTCTCCTCTTTCTTTTTTTCTGAGAGTATATGGGTGTGGTCTCTGCAATCACTGGGCAGAAAACAAGGATGCAGAGGGTTAGATATCTGACCAAATGGTCTCACTATGATCACAGTTAATACCGCTTCTGTCTGATCTGTCTTAAATTGTACCTGCCTTATTATGTACTTGAAGTGTCTACAGTCTCCAATAAGCTCATGACCTTACCTTGGACAGAGAAATCTGCTCTTCTCTGTCTACACTACGACTGCCAAGCAAATGGTAGTAAGTATATAATTAACTATCATAGTTAAAACAGGAGAGAAAAAAGCTTTCTTCCTCCCCTATATTTATAATCTTGACAAACTCATGTTTTCTTGCATGTATCCCAAAATATGCAGATCTTTGAATAAATCTTCCTTATGCGTGACTCCATTTTCATTTCCACCAAGAAGCTATCATTCCTAACCTGGTTTCATGGAATGTGTTTGTTGAAAATTCCTCACTGAATGGTAACAGCAGAAAAAAATCTGACGTATTTGGTATTCCATTAGAGAAGCCTCCTGCCATGAGTCAGCAAGTGAAAGAGCTGGGGCATTCATTAATGGAGTTGTCATGTTAAAGTATGATTATCTGCCAACTTTCTAGCAAGGCCAAGAAGGTCTTTAAAAGGAAAGTTGCAGGACAGGTAGCCATTTATTTTCTTTGTGGCTTTAGTGTACTTTGTGGTTGGGGGTTTATCATTTTCAGTTTTATCTCGTGAAAAATTAACTACAATTGCTGCTCTCTTGCACTGTAAGGAGAAAAAAATAAAATAACAGGAAAAAATAAATGCTTACAAATATGTAGAAACAAAATCCAAACCGATATAACTGAAAATAACATGGTATCAACTACTTCTGTTTCAAGTTTAACATCATATGGAGATTAATCCTCCACAGAAAATAATGAAGATAAAATCAGTGGTGTACTATAAAAAAATCCAGCTTTCTTACGGAAGTTATTTTATAAATCTAGGAGACAAGATTTTAAAACATGATCAAAGTTTTCAGTTGCCTATATTTCTCCATGTCTAAGAAAAACACATGGTTCAAAAGAAGCATTCTTAAAGCGTTCAGACAAATGGTATCAAAAAACTTAGTCCAAAACTGAACAACAAGATGGATTGAGTGTGATTACTACAAACTTTCAAAAATGTTGGAGATATGATCAGGCTATTTCTGTTATAATGCCAGCAGGCTTAAATAACATTGCTTTGTTCTCTAAGAAAACAAAAACGATTTACTATTATTAATATATTAACATTTGCTGATATTGTATCTATAGACATACACACAATAAACAACAAAAGGCCAAGAGAAAGAAAAAAGCTGAACTAACATGGAACTCTCCTAAACATCCCTTACTAAGCATAATATAATGAAAACAAATGAACATTTTGATTAAATAGATATCATTAATGCAGCATGTTATGATCTGAACTCAGGGTTTAATTATGTAATTAAGAGGAAGGGAAAATCATTAAGGTCTATGGAACCAAATAATTCATTTTAGGGGAGAAACAGAGGAAAAAAGATGTCCCCTTAATTGCAAAATTCGGTCAGCTTGTAGTACCTAGGAGTAAATCTTTCTGCAAGATGTTATGCCTAGCTATACTGTACAGCAGGTGGTGGATGAATCATACCAGCTTCATGAAGAATAGCTGAGGAAAGGAGCATCATTAATGGGTAGAGCTCCAGACTGAGAATCAGGTCTCCTGAGTCCTATAAACAGTTCTTTGTCTGACATTTGGCAAATCACTCAGTCTCAGTTCGCTTAACTGTAGAAGAATCATATTATGGTATTCAAGCCCTTGAAGACCTTAAGTAGGTTTGCTGGTCTGCTGCTGAATGAGGTTGCCAGATGAGGGCAAGGAACTTCCCTAAGATCATCTCAGCCTGGATGAAAGCAAAGCACTGTCACTCAGCATAATGTAGTTTGGGATTTCATTATGCAGACTTACAACATACCAAGTAGTCACAGGGTCTGCATTCAGTTCAGGATGTTTTTGTAGAAGGAGTATCAGGTCTTTCAAACATTTTTCCTCAGGTATGCCTAGGTGGTACATGGCATGAATGCAGCTTCTTATTAATTATGGGACCATACACAACACTTAATTTTTTTCTGTAGAAACAGATGCACTGGAGGAAGTTGAAATGACCATATGGTAAGGTATGACTGGGTTAATTTATTCTATGAGAACGGGTGTTGTTTTTTTGTTGTTGATGCTTGCAAGAGGCAGGCCAATACTGACATCACTGCAGACTTCCCCCTGTAAGTTCACTGATTATGAAAGGTGCCCCAAATTTCACAGTGACCATGTTGAGAAGGTTTGGAACATTAAACAAATGTGCTTTTTTATCCTAGGGGTCCTACATAACAAACATTTTTTTTTTTTCATTGATTGTTTATTTTATATGGTACAATAAAAAAAAAAAAGGAAAAGCCAGTTATAATGTTCGGAGCGCTGACATAAACCTGTAAGAACTATGTAAGCCCATGTAAGGTTCAGCAATGTTGAGAAAACATTTCTGTTCCTAATGCTTCTGCAGTACAAGCGAGAGATCCAGACTTCAAACTGTGAGAGATCTAGTTTCCAGTTATGAATGTGACGTAAGTTTCTGAAACCTGAGATATATGTATCCCCTACCGGCTCCTATTATTCTGCACACAAAGTTGGAATTCTGATGATAAGAAGAAGAGATAATAAGAAAACCTGCAATAGGAAATCTGACCACATCTACCAAATGCCAAAAGGGTGTTTGTGGTCATTCTCTGTTTTCTAGTTGCTCCTAAATCTACAGTTTGGATATAACTAGTAAAGATCTTATGTCAAGCGCTATGTAGGAATTCAGGTTTAACACAACGTATTGTACAGAGGTGTCAAGTAATGAGAGTAAGAGAAAAGAAAAATCTAAAATTTGAATTGGAAACTGACAGGTCTAATGAATGAATATATGGGACTGGAGAATTACGTTTTAAAATAATAGCTCGACTGGAGACCACTGATGTGAAAATAGCTGCTGGGACTACCACATAGGAAACAGCTTGAAACAGGTACAGACGCATATATTTGTTACTAGAAAATATATTTTACATATATGTAACAGTCTATCCCGAGTACAGTTGGGGTCAGATGTAGCCAAGGCAAAGCTGGATATGCAGAGGGAATTAGAGAGTCTGGTTTGTTTCAGAAGCTAAGATTTAAATAGCAGAAGTTTGTATGAATGGTCCATTATCTGGACTGAATAATAAGCCATGGCTTTGGAGGCAGTGAATTTGCTGACTATCTGAAACCTTTTTTTTTTTTTTTTCCCTGTTTTTGTTTGTTTGTTTGCTTGTTTGTTTTTTCTATGGCTAGAACCACCTGTTCTGTGCCCAACAGAACACTTCAGCCCAAATTATTCATTTTATGGCTGAGGATGCAAAGGTGAGTGGTGCCCTACAGAAGGCAATTGTAGGATGCATGGCTGAGGATGAACGTTCAGACAGACCTGGAGTGGTGAGAGCTATTATAAAAGCATGAGACTATATGGCCCACTTTTTCTCTATATAAAACATCTGCAGGTGGCTGGACCCTGCTATCCAAAGCTGCCACTAAATTCTGTTTATTGACAAGTGAGCTAGCAAGTACAAAATGTGAAAGCCTGTGCCAGGCTTTGTGCAAAGGCAGATGTTTGTGAGCTGCTGCTGATTCATCTTCAGGATGTACCACTTGTGTGTGGCATTGGTTTGGAGAGTGGCTTCATGAGAAAGAGAGAATGTACAGCACAGACAGACTTTTTATCCATCCCTTAGGGTTCTTATTCCTATCCTTCTCTATTGTATTTACCTGAAATAAGGGACAAGAAGAAGTATTTGCTATGTCATGAGTTCCTTTACTTATATTCCTTTCCTGACCACTAACAATGTCCTTGAATTTCTTGACAATTTCTCCATTATTTTTTTTATTAGACCCCAGAAGTACTCACTGCAGTTTTATGCACACTACAGTTTACAGCTGTACTCAGCAGGAATGCCGTACAGCATGGAACTTCCTAACTTCCCTCTATTGACAACTTCATTTCCTCATCCTCAATCAGATCCTTCAACTTCTTTAAACAAACAAACAAACAAACAAACAAACAAAAAAACTAGCCAAAAGGGGATAAGTAATTAACAAACCAGTATTATAAGCAAACTTTGCCTTTTATTGACATTGTAAAATTTTCCCAAAGTAAGAAATCCTTCATTAAAACAAACAGACAAACAAGCCTTTTTATATCAGCTGCAATTAGAAATGGGCATTCTTAAATTAAACATGATCCTAAGATTTGAACAGCTGCTAGAGGCAAATTAGAGGCAAATTTACTACATTTAATTTATGCATGGTGTGGAAGAGGCCAGCTAGACAGGAACCAGGAGACTTTGAAGACACAAAGGAAGAAGTACTGAGTTTCCAAGTTTACTAGACACAGAATTACCATCTTTTTGGGCTCTTGGAGCAACAGGGAGGATCACAGCTCTCACTGCTTCTAGGAACTTTGTTTTTCAGTGAAGAGTCTGGAAGTCCTGAAAACCTTCCAAGGCCCCTGACTTCCTCATGTGTATCTGGAAGCTTAGGCTGAAAACTTTGTCAGGCTACTGCCTTTTAGAGCTTGAGGACTTTCAATGTCCTGATTCCATGACAAGAACACCATGAATTTCAAGAGCCAAATTCTTGGGATTTTCTTGTTACTGATCACATGATAAAGTTAGGAATAAGCTTTTGTGACTTCAAGACTGTCTCTAAGCCATGGAAATTGGAAGCATTAAGCAGTCTTTTTCAGACACACCTAAGGTAAAAATCTAGAAGAACATACCTCTAGGGAAGAAGTCACTGACCTTAAGGCTTCAAGATACTCAGTAGCCTCCCACATCATGAATCAGTTAAACTCCATAGTATACAGATGCTCTCCACCACTGACTCTTACTGTAACTCTTCATTTTCCAGAAGACATAGCCCTGAAGTCATATTTAATAGTGTTAGGACCACTACTGAATTCAAACCAAATAAATAGTTTCCCCTTCTAATGAAGAAAAAAAATCCTGCAACATATTTAGGTTTAAAAATCTGTCTGAAGACTTTCAGTTGTAATCTGTGGATAGAGATTTTCTTATTTCAGGCAAGTCTTAGGAATTTTTAAAGGAATGCTTTAGTAATCAGGATAAAACAGACCATATTTAAGCGTAACTTAAGTATTTCCTTTATGCACTTCTCTATACAGTCATAGGCAATCATTATTTACACTCTAATTCCCATAACTTGAATTCTGTTAACAAAAGTATTTTCATTTCTTGTTTCATTTTATCATTGAGGTATCTAAATGCTTATTGTTGCTGGTGGTAGTATTATTCCGTTCCGTGTCTTCCTCAAATGCATAGAAACTTACCTCTCACTAGATTTCAATTTTGGCTCAACAAAACTCTCAGTGGTTAATGAAATAATTCACAAGTCTGCTAACTGTAGATCTAAATAAAATGAGACGGAAGGAAGGAAGAAAGGAAGGAAGGAAGGAAGGAGGGAAGGAAGGAAGGAAGGAAGGAAGGAAGGAAGGAAGGAAGGAAGGAAGGAAGGAAGGAAGGAAGGAAGGAAGGAAGGAAGGAAGGAGGGAAGGAAGGAAGGAAGGAAGGAAGGAAGGAAGGAAAAAGAAAGAGAAAGAGGGAGAAACGTAGAAAGAGAGAAAGAAAGAGGGAAAGAGAGAAAGAGAGAAAGAGAGAGAGAGAAAGAGAGAAAGAGAGAGAGAAAGAGAGAGAAAGAGAAGAGAGACGGAAAGAAAGAAAAAGAGAGAAAGAAAGAACGAAAGAACGAAAGAACGAAAGAACGAAAGAACAACAGAAAGAAAGAAAGAAAGAGAAAAGAAAGAAAAGAAAGAAAAAGAAAGAAAAAGAAAGAAGAAGAAAGAGAACACAAAAAGAAAAACTTAGCAAACTTTCATCAGACCCTGCTTACATACAAAGCAGAAATCATCGTGCAGAGTTATTAAGAAACATAGAAAACACATCATCTCCTTCTGGAAAACACTATGCCTTGAATTGTTGAATCACTCTACATTTTAATGTGCAAATTTGTTCCTTGGCTTTTTGCTGAAAGGATCAAACCATTTGGCATTTTGTCTGAGCCATAAATGCTTTAAGGAAGATGCAGTATAATTTATTAAAATGTATAAAGGGAACAAAGAATGGGATTAATTTTCTTCTTCTCTTTTAATTCCAGGGGCACCACTAGGGCATTTAATATGGGTTAAACCAGATTCAAAGAGCTTTTCATTAGACATTTAACATAAATGAGTAAGAGCTTAATCAGCACATACCATTTAAATGCATTGAATGGAGGAATTGGACTGTACATTGCATTATAATTTATAGAGTTTTGTTTTTGATTACATAAGGGAAATACATTTTTTATGCCTTAAAAGCATTCTTTTGTGATGTCAAAAAAATGTATAGTATTATTGTTCTGAAAATGGTGTTTCAATTTGGTAGTGAAACCTAAAGTCACCCAAGTGGAAAAGATAACTAGCAAATTCCTCAAAGTCTTGTAGTTTGTGGGTTTTCTCTTCAAACAGTCCTTTTCTTCTGGGCCTGATAATGAACATTCCCTCTGCTTTCCATCCTATGTGGCTTGCACATTCTTTTTAACGGCTTTAAAAAAAAATGACTTGTGAATACTTCTAGAATGCAGTTTAAACAGGATTAGAAAGAGCATCACTATGCTGGGCTTGCAGCATGGAAGCAAAGCACTGCTGAAAACTTGTTTTGTTTCCTTTTTTTTCAATCATTTAGTGATAGTATAAAAGTAATTCAGTCCCCACTTAAACAATACCTGGGGTAACTCTGTGTGTATCATCTGTTCCATCAGAGATGATTATAGGAAATTAAACTGCTGCAAAGGCAAAAGTGGCTCCCATTTTAAAGAACTTTATCAAAATGTTAAGGAAGGATAATATTCTAAAGAGCTTTCTTTTTAGTTTCTGTTTGCCTTCAGCAATACTGTCTATAACAATCGCTCTTCAAATTGCAGTTAGTTTTCCGTCTAACAAAAGGCATTGTTTTTTCCCCTCTGTTCTCTTATATCTTTGCAGGAGACAATAAAGTATCTCTTCTTATCCAGAAACACTGAGAGCTCTTATCAGCCGAAAGGTAAGAAAAAGGAAATATCTCAGCAATGGAGATTTTTTTTTTTTTGTACTGTGCTTTATTTTTTTTAGTAGGTCAGCAAAAGAAAAAAGAAGTCCCATTTACTGAGATGCTATTCCTTATTGTTAGAAGAGCTTGAAATCAAGATAAAGCTCTTATGCTCTGAGAATGCAGTCACCCTAAAATGCATACCTTTCCCTCGTACTTGCTTTTTCTTTTTCTTCTTTTTTTTTTCTTCTTTCTTCTCCTGTCTCTTTTTCATGTTCTTTTTTTTTTTTTTTTCCCACTAAAAGAATTTTAATGTAAATGTTATCATTGTGGTGTGTTCCCCTCCTGACAGATTCTATCTACAGTACTGGAAAAGAAAAACAGGAACAAAAACAGACTTTGAAAAAGAAAAGATGTATTTATGCATACACACACACAAAATAGTGCATATATACATAGACGTACATCTATGTAATTATACATATTGTTTACAGAATTACAGAATGCTTGAAGTTGGAAGAGATCTCTGGAGGTCATCTAGTCCAACAAAACTGCTGAAGCAGAGACACCCTGAGCAGGTTTCTCATGTCCAGGTGGCTTTTGAAGATCTCCAAGGAGGGAGACTATCAATTAGCTATCAATATCCAAACTAACTATGATAGGGACCATATTTAATCAGTGGAAAGAAATACTTCTAGATAAAGTTTATTTGAGCCCATTTTAGACATTCATTCTGGTGTGAGAGCAACTGTTCTTCAGAGGTACCCACTTTCCTCCATTGTTTCTAAGGGCTGAATTCTTCAGAGTTAGACGCTTTCTTTATAGCTAATGCTCAGAAAATTCAAACGTTTTCACCAAAATTACCAGAAGAATGTTTAAATCTGTTCACAGAATCCCAGCTATCACTTTGCTACAGAGCAACTTAGAAGGCGTAAAATGTGAAGAAAAAAAAAAAAACAACAAAAAACATAGCTTTTAAATATCAAAATAGAACTGTTCTCTGCTAGAACATCGTAACATGCCCGTAGTCAAATTAAGCCAATAATACTTTCTTTCTCGATTTCACTTTAGACTGTGTCTAAACAAGAGTTATTGCATGTTAAGATGCCATGTGTCCTGGACAGCTGGGTCGGAGTTGGCCACCACCTAATGTCTGCCGGAAATGAAGAGGGGGAAAACCCAAACTCTCACTGAGGAAGCCTGAGGTGTTCATCATGTATCTGCACCAACTTCCCTTAGCTTTCCTGATGCACTCACTGATATGCTAGGGGGATGACAACAGAAACGATGATCCCTTCGAAGAAGCTTCAAATCAGATTTACTTAATGCCTTTACTAGCTTCTCTGTTTCCATTTTGGAAATAAATATTTGTGCATCAACTTTATATAAAGTTCATGGGCAGATGGTGACACCAAAAATCAGGTCATGGAAATCTGGTTGCCTTTGGAAGTGGCCTAGTTTCTTCACCAGCAGTAACTGAGACCTTTAGCAAGTTACCTGGATAATGTGAATCACAACAAAACCAGAGGCAGTTCATCTTAAAGTGACATCAAAAGTAATCTGAATACGTAATTTTGGTGTTATCACATAAGCATGTGTCTTTACCATGGCACCACAACAGTGATCAAGGGCAGGAGAACAGGGACATCAGAGAAAAAGACCCACCTCCTTGACCGTGTGGCTTCCAAATGGCCTTTACGATCCTATCCCACCTCCCACAGTTGTAGTCTGTCTCCAGCAGACCCTATTCATACAGTCAATCATGCTTGTGCACACACGTATGGATAGACACATGCATAGAGGCTGCCCTGGGCTGGACAAAGATGGCTCCAGCCACTCCCAGCAGGCTCCAGCAGCCCCACTGTGGGTGCAGACAAGCTTGATGAGCTTCAGAAAAAAAAGTGAGTAAAAGTACTACAAACACCAATTCTTCAGATCCCTGAAGCCCACGCAGGGCCCCCTGTCAGAGCAGGTGTGTGTCCCTGAAGGCAGCAGCAGCCCGTGGGAAGGATCCATGGGGCAGGGAGGAAGCGTGAGGGAATGAGCAGCAGAGAGGAGCTGCTGTATGTGAACCATAACCCTGTCCTCCTCCAGGAAAGGTGCAGAAGTTAGGAGTGAAGCTGAGCCTTGAAAGGGGTGGAGGTGGGAGTGTGGGAAGGAGAGGTATTGGTTTAGTTTTGCTCTTGGTTTCTCATTAACTGTGTTTCAACAGGTAATGAATTAATTTTACCAAGGTAGAGTGTGTTTTGCCCCTGATAGTAACTGGTAAGTGATCTCCCTTTCTTTATGTCAGACACAAGCTGTTTTTCCCCTTGGCCCATTGAAGAAGGAAGTGCGAGAGTGGCTGGGTGGGCTCCTGGCCAAGGTTAAATCACCACAGAGACATACATGTGTCTGTCTGTCACCTGTGGAAATATGTCAGGCCGCTTAAGATTACATGACCAGTTTTAGCGCCTTTTGCATACTTAAAAAAACTTGTCGGGGGATTCCGAGCACCCAGAGCTGATGCTTGCTTTGTTGGCGCTTGAAGTTGTGAGAAACTTCTGAATATACCACCATTTCCATTAAAGTCCTTGAGGGTTTGCTCAGAAATTTAATTCTAGTTACATGTGTTGCAGAAATTGACCTTCTAGTATTGAAGGGTGTTCTGCTTGTAGAACAACAGACATTTTAAGAATAAAAATAATGAAAAAAAAAATATATATATATATAGTTGTGTGACTAAGCCTGAGAACAGCTGTTTTCAATACATTGATAAACCAAAAATTGTCAAAACCATTCATCTTTTAGCTGATTATAATGATACTAGGTCCCTAGTTTTGGTGGTTATAATTTACTTCCCCCCCCCTTTTTTTTTTTCCATTGGTAAATATCAATGTGTGCACGTGTGTGTGTATGTGTGTGTGTGTGTGTGTTCACATATATTTTTGGCTTGGTTCATAGCTGATTTTTACACTTGTCTTGATAAATTATCATTTTACTTAATTTATTCCTGGAGCTCTCTTTTTAAATATCCTCTTTTTTTCTCTTAAGCACAAGATTAGTAAGATTTTTTTTCATTAAGTTCACTTTTATGCATTAAAAGAAGGAGGGAGAACCCACTATATATTGTGATTTCAAAATGACTTTTCCCTTTTCTGCATTTTTTTTTCTTGCTCGTCACTTAGATTTTTTTCACTTCCAAGTTGCTGCTATTTTGTCAGTGGTGACAATATGGAAATCCATACATATTGGTATTCCAATAGAGATTTGTGTAGCCAAACAGAAGCAAAAAATTATGTGAATACAAATGTATTAACTGCAAAGATAAATCACAACCTGCAGGCAACATGAATAAGCTGAGGAAAGAGAGGAAAAGATGTGGGGTAGGGAGTGTGGCTCGAAACCAGCTGGAGTCAAAAGATGGAACATCACCCACAGAAATTGGGAAACATTTACAAGCATAACTTTTTAGTAGCACACAAGCAGAAAATGTAGTGATTCGAAAGCAACCAGGCCCACAACCACACTGCGGTGGAGTTTTATCATCTTTGGAAATCGTCTGTGCTCATTGTCAGGCTTTTTACTACTCTACCTTGGTTTGGGGGTCTTTTTCTTTCTTCCTCTTCTCCTTCTTACAAAAAGAAAAAAAAAAAAAGTTTAAAAAATATGAACTTAGGAAAAGCCAATTTCATGTGCTGTTAATTTAATTCCCAACATAAAACCTTACTTCTTCTGATGGAAAATGAAATTACCCTTTCTACATCCGTTTTATCTGTCAATTAAATTCTTTTTTTTTTCCCCTTTCCTCCCCTCAAAGAAAAAAGAACATGCACATTATTGGTTATATTTTCTGTGCTTGCAACAAAATGAAAATGGGAAGAGGTGGCATTAACTACAGTAAGTACACAAAACCTGCTTGATTATCATGTAAAGATGCTGGAATGACAACCCTGGAGACTTTGAATCTCCTTTGTGAGCTTGTAGATGTCTAGGCTAATTTTCATTTTCCATTTGCCCTGGTATTGCATGGCAAAGCAGTTTTAATAATGGGACTTTTAGCAGCGTTAACTATTAACCTTTCTATTTCGTGGTATCTTTAAGAAATGGCTTATGGAGGCAGCTTTCTCTGCCTGAATCTGTATGTGAATAAAGATAGGGAAAGGAAATGCATCTTTTGGGCTGAAAGAGAGGACATTCTCTGTAATCAATTCTGAATGATTAATTTCAGAATGATATTTGTCTCTGCTTCATGTTTTCATTACTTGACAGTTATGAAAAAATAACCTTCTTTGGTCTCGCTTGGTTATTATTTGTATTACCTTAGAGCTGATTGGAAAACAGTATTTGAAACAAACAAGCAAACAAAAAAGAAAAACAGCTTTTCCAAATTGAAAAATACGGAGGCATTTGCTTTTGAGACAGTTTTGTTTGTTCACTTTTTGAATGGAGACAAAAACACCTTCTGGGACCAAAAAAAACATCCTTTTTATTGTTCAACAGCAGCACTGAAAAGAGTAGAAAGCAGATCAGACTGTTTGTTGAGTAGTAGAAAATTCTGTAGCTCAACCACAACAATTTGTTTTGCATATGAAGATCTGAAATCTTACAATCTTTATTTGAGACACAGACACCATAGGTAAACTAACTGTGAGGCAAATATTTTGCAGCACTGGTGGGGACTAGTAAAGTAAGGTTTTTACATGCTGGCAGGCATTTCATGGTGAACCTTTCTGCTTCAGCCCGAGATGTTACTACCACCCAGATTAATCACCTTCACCCTGTGCTTACGACTACAGAGTGGGTGGTAGAAGCACCTACTTTTCAGCATTCTGTTGGAATTAAGCTCCACTAAATTATATTAGTGGATTTAACTGTATGCTGAAATGATGCAGTACAGCCAGATGTTCCTTTTCTGTTACGTTTTGGGGTGGGGGGATTGCTTACAGGCTATGAGCCAGAGGGGTCTGGGTGAAGGGGAGAACAAGTCATATTTAAACACTTCCTACTTGCACGAATGTGTTTCAGAGAGAGAGAGGGAGAGACTAATGAATTCTGTGTGTTGCTCAGGGGCACTGTGCGGGTCATTTCCTGGGTGAGCTCCCCTTGTGCTTGGAGAGACTTTGCATTGTTGATTGCATCTGAGTATCTAAATGAGTAATAGTGGACCTTATGTCTTATCGTATGAACATATGCAAAAAGAACTCATTCAGTTCTGCCACAGCAAAGCCATCTGAAGCATGATTGTCCTCTCACAACTGTAAAAAAATATCAAGTACAATTCTGTTAAAAGTAGAATTATACTAGAGAAAAACTGGACTGATTGAGAGAAAAATCAGGCCTACAGCCTATAAAGTGCAAGTATAAACAGCATCACTTTTTTTTTTTTGAACCTAAATACATACACCTGGAAGGCATTCAAAGCATGTATTTGCAGTTATTTGTTACTCCTGAAATGATTAAAGTAAATCACATTGTTTGATATGAAAAATATGTTGTACACACACTTCTATTTTTCTCACTGCTCTGCCCTCCATGCTGCATTTTGTAGCATAATCAAAATACAAAATACATTTTGAAAAATTAAATGAGAGACACACGTGTGAATCATGAGGTTTATTTGCATGTTTGGCCCTTCAATTCATTAGGGATTTTAGTTTTTCCGGGAGGGAAACTGTCACATTTACATATTCTTAGACAGGCATGCAAATACTAGTCAGAAAGTATAGTTTGTTCAATGCATTACAAGCTCCTGGGCTGCCAAACAGTAATTTCAGTTCTTGAGTAATATACATTTTTGGAAACTTGGCATAATAACACTGTATTATAGTATTGCCCACTAGGACCACTTACGATTTTGTCAGCTTTTCCATTACAAACCCTTATGTTCTCGGACCCATGCATTGTATGTCAGCCATATAAATTTCTTATCTGACATGCACGGTCTCAGTCCCTGAGCAAATTTCTTTTGCAAATTTCAGAAAGTAAAGTCACAGAAGCCTATTTTGAAGTTCCAGCTGGGCCAAAGCAGACAGAGCACCAAAAGAAAGAAAAACAGATTTAACAAGTCTTTTATGTCCATTTTTGTGTTTGGCACCTAATGTACTTCTGGGGTTTGCTATTGTGGATGCAAATAGACAAGTACTAGCTATAGCAGTTCACGTGGTAGATGAGCACCTCAAAGAATGTAGGCAATTAAAATACACCATCAGTAATCCTTTTCATTTGGAAAATAAGTGTCTGTACTCTATCTTGGAAGTGGACTGCAGGATTTTATATCCCTACATTTGGCCTAAATTCATGAACTGGTGTAACCAAACTTAGGCTAGTGTATACTGGAGAAAATAATTCAGGCCTGGTTAGAGACAAGGTCATTGCTAAGTCAGCTTGGTAAGCTATTTTAGCTTGGGTGGATTCTTGACCTTAGTTCCAACCGTCTCTGTAGCCAGTGTCAAGGGAATGTTGTGATCAGTATGCCTACCTTGGGTTTCAGTGTGGATGCCCTAGGGCATATTTCTATTTATTTAGGCTGGCTTCAAGTCTGGATGAGGCTTAAACTCATGCCTCTGGCTTTGCAGTGAGCAAAGAAAGTTAAAACTTGTATAATGAAAAACTGAACTCGGACCAAATGAAGATAGATATCCTCATTGAAGTTCATTGGCGAAACATATCGATTGAACCATAGGGATTGAATTAACCTGTAAACTCTTCCGATTAATACTAAAGGTAGGGAAAGTTGACCTACTTGTAAATTGTTCTTGTTCTTTAGACTAAAATATTAAGGACTGCAGTATTTGGTACAAATCATCACAGGACCTTTGTGTTCCATGCAACTATTCTGATCATATTTTGACTATGCCAGTTGGGGAACTTGGACCAGGTAATTGCTCCCATTCACAAAACTATTGTAATGCATTAACATAAAAGCTACTGTGTAGATCTTGAGCTCTAGTTATGCTATCAGGAAGACCACACAGAACCTCTTGCCATGGCCAATGGGGGACAAAATTGATAGCTCACAGATATCTGAAACATTTGAAAATAGATGCTTTTTCCTAGCAGGAGTTTTATAAATTTTTTCCTGCTTTTCATGCACCATATCTTCTGTCCATTCAGGCTTCATAAGGTTTCTTAGTATGCAGAGAGGCTATGCATGTGGAAATCTGCTGTTTTCTAAATCCACACTGATAGGACAGATTGCAAACTCTTTGAAGGGACTGTTACAGTCTATCATGTTCATGATATACGGATTTAGGACTTCTAAATACACAGTGGCAGTGTACTCTAATGATCCATTATACTGTATCAATGATATGTAGATTATGGGTTGATTGTAGAAATGTGAACTATGCCTTTCAATCCGTAGTGTGGCTCTTTGAGGATTTGTTGAAGGCACAGAGGATCAATGCACTTTGACATGACTCAGACAAAGAACTAAGAATTAGAGCTTGCCAAACTTTCACTGTTACGGGTATGATCTTGCTGTCATGATCCCAGCGACGTGCAAACACCACTAACCTCAAATGAGCTCACTTGAGAAATGGTTTTATCCTAAGCACAGCAAACCAGATCTAAGAATACAATAATAGCTCTAGAATTTTCCAGGAATCTTGGGAGGGTCTTACATCTCATCCAGATTTCTGTGCTGTGGTGGTTAGACAGACATCAAAGCCTCATTTAGCTAGTGTATGCCAGTGCTACACAGATTATGTAATTTTTGTCAGGGATCAAGAGAGGTGTCTGAAAGAGTCTGGATCTAAGGAGCTTTATATTTTTTTTTCTCATTCATTTTAATACATCCATATAGCAATACCTCATGATATAATTTTCTGAAATTAATGGATAGGCTAAATTTAAATCACAGGATAACAGAATCATCGAGGTTGAAAGAGACCTCCAAGATCATCTAGTCCAACCTCTGACCTAACACTAACAAGTCCTCCACTAAACCTTATCACTATGCTCTAAATCTCAACATCTTTTAAAGACCTCCAGGGATGGTGACTCAACCACTTCCCTGGGCAGCCTATTCCAATGCCTAACAACCCTTTCAGTAACGAAGTTCTTCCAAACATCCAACCTAAACCTCCCCTGGCGCAACTTCAGCCCATTCCCCCTCGTCATGTCGACAGGCACGTGGGAGAATAGACCAATCCTCACCAGCTTTGTTGTCCTTCTCTGGACTCGCTCAAGCACCTCGATGTCCTTCTTGTAGCGAGGGGCCCAAAACTGAACACAGTACTCGAGGTGCGGCCTCACCAGAGCCGAGTACAGGGGGACAATCACTTCCCTAGCCCTGCTGGCCACACTGTTTCTTATGCAAGCCAGGATGCTGCTGGCCTTCTTGGCCACCTGTGGTGCAATTGCCTGAGTAACTAGGAAAATAAAACTAACATTCACATTTTAAAGAAAATGTACAGCATTGAAGAATCTTTCAGGGTAGGGTGTAGCTGCATTACCTGAGCGTTCCCTAGGCTTCCAACCTTCGGTGCTATCACACTGGAGGAACCTGGTTTGCTGGCTCTAAGGAACAGTACGGAGCGCAGAGTGGAGTGGAGACACCACGGCTAGGCTCTGTGACCAGGTGGGGACTCGATTGTTCTTGTGCATACCAAGACCGATAAGTCGCACTTTTTGCTACCCTGAGCCAACGACCTGTCATGTTTTGACAAATGCTGTACTCTAGTGTACTTTTGCTCATTATAATATCATTATAATAACAAAACCCATCCATCCCAAAAGCTACCCACCTCCAAGGTGCGACCACCCCTCACTGAGCACGCGCTCTGAATTTCTCGGAGCCTATACCTTTAAACGGAGACGGGAAATCTTTTCACCAACCATAACTAAGATATGCTTGACTGGAGTCACTCAAGCTCCACCTAAAAGATATAAAATATAACTTGGCCTAAGAGAGAGGGGATGTCGAGGAAAATACTATCGTTAAGGAAGATACCACTGTCAGGCGAGATACCATCCTGAGGGAATATACCATCCCAAGGACCTCCTGACTCCTGGGATCAGTTGACAGGCTGAGCCTCTCTTCCCCCCATTGGGAAGCCTTTGGGTGAGATTTGAACACTTGGTTATACCCACCTGAGCACACTGCTGGCTCATATTCAGCCGACTATCAACCAGTACTCCCAGGTCCTTCTCTGCCAGGCAGCTTTCTAACCACTCATCTCCCAGCCTGTAGCTCTGCTTGGGGTTGTTACGCCCCAGGTGCAGGACCCGGCACTTGGCCTTGTTGAACTTCACACAGTTGGCCTCAGCCCATCGCTCCAGCCTATCCAGATCCTCCCGCAGAGCCTTCCTACCCCCGAGCAGATCGACACACGCACCTAACTTGGTGTCATCTGCAAACTTACTGAGGGTGCACTCGATCCCCTCATCCAGATCATTAATAAAGATATTAAAGAGAACTGGCCCCGGTACTGAGCCTTGAGGGACTCCACTAGTGACCAGCCTCCAAATGGATTTGACTCCATTCACCACGACTCTTTGGGCCCGGGTACCCAGCCAGTTTCTAACCCAACAAAGCGTACACCAGTCCAAGCCACGAGCAGCCAGTTTCTTGAGGAGAATGCTGTGGGAAACGGTGTCAAAAGCCTTACTGAAGTCAAGGTAGACCACATCCACAGCACAACTATTATAAAGGCATACAGAGCTGTAGAACTATTCTACAGGCTGTACTACAGGCTATATTGTGGTCACAGGCCTGATGCTGTTCTTTAACTGCCATATGACTGTAGGCTACTCACTGTTTCCCCTTCTATTCCTGTCTAGTTTGTTTATTTATTTATTTATTTATTTATTTATTTATTGTTTTGAAGAGTCCTTCACAGCTTGCTTTATTACTAAGTGCTGTTCAGACATTGTCTTCAGAAAAGCCATCTTGGATGAGACATTTAAACCCTGTTGTAATAGAAAAAAATAGTAAGTAAGACAGGATATTTTATATACCTACAAGAAGATAATTGTCTATTTAGACCAGCAGAAAATATTACCCAAGAGCCCAAATCCCATCTTTTCTCAAGGTAACTTAGTAGCAGAATGTTGCTGTCAAATATATTCTCCCTCCCTTTCTCTTCTCTAGTGGATTTATTCTGATCACATGTGCGAGTTGAGAAATATACCAAAAATGGCCCTTTCATTAAGATTAGAAAGCTGTAGCCCTTAAATCATGCATTTATGCAATTTTTAACTGTTTTTAACTAGCACAAAATGGCTCGTTGGAATTATGCAAGTATAGATCATTTTAATTTGAATCATTGTGGAATCGTAAAGGACTCCGTTCTTTAATTTTGTGCCTTCAAGTCAGCCACTTTGATTAAAAAATAATAAAGCATGAGAGCTGGAGGGTCCTTGCAGGTTCTTCCAGCTATCATGGATCCCTGATCTTTGGTACTAATTCTTCTCATTAATATTAATAAAGGGCTGATAGGCCATCTCAAAGCATAGTACAAAAACCATGCAATTAATTGCTTGTAGTGTTTTTATGCTTATTTTGCACAATGAGAAGTGATGCCTCAGGAGTCTAAATATCAGTTAATCAATAATATCAAATCCACTGAAGAAGAGACCTTCAAGTCCCTTTTTCATAAATCTTCCCTAATTTTAAGCAGGATTAAAACCAATTACAAGTTGTTTGTTTTTAAATTAAAAAAAAAAAAAAAAAGAGAGAGAGAGAGAAAGAAGAGGCGGTATGGACAGACTTACAAATAATCCCCTGCTTATCATTTCAGCACTGAAATTTTTAATAGTTAAGCTGCTGGGTTTTAGATTTCCTTTCTTCTCCAGCCAGATAATAGCCAAGGTGATCTCAGGAAATTAGATTTGAACACCATCAATGAAGTCTTCTCAACAGGTTCTGGCAGGTTTAGCAATACTAGTCATGTTGAGCTGGATGGCATTCCTTAACGACACAAAATTGCACGTGGTATTATGGCCAGCAAAACCTTTCCAAAAAATAAGAACTCATCCCATCCTGAACTGAGCTACCTGGACCCTGGACTGGAGTGAACAACAGTCAAAATCACATTCTCTTTTTCTGTCTGAAGACCAGGGCCAAAGACTGAGTTCCTTTCACCTTGCCATATCTCAGCCCTGTTACAGACAAAGGCAAGTAGCTGACACTGTGGAGTAAAAGGGTAATAGCTAGTATTTTGTTTGCTTTTGAAACACAGGTATAATGTCTTACTTGGTTTTCATAATGGGGATAGCCCAGATCATTAAAATAACAATGTTATGATGTAAGACTGACCAAGCAGATACCTTTCTTTCTTGTAATTTGTATACAAGTGGGCATTCATGAGCTATTGCACCTATTGGTATAGATTGCATTTAAAATATAATTTGATGTGACAAAGGCTGAATGCCTAAAAGAAGAAAAAATGCAGTTACTTCCAAATTAGTTGTTAATTTGTTGTTTTGGTTTTGATTTGTGTTTGCATGATGGTGTATAAAAAGATTTTGGAAGGTTGCAGTCCTGTGGCTATTTCTGATTGCGGCAGTGCAGGACCTACAGCTAAGGGTTACTTTGCTTTACATGGTTCAAAATAATTGGTTTAATCTTGCAGGTATCCCTCTTGTCTTTTTACAGCTAGATGAAATATTTTTAGCAAGAGAAAATGTACATTTTTTATGCACACCTCTACCTGTATTGTTCTATCAACAAGTATGAATTTATAAGGTCAAGTCTCATCCTTCAAGTAGTCCTCATATACACAGGCACACGTGAAAGAAAATGGTTTTAGGAAATGTCAGAATGCTTTATATCAACATTTTCAAAATGAACTAGAACATTTCATTTCAAAATGTCATTTTAATTTTGAAATTGATCTTTTTAAAGGGTAAGAAAAGAAAAAGAGAAAAAAAGCTTAAATAACTTGGAGATGAAACACATTTTGCAATTTGAATTAAACTTCCTGCTGTACAAACCCAAACCTGTTGATTTATTTATTTTCTTTTTGCTATTAAACTCCAAAGTCTAGTATTCTTACAGGTCAAGTCTTTTACTTGTATTTCAAACCAGTGGTCAACTAAGAGCATGCTTTTCTGTTTTCCTCTGTACCTGCATACTATTTATATTATCAGGTATAACTTGCATATCTGAATGATGCAGTCACAGCTCTAAGGGTGTGTAGTTCCTGGCCTTGCTCTCTTTAGAGGCACGTTATGTACCATAAATTAATATCAGAAGAAATTTTGTCCAAGAAAGGTCTGTGTCAGTGGAAAAAGTGCATTTTTTTTCCTCTGTAAGGAGAACTCTACAGCAAGGCAGAAAATTCCCGGAGTTTCAGCATGTGGAGCTCTATGGAGTTTACTCTGATTTTTTTCCTTTTTCCTTTATTCTTTTTTTTTTTTTTTTTCCTTGCTTTACAGAATAGTTGGATTCCACATGATTCATGAGGGATCAGACAGCTCCAGCTGTTACCCCTGCCACTACCCCTACCAAAAAGAAAAAAAATATATATATATATTAGAGGGGGTGGTATAAGAAATAAAAGGCAAATCAGCCTGATATTGATTATAACTATAAATAAAGGAGACATTAGCTTAAAAATTCACTGTAAGCTTTACAGCTGCTTATCCTTTAAAAAACCTGGGCTGAAACATAAATTCTGAAACAAATTCTGATTTAGACTGTTGTTTGGAGGAGCTGATTTTAACAGCCAGAGGAAGCCAGACAAACATTTGCCTCCCACTCTGTGCAATGTTATTAACCCACCCAGTTATTAGAAGAGACTTGTCACTGCTTTAAACTATTAGATGTGTAATTCATCATACACTAAGAATGTATCAACAAAGAATTAACAGCTAAATATTACTAATATCAATTAGTGCAGTTTTATGTAAAGTGGATCTTGGAACCTCTTTCCTAAATTTGATGAAACAAAGGTCTAGCAGTTCAAGACTGGGAACGAAGTTCCAACAGCAAAGTTTAAGCATCCCATGACATTTTAGTTAAAATAAATAAATAAATAAATAGAAATAGAAATAAAAATAAAATAGGAGTTGGACTCAATGATCATTATGGGTCCCTTTCAGCTCAGGATATTCTAGAATAATAAAATATCTTGGGCTACTTGTGCTACAGGAAAAAAAAAATCCTCTTTAAATACCTGGGTAGTCTGTATTTTTCATATGGTTAGATTGAAAAATAAGGAAGGAAAGAAGTTTGCTTTCTCCAAAGAACAACTCCTGGTCCTTCATCTTTGCTAGTTTTATTTTCGGCCCACACTCCCTCATCTGTTGCTTACGCCTTCACTTGTAAAAATTCAGATATTCATTTGATCCTTCTCTGGGCTGATTCAAGTCACTGATGTAGTAAAAATATTCAGTTTATTGTCAAGTGTTTTAAATGAGTATGAATGATAGACAAGGAAAAGGGGAGGAAGTAGTCTCCTTTTCAGCAGTAGGGAGTCATTAAATAGGTTTATATCATAACATAGGACTTCATACTCCATACTCATATTATTTTTTTGTGTTTGTATTCAAAAGGATAATCTTGCCTTCAGAATAGTGAAATTGTTTACTTTATCTAAAATCAATGGCTGTAAAACAATATACGTTAGTAAATATACATTAGTAAAACAATGGTTTTTTGAGGTACATGAAGTCAGACTATATGATCAAATAACTCCAGTCAAACTGGATCACTATGAAACTCTGAAGTCAGTGCCCAAGGAGCCTCCAAAGGCAATTCATTGCTGAAGTAAGGTTTATTCAGCTGATTTCCAATTAAGCAGAAAGTGCATAAAATCATAGAGAAAAGCACTATAAAAAAAAATGTTTACAGAAAAAGAGTTTGAAAAATCACCCTAAGATAACAATCTCCAAGTCTCTCACCAAATCTTTGGACAAAAATATTATTTTTAAATCTGTTATGTTTCACAAAATAGCATTCTACAGCAAAGACTTAGCATAGGAGGAGACTTCAGAAAGCTCAGCTTTGTTTCATTCTCTCATGAGCCCAACTAAGGTCAGAACCCAACTGTGCTTATGTTTTTATGTACAACTCTTTTCTTCAAAGGATTTGCAATTTAAACAGATAAGGATACAGGAATAAAGGGAAAGTTTGAGAGGAATTCTTGAAATTGAGTGACCACACAGTTCATCTTCTGTCACACAAGCACTCAGACTTGGCAGAGACCCTCAGGGCCCTCCTACCCTCTGGCAGATCAACATTTCCCCTGACCTTGGTGTCATTTGCAATCTTACTGAGGGTGTGTGCTCAATTCTCTCATCCAAATTATCCATAAAGATATTAAAGAGGATGGGCCCCAATACTGATCCCCGGGGAACA
The DNA here is from genome assembly GCF_964211835.1 of Anser anser. Classification (NCBI taxonomy): domain Eukaryota; kingdom Metazoa; phylum Chordata; class Aves; order Anseriformes; family Anatidae; genus Anser; species Anser anser. The sequence goes on along the minus strand of NC_139723.1, from coordinate 82,063,397 downwards.
CCACGGTTGATGAGCCTTGCCAGCTCCCAGGCTAGGATCCGTTCCCCTGTGAGACAGGTGGGACCCATCTACAGCCATCTCTCCACCTCCTCCTTGAGCTCAGCCACCAGTCTGATCAGATCCTCCACCTCACGCAGGTGGCATCTCTGCCACCCTCCGATGGCAGCAACAGGCTCAGGAGCTACCTGCACCTGGTGACCTGAACAGCTGTGTTTTGGGGCAGGCGCTCAGTCCGGGTTGCCACAGTGTTTTTGGCAAGAGCCTTCAGCCTGGTGGAGGCCATGTCTGTATTTGTTGCGAGGCAGGCAGCCAGTGGGTGAGCAGGTCTCCTGAGTGGAGAGGAATACTCCGCCTGCCCTGCCGCAACAACTACTTCGCCACGCCGTGCCCTGATTGACATGCCGCGTTCTGAAGGGGCTGCCATTTTATGATGAAGGGGGGCGATCCTTGCTCTGCCCAGGCCTTGTCAGCCTTCCTCGCGAGGGCTACTGGGTCCTGGTGGTTCCCTCGAGGGGCCTTGATGTAAGGAGCCCCCTGCATGCTGTGATCCCCCACTCCTCTGCAGAACATGTCTGCAGAGTGATCACCTCAGCGAGTGATCATAGTAACTACGTTGTAAGTATGGTAAGTAATTATGTTGTAAGTATTAGTAATAATGGCAGAGGAAGGGTGTGGCTGTCATTAATATGTGTCCAATGTATTAATATAAAGTGAAATTAGTTGTGGTTGTAGCTGAGTACTCAGTGTTGTTTTGCAACAGCAGATGTTTGAAAACCTCACCTGTTCTTCCACCCACAGCAGAAGGACGAGGCAGACGCCTATGGCAAGGCAGATCTCTTCAGATCTTGCAATGAAGCCCTCAGATGCTGTAAATCAAAGTCCACAAAAATTGTGGTGTGCTGGTGAGAGAGGAAAACCTTCCCAAGTCCCAAGGCAGAGCCTTAGCAGACAAAAAGACTTTGCCGTTGTCAGGTTTCCCTAACTTTATTTTGGAGATTTTCTCATCATTAATTTAAAGGTATTAAATGAACAGAGAACAGCAGAATTAGTAATAAAAAGCACTGGCAATTGCTGAATCTGTAATTCACACTCTAGCACACCAGTTGAACAATTGGGATAATATTTTAAGGAAGAAATCACAGCCTATCTATGATTTAAATCAAACTTCTCCCTTCTTTAAAATGGTTATTTAAATACAAATAATAATTAAACAAATATTTCTGGAAGATTAAAAGCATCTATATCTATGCATATTTGTAACCATTAGCATAAAGACAGTTGGAAATTGTGAACAAAGTGCTGCTAAGTGTCTGTATGCAACTGTACTCTAGAGTTCCACTTGCAGCTAACATCACTCAAGCTATTTCAGTTGGGTATCCCATCTGTTTTACACCTATAAGTTGATATGAAAGAACATGATGTCTCTCCGTGGTCAGTGCTTGATGGTCAAACATATCTTGTATGCTCAGCTACTGAATACCATGGCGTAAGGAGAAGGTGTAAATTACCCAGAAGCTCTCTGATTGGTGGTGCATGCTTGAAACAGCTGTAAGGGGTCCTGAACAAAGCACAGCAGTTGTAGTGAGAAAACTATTAGCATATGCATGAATAAGTGGGTGTGAAAATGCCGGCTATCAACATGCAGTGTGTACTGTATTCCAGCTGAGCAGGTGTAAAGAACATCCTCTTGACACAGAAGTGTGAATTTCAAGGAGACAAGCCTGATGAAAGCCAAAAATTTGTGTTTGTTTCATTTATGTAGATAAAGGGCCACGTACTTTTCTGGTGTTACACTGTTATCATTAATGGAGTTGTACTGCAGAGGAGTTTTGCCCCAGTTTAAGACAAACAAAGCAAGCTGATAAAAAGTATGAAATGATAGGATGACAACTGATTAGAGCTGAGATTTGCAACAGGCTTTGAACCAGCTCTCTTTGAGGCCACAGATTCAACTTTCTTACTCGTAATACTCAGCAGAACTTCAGTGTCTTCACCAGGCTACACAGAGGTCATGTCCCAGATTTCTGTATAGTTCTTTATTGTTTGTGCCTGTTAAGACTACCACTAAAAATCAAAAGAGAAACCGGTCCATTCCTCTGCTGGAGAGCATAAAACCTGCCCACTGAAAAAGGACACTTGAAAATCCTGCTCCTGGGCACTTGAGGGCATTTCACATTTCAGCCATTCACAATTTATATTTATTTGAAAAATTGTGTTGCTCGGCAGTCTTTCCTAATAGCAATATAATGGTATTGCAGCTGGAATTTAATGGTACACTATTACACTTCAGGGCAACCACAGCACAAGTGTATCAATTCTGGGATGAGTCAATGGTGAAAGAGCAATATTGAGGTCATATTTTTCCTCTTCCTGTACATCACTGGGACAGAGGCATAGAACTTGTGGCAGAAGTGTAAAAGATTATTTTTCAGTGATCTAGTTATATTCCAGAAAGAAAAAACAAACAAGCAAACAAACAAAAAAAAACCCTGTTTTTCTCGCCTGAATGTTTGTAGTACTGCCTTGTTCTATTCTACAACAAGGTCTATCACAATGGTTTCAGAGGGGTAACAAAGCAATAACTGACATGATTATCTAACTCATTTGTTTATCTTTCTATTACAAGTTTTAATATTCCTTGAAACTTACTTTGTCTTAGATATACTGAGCATATGGATGACAAGAAAAAAGAAAAAAAAAGAAAAAAAAAAAGCACTAAACCTTTTGTTGGTTAGAAAACATATTCTATATATCTTTAATCCAAAATCTAAGATGTCATCTTTCCTGCAATTATACCTTGGTTTTGCAGTTGATAGGTATATATCAGGGTTGAAATAAGATCAAACCAGATGTATTCCATGTTTTACTGTAGGAGTTCTTTTTTTCACTAAATCATCCAGGGGTAAAAAAAAGGTATTAGATCATAGGACTGGCCATGCTGGATCAGACCAGAGGGTCACCTAAGCCTGTATCCCCTTTCCTCTTCTTGCTAGCTGTTGGAGGCTAAAGTAAGAAGAACAAAAGACCATTTTCCTGCAACGCATTTTCCTAGAGTCTTGAATGACTTGTGTCTTTGGATCTTTTTGAGCTCCAGGCTGCATGTCTGTATTTAGCAGCCTTAGATTAATTTTCCTTCAACTTATTCGTCTAATCATTTCTTGAATCCAGGTAAATGTTGAATTCTTAGAGTAAATGAAGAGCAAATGTATTTTTCCTCCATTGTGGATCTATTTGCTAGTCCAGCTATATAAACATTTGTATATAATTGTAGATATATATGTAAATACCTATAAAAGAGCAATTGTATGTGAAACAGGACAGAGTTCTATATTATTGCCATTGCTGCATTGAGCACCTTCCTAGAAAAAAATAAAAGGAATGGAAAAATCTCAAGTCACCTTCATGCCCAAGAGAATCACAACTCTCTATAGAGTTGATAAACTAAATTACCTTCCACTGATCTGCATGTAGTTCTTTAACTGGGAAAGCAATCATCATGGATTCAGAGATACATGGAGAGGACGTACTTTTGTAGTCTAAAGATTAAGGCCCTTATCTGAGAGGCTGAATATCTTGGGCTACTGTCAAGATTGTTTCTAATTAATTATGTTTGTAAATCCTATCACTGGATAACATAAACAATCTCAGGAACAGATAAGAGAACTTGAACTTTTTCTTTACAGGAGAATACTGAAGTGAAAGACTGTCTTCATTCATTCTTGCCCTGAAGATTTTGCTGCCTAATGGCTGAGCTTTAAAGATGGAGACATGTAAGTACCTGGACTGATGATTTTGACATTCCCCTGATTTACCTCAGTAAATATGTTTTTTGCTGCTACAAGGCCACAAAATTTGTATTGTACAGGGACTCTGAACAGAGTATATAAGTCACATTTATGCAACAAACAATAGTTTTTTATGTTATTTGAGACTGGTGCAGGGTATTTTGCACTTTCAAATTTTAGCTAGGAACTACGAAAGAGAGAGAAGACCATGCAAAGGAAAAGTTAAGTTAAGAAAAATTACCTAAGCTGACCGAAAATAGAGAAGGAGGAATACCACACAATGTACATCATATACCTACCTATCTGCCCACCCATTCCTCTTGGGGAACCCTGAAGATGTCAGTGTTGTGGCCCGGAGACATATTGGAAGGGTATGCATAAAAACAAAGACAGCTAGTAACTTTTCTGATAAGCAATTTTAGCTGTAAAAGGCTTTTCTCTGTTAATTTTCGCTATTTATATTGTTTCTGTTGTAATAAACTAATAAGAAAAAATATTATATTTTTATTATATTGTTAAACATTAATTAAACTAACAATAATGTCTTGGCTCCAAATATAGCAGAAAGTGTTCCCTTTTGCACTAACAACATTTTGAATGTGATACTATCATGATATATCAGAGCCTGTACTGAGAGTAAAACAAAAATATAAGCAGTCTTCTCCACTTCCTAGGTGAGTGATAGTGCTGAAAGACACACACAAACATATTTAATTTCATCATATTTTCATAGAACTGGATGATCTTGAAGGTCCCTTCTTAACCCAAATCATTCTATAATTCTATAATTTACATTTGGGATTTGCTGTGTTGTACAGTATGCACTAATAAGAAGCATGAATGATTATTGTATCAGTGTGACCACTAATTAGAAGAGTAAATGAATGATTAAAAATAACTATAATGACTTCAATAACAAAACAGATCTGGATGTGAAAAAGTGTAGAATCCTTATGGGTACGATATCAGTTCATGCTCTACTTTAGGTAGGATTTATAAAGGAGATGGGAGAGGAATGGGAATGCAGCACTAAAGTAGATCCTTTAAAACTCAAAGCAAAATTTATTAATGAGAAGCCAATCCAGGAGATACGTCATGGCCCTTGAAAAGTCTGTGTCACTAATCCTTTGATTTGCCACAAATACCAGGGCACTAGTTCTTAGTCCTGGAGAAATCTGTTGGGTGTTTAAAAAAGAAAGGCTCCAAAATCAAATACAAAATAACATAAAATGCACATATAAGCTGTGGAATCTCTAGGAAATTCTAATTTCTGCTATAATGCCCCCTCTTTCCTCTTTTTCAAATGTCATCCATAATTCACTAATCTATCATGCCATTACAGACGTGTTTAATCAAATGCCTCCTGCACCTGGGACACTTCTAGTCAACATGTAGTTAAACAACCAATGTGTTCCAACCTAAAGTGGAGGCACTATGTTTCAGAGTGTTCCATTGATCTCAAATGGCAGAGTTAGTCTTCTTTTGTGAAAAGAATCTTTAAAATAAAGCTACTTGAGTGTTTGATGGTGCAAGTACTTTGATGTTCCAAAGCCTCAATTATTTAGGTACCACAGAGCTGAGCATTGTGTGTCTGCCAAAGTCTTGTTTAAAAAGCTCAGATGGCTAAGATGTCATGTTCTGTTCAAAGTCTTCTAGTGACTGAAATTAAGAGAAAAGCCCTTTCATTTCAGTGACTCCTAAGGCTCCCTCAGCATCCACTCTGTAGAGCTTCAGCATGACACCATTTAAATACTTGCTTGCAATTTGAGTACATTGTCAACAGAGCAGATGGATTATAACTAAGGAAGTGGTATTTATGCTGATAGTCAGTGGAAAGAGCAAAACAAACATACAGAAAGCCATCAGACCTCAGCTTCTGGTATCTCTTCTTAAGGGATAGGATTCAAGTGCCTGGCTGAAAAACAGTTGTTCTGATACCATGGTCTTTAATTCAGTCTTTGTCTCCTGGACTGTGTAAAGGCAAGTGTTCACCTATTCTCAATTTACTGCGGTTGAGGAGAGGGTAATTCCGTCAATGAAGTATCATGCGGATTTCTCTTGTTACTAACCTATTATTGATTATTTTTATGTAGACTCCTGGGTTAAATTCCATGACAATAGTTCAACAAATCAGCAAGACCTGGCCCACAAAGCAAAATGTGGTAACCAGACAGCAATGAGATCAGCCTTTAAAAAAATTGGTTGAATAGAAGCAGGCAGCTGAGAGATGCATTGAAAGATTCACAGGTGGTACTGCTGGTGCAAAGACACAGGGTGAACCCAACTTAAGTCTCATAACTGAGGTATTTGAGTACTTTAGACAAATTACCCTCTGCTCCTTCTATAGCTACTGGAAAGCTACAGGAACCTCCAGGGTGATTCAGATCTAAACAGAGTAAATTGCCACTTCAGGAAGTATATTTTTCTCTTTTGATTGTATAAATAGTCTAAGCTACTGGGTAAATGATCTTAGCTAAGAGCCTAAAATTCAATGGGATTAATCTTTGCATTTCTTCCTGTTCATGGAGTAAGATGTGTTCCCCGATTAGAAAGGGAAAATAACATGAAGAAAGAAGTAAAAGAGAGGTGGAAGAATAAGAAGTATAACAGGTGAACAGACTCCACACACAAGTCCTTTGTATATTAGTATAATTTGTTGCTCTTTAGGATTGAATCCAACTTTGAGTCTTGGGCAAAAGATGGAGGCACTTGGAGGCACTTCTGCAAAGACAGATTTTTCAGTCACTGCCTGATAAAGGATTTTTGGTATCTTCCAGTGAGGTGTCTTGCAAACAGCCACTAGATGGACCACTGGCTTGAAGTAGTACACAAATTCCTGCAGTAATGCCTGAATGCAGTGAAGTTGTGCCCGCTAGCAAGTTGTCCTCTCCTGCTGACACATCACCACTCCATTTTCATATACCAGGCCCTTTGCTGTCATGCTCAGCGAGCGTGGACATGGTGGTGGAGAAGCAAGGTTTAAGGCATGAACAGATAGAGTATCATGCCCTGGAAGCTGGAACCAGATGTATCTAAAGACAATTCTGTGTTAAGCAGCTAAAAGTGAGAGCCTTCCATGAGTCAGTTTGCCACAAGTGGTACTAGGGTGAATCACTTCAGCTAGCTTTTTATTTGGTCTACTTGGATAATGGTATTCAATGCAATGAAACCACTACCTGTAGCTTTTTACAAAGTATTTATGCCCTGTTCTACCATGTAAATAACTACTACTATCTACCATGTAAATACCTACTATTCCTAATATTTTTTTCACTGCTGTTCCTCTAAGAGAAGACTAATGTCTACAGTTAAAAAATTCAGCCCAAAACTGCCATTATGCAGTTACTGGATTGTACTCCCATGCAATGCTGTAGATCTTCCAGCTTTGCACAGGTTAGGATACAGGTACACAAGAACTAGGTGTGGAGGATGATAAGAGGAATTGATTTCAATCAACTGCAAGTGGCGCTAGGGACATCTCAGGAGTAAGGAGCCTGACATTAGGGACTGAAATTGCCTGCATCTCTCTAATGAACTAATTTTTATTTTGTCCTTTTGCCACCATTTTCAGCTAAAAGATATCTCCTGTGAAAATTCTTCTGCCTGTGCTGACTGCTGTGTGCTGTGGTTTGTTTTGGATAGGGTGTCTGCTATTAGTGTTAGGGTTTGTTAGTGATAGGGTTTGGATAGGTGTCTGCTATTAGTGTTTGTCTTTATCTTATTTTTAACCAATATATATTCTATCTTTTGCAATATGCAACCAGGTAACCTACTATTTTTCATTCACAAACACCCAGACAAACTGTTTAAATTCACTTCTGTTTGCCATATTTAGAAGTTAAAAAGATTAAGGAACTCACCCAGGAAATGAAGGTTTCCTTCCTTTACTTTAAGACCAAGACAAGGTTAAATAACCTGTCCAAGAAACCCCATAATAATATTTAACTGTGTAACTTTGAGAAGATTTGACCCTTTGATCAAATCCTTCTAAAGGCTCTTCCATCCTTATACAAAATTCACTCCATTCTGTGGGAAGTTACTTGGAGAGAAGAAAATAATGTAACCATTTTGACAATTAGTTTAATTTCTTTTAGTTTCTTAGTTCAACTGACTATAAAGAATTCATGTCTACTTGAAAACAAAAGCTGTGGAGTCAATTAGCTTGACTTCTTCCTGATGTAGCAGGAAGGGAGAGGTATCAGCATGTTTTTGACGTTCATGAAATTTCAGCTAATATAGCACTGGATGCCAATTAGAAAGATAGATGGACATTAAGTTCCTCTAAGACCTTATGTTAAACAAACTTATTAATTATCACTGTTTCATAAAGCACAGGCAGGTAGGTAGCCAAAGTATCCACATTATGAAGCAAGTTAGATGCCCTGTATAAACTGGGTGTATCAAATGTTTCATTTTAGCATGCTTCCATACAACAACGTGAAGTTGAGAATAGTGATATTTCTGTTGTCTCTAAGGAGCAAGGAGAAGAAAATCCCATATTTTTCTTAAAGAGAAAAAGCTGCAGGTCGGTGTAGTTTTTAATTAATTTTTAGCTGTAGTTTTAAAATGTTAGAGACCAAGAGAGAGTGAGCAAGAGAGATAACTGAGCAGGGAGAGAAAAGAAAGGGGAAAGCCACAGGAAATAATAATAGTAATAATAATAATTAAATAATAATAATAATAATCTAAAGCCAGCTAGTAAGCTAAAGTGACTTTAATTTTTCTAGTTTATTAAAATGTATTCAAGTCTTTGATGGTCTATGAAATCTGGTATCCCATCAATTATGATCTCAAAAGATTTCTGAAACATCTTTTAAGCGAGAAGTAAGTAAATTATGGGTTTGTCTTTTAAAGTGTGCTTTATTATGTCATTACTTCAAATAATGTCAGTAACTCGGTACCAGTTTGAATGGTTATGGAACATTTGTAATTCAAGGGGGTGTGATTATCAGTGTATATTCTGGTATAAAAAAGACTTTAGCCAGATTACTTTTTATCGGCTCATGAATTTAGATGCAGTTCCTTTAGCTCCATAATGCAGCTGTCTGGGGGTAGATATATGCAGTCCTCCAGATTGGCTGCCATTGAAAACTTGCAGTTTGAAACTTGATAATTTGTGTTGGGAGGGATTCTACTGGGTCATGGGTAAAGATACTTTAAAACAAAACAAAAAAAAAAAAACAAAGGAAAAAGAAAATAATGCTGAAAGTCAGCCAGCCATTTCACAGCTGAGATCTGTTTCTGCAGCTCATCCTGTGGACAAAATGTGCTGGTCAATCACCTGAAGCCATTCAGTAGATTTAATGCATTTTTTAGCTTCTTCCTCCAAAAAACAAAACCTGTACTGTCAGTGACACGAAACCATTAATTTAAATGCCAAATTCATTCTTTATACTTAATGTGCTTGCGTTTAGATTCTAAAACCATTTGCAAAATGTGGCGGGTGGGGGGTGTACAGAAGCAAAGGTTGGCAAGATTCATAGTGCCAGCAATTTTTCATCCATTGAAGATTAAATACAACATGTTCTGTACACACCTATGTGACTATCACACACAGCACAATAATTCAGCAACTTCAAAAAATTTAGTTGGCAAGCTGCGTTGCCTCTGAAAAAAACCAGTGAAATAATGCAAAAGTTAGTCATGAACTTGGTCAAATGTCTTTTAAAACATGACAAAAAAAAGCCTTTTTATGAAGGAAGACACAAGTCATGCTTCTCGTTAATGCAGATTAGTATTTGGCTAATATAATGTGTACATTTCTGTCAGGACATAGCTGAAGTACAGCTTACTGATTGCTCTGTTGGAGTTGGACTTTGTCAACTGAATCCGGTGAGTAAAAGACTCCCATATGAAGATGAGGAAGAGTTTAGAAAGGAGGAGTTTAGGAAAAAAAATACTAGAATTTATTTCTACAAAGTAAATAAGGAAGTATGAGAACACTATGAGGGGGAGGCAAAAGTAAGTTTTAATGGTTCTTTGTAGCTCCTAAACAGACCGTGCCAGTATAGATTATTGAGAGCCTTACATACAGGAGAGTTTGGCCATTGAGATTCTCAATTTTTATTTTTTATTTTTTAATAAAAATAAATAAATTAAAAGGAAAGTTATTAATTTCTCTCCCAACATGAGTGGAAGAAATTCTAGCAGAGCTCATTAGTTCATGTTCCCACAGAAATGCAGAACAGGTTTAATATGTTGCAGTGCAGAAATAGAGAAAAAAATATTTTAAAAAATCAATAGTTAATGCTGAGTACAAAGTGTTTAACAGGACTGGTATGGTCACAAGTGTTTGAGGGGCAGAACAATATGTATTGAGATGAGCTGACTGTTTGGATTTAGACTTGTGAACCCACATCTTGATAGTTCATTGGGAGGTTTCAATATGCACCACAGAACTTTTTAATTCATCCCCCTGCTGTTAAATGTTGTTAAACCTGCTTTAAAAACAAACAAACACAAAACAAGCTGTGTGTCATTTATTTTGTCTCAGGTGAGTATAAAATTCTGCTGATGGTAAGTCTGTGGAATATTTAAACAACAACTTGCAGGGATCCACAGAATTCATTGATGTCCAGTCCAAACACTGCAGTGATGCTACATAGCAGAGCTCTAATATGAATCAAGATAATAAGGTTTCAGTTTCTTTAATGTTTTTAATTAATGTGGAAATGCTACAAAAGTTGTAAGCAAGAGGAACTTGACTTAGCAGGAACCCAAGGGAGAGACTAGTTTGGATGAAGCTGTTAGTGCAGTAACTGCAAGTGATCTTTGTCTCTGTTCCTTGTCCTCTAAAACCTGTTCAGTAACACCAGTAAAAGAAATAATACAAACCAGGGTGTAGTTTATGTGTTGTTGGTACAGCACTTTGTGAACATAAAGTGCTATGCAAGTGCCATTATTAGTATTATCAGGTGAGTTTCTCCTTGCATAAAAGAGAAAAATAGCATCAATATAATTGCTGTGTCCTGAGTCACTGGGAGTTTTTAATTAATACACTAAGACTGAAGCTTAAGATAAAGTACTGGGATCTTTATTGACCACCTTTGCTGGTGGCTTACCCACATTTCTCAGTATATTTGTAACCCCTTAGCTTACGTATCTGGTGTTCGATGTGCCTCAACTTTTTTTTTTTTTTCCCCAAGTAGTTATCCTGTTCGGAAGGTATATTTAAACATGGGCTTAAATGTAAGAATGCATTGATGTTCCATTGCTACCAGTAAGATTTAGGCATTTTCCTAACATTAAGCAGTTTGCTGGAGACCAGTGATCTCCCAAAACATAGCTTTCCACTTCTATAAAAATCAAGCAAAATGGTGTCAGTCAAATTCTGCCTCCGTTGACTATATTCACCTGCAAGTGGCAAAAATAACATAATATAAAATCCAACACTCTGCTTTTTTTTTTTGCTTTTTTTTTTTTTCCTCCAAAGATATCTTGTTGCTGTCTGTGGAGGAATATACAGTCACCGAGGCTAAGAGCTACTGGGATGAGGGACTGAACACAGATAATGCATGTATAATTTCCCTAGTAAGTCCCAGCTCAAATGCTTCCTGTTTTTCAAGTGAGCTTATGGTGATTTTTGTTGTTGTTGCTTTTGTTTTTGTTTTACTGTTACTCAAGTGATAGATTGACTGAAGCATATGAAGGTCAAGTGATTTGCCCAGCCTAGCCTTCCAGTGAGTAAACGTGCGCACCTATTAAATAAACAACTGTAGGTAGCCTTATTCATTAAACATCAAATATGCGCTTTCATTTTGTTAAATGCTCTGTGTAGCTGTAGTTAAATGGCAACAAGAAGTGACTGAGTCTCAGCACTGATTGGCAGTGGGCATCAATCATTATTCTGGCAAGGATCTTCAGGAACATATCACTTTGTAGCAAATCTGGCAGGTTTGAATGGGATTATTTCAGATTGGTTTACCAATAACTGTCATGCCTAAAATCTTGACACAATAAGAATTCATCACCAGTGCCAATCACACACTTTATGCCAACCCCAATTCACATCCTTCCCTGGAGAGTCTTGATCCACACTAATACTTCAAACAGCATGACAAGGCCTGAGGGCTGAAGAGGAACAAATGGTGCAAAATGCCAGAAACAAGATTGGAGTCTGCACTGTCTTTTAGGGCAGGGACAGAATGTTTGTACAAGAGATCCACCATTTCACTGGGTCATGCATCCCAAAGTACTTAAATAGCTGAATACAGCAAGCAAAAGCAATCATTTTGAATGCAAAGATTCCTGCTGATTGGAGGGACAAGTACATCTGGTGATAGCAGGGTCCAGGGCCCTGTATCTGAGCACTTCTGGGAAGTAGGAAAATATAAGACATTTAGTCACAGGGAATAAATGACACTTCTGATGTCCTATAGAAGGCTTCCGTTAAAATAGAATTTGAAGTGTCTTTGCTGCCATTCTAGAGCAGTAACTAGTACATGCATTTCAGAAAAGGCCAGACCTTTTATGCAGACAGTCAGTACAACGTTCAGGGTCAAGCTGCATAACCAGTGAAGTTGGAGAAACAGAGTTTATTTATCATGGAATTAGTTGGCATGTAACTTCGGAGAGATAGCTTTAGGTCATCCCTACCTACCGCTGTAAATATATCAAATGAAAATGGGGCCTATAGGAAAAAGAAGGAGAACAAGGAAAAGAAATCTTGCAGGTAGTGAGGAGATACTATTTCCAAGACAAACCGTATGAATGAAGATACTGTCAAAGGTCTGAGGTAATAAAGGACTTATACTACCCAGTTTCTGCTAGACCTGCCTCACCATCAGCAAATCAGCTGATTTTCCATTAATGTTACTTAGATTGTTTTTTCTCTTGTAGGCCCTACCACAACGTGATATTAACCCTCTAAGCTAGAACACTACACACTGACCGAACTCCAGCAAAAGGATTTACTAGGGCAAAGAAAAGTCTGTTCTGTAAGGAATGCACTGAAGGTGAACTTTTCCTTTGAAGCTCTCCAGTGATGGAGAGATCTGATGGGGAGCACAGACAGACATCCAGCATCAACAGAAGAGCCCTTCAAAAATAACCCATGGAAATAAGTAGCAATGTATACATCACTGATGACATTCAGGTACTTGGCACTTCACCAAGAAACTAAGGAAGGATGTATGGTGTTTTTTGTTTTGTTTTGTTTTGTTTTTCTAGATTCCCTGTATAATCAATGGCAAAAGTAAGAACAGCATCTTCAGAGAACAGTTCTCTTCTTACAGGTGTGGGGCTTTGGGGCACAGTAGAAGTCTCACAGTACATACAACGTATGTATATATTTATATACAAGTGGATGTTTCTGCTAAGGATAACAAAATACTGTTGCAAAACAAAACAAACAAACAAAAAAGTGCAGATAAGACTTACAGTGCATCCAGATGGTGTTAGAAGAATTTTATAGATTGACAAAGTATTGTTAGTGCAGTACCACGTCCTCTCAAATACGCACCAAGCAGATAGACAGATTTGGAAGTGAGAATTTTGCAGACCTGGGTTCCTCTCCTGGGTCAGCAATCACCCATCACCCAACTCCTTTGAGCTCTGGGTTTACAGTAGGACTTACCGGCATGCTCATTTAAGCATTTTAGCTTTCAGGAATTCTTAAAGCCTCCCCGCCCCTCACCTCCCCCACTTTTTTTTTTTTTTCCTTTTTGCCAGGAAGTTATCTCCAAAATTTGTCCTACAGAGTTTGGCTCAGCAAACCGTACAGCGAAAAGAGAGTAGAGAAGAACCTTTTAGGACAGATACCCTATTTTGTTGTGTTGAACAGCACCTAATGCAGTTCGACTACACTGTATTTTCTGGGCCTTCTGGGTGCCATGGTAAAGTAAATAATAAATAATAATGAGTGTTTGACTAACATTAGAATTAGGATCCATGTATTGTTTTCATATGTACAGCATGATAATTTATCAATGCATTATTCAAGACTTTTTTGGTAACTTGAATGGAGATGTGTCAGCTTATTCCTGCTGATTTTTTTTTTTTCCTGGCTTGGTTAGGTCCTGTGTATTTGCCCTGGGACACATGACCAAAATCATTTCACAGCTTTAGGATATGGGCCACTGAAAGTTTTCTCCCCCACCACATGGATATCTAGTTGCAAACAAGAACACTCTCTTTCTGGATGAAGAATCCTCTAAAAATTGATTCTAGCTCACTTGCCAGAGATTGTAAAAAAAAAAAAAAAGAAAAGTAAGCAATGTGAAAAAATCCAGAGTACCAATGAGCCACAGAACTGTGAAAAGAAAGAAATTCTCAGATTTCTGGTATCATCTAACTTAGATTTGCTTTTGATTCTCTTTTCCCCTTTTTTCTATTTTATCTTTAAATGACAAAGAAGAAACTTTTATTATGAATGAGAAAGCAGTTTGCTAGCTTCTTGTATTTTAGAGGGAATTATTTAAAATGAGAAAGATAAATTTTTTTTTACCAATAGCAGTGATTTTCCTAAGGCAAAATAATAATAATAATAATAATAATAAAGGATGAGATAACTTTTCTGTTTGAAATTCTAACAATTATGAAGGAATTGAATCAGGCCAAATTAAAATCTTTTGAAAAAATCTGTTCCAGTTCTGTTACTAGCTGGAGTCAACAATATTTCTCATTCACCTAATAATCATTTATAGGATCAATTCCCTTGAAGTTATAGGGAAACCACAGGAGACAAACAATACACACTTTCTGTTTTACCAGAAACTTTCTGGATACTTTTAATAGAATGATTCCTTCCAGGTTTAAACAGAAATAAATTTTGATTTGGTTGCAGAGGCCTGATTGATCTAGAGATTTTGAGGTAAGGAACATAGACATAAAAAATATTACCAGTTTGAAATCACATGGGATTGACTTTATGTTTAAATCCAAGGTAACTACGAAGTCAAGCAGGAGTCATAGTGGTGATGTGAATATGGATATTGTAAAGCAGGGCTCACTGAATGAGATCATGATCAAAGAATCATAGAATCATAGAATTTGGGTTGGAAGGGACCTTAGTTCTACCCCCTCTGCCATGGGCAAGGACACTTCCATATCTGAGTGAGGGTTTGGGTAACTGTCTCTAAAATCTCTGTTTTTATCTAGGGATGGTTTTGGAAGGTGGTCACAAGGTTGGGGGCCTGGCTTGTGAAACAGTGACAAAGCAAGGTTCTTGTTGTGCATCCTTATGTTGTGTGGCTGCAGAAGGTGTCCTTCATCAGGTGTAGTTATCATGGCGCACCTCCAGCAGCAGCTCCCAGCGAGAGCACAGAGGGGTTCTGCTGCCTGCTCACTGTGCTCCCCGAATCTGACACATGAAACAGCTCCTACACAAAGAAATCAGTCACTAGAAGTGATAATTAAAATACAGACTATCTCTTAAATCCAGGTATCCCTTAAATAGTACTCTGGTAAGTCACACTATCCAATATTTTATCATCCTTCTGAATTCAAGGCTCTTGCTAAGTTATGCATTCAATTCAGTTGGAAGGGAGGAAAGGACTGTTAAGCATGGTCAAAGATAGTGTTTTCTGCTTATGCAGTTGGACCACTTTGCTCACAAATAGATAGAAAATTTAATCTAATGAAGCTGATAAATGAACTAAACCCTAATCTTTCAGTTGCTGTAGAGGTGCTGTAATGGTTAGATTTTATGTTAAATGCTTGCTGCATCATCTTGCCCTCCTCCTCCTCAAATAACGAAGCATGGTGAAGGACAAGGGGATACTATACAGCGCTAATTACAGGAAGCTAGTTTGTACCTTGAACACGATGCTCCTAGAGATGGCTTGTTCAAGGTTTCAAAACAGTGCTCAGATAATAAAAAATAGGGAAATTTTCAAACATACCACTGTCCTCAGTGTTTCTCTGCTTTTTCTTGGCACAATTGGAACTCCCATTCAATACCCAGCTTTCTTAATGCAGTGGAAAGACAAATACAGTGACTAATTTTCAGTCATACTAGACACTTCAGTCTGTTTTGAGATCTAATCCCCATGCTACCTACTTCACTTCTGGGAAATACTGTTCAAGAGTTGTTAAAGAACAGAAAGAAAATGAAGTGTTTACAGGCAGTTACACAGTAGATGCTCCTTCATATACAGGGAGGTTACGCATTTACACAAGATTTAGTATCAAATTCCCTCTCTTCCTTAGGGTATACTGAGACCTAAAACTGCCACCATTAAGAAAAGAAGATGTAATATTATGAAACCATTTTCCTTTTCAGTGTTTGTTGTTGGAATTATTCTTGTTTATATGGGAGCTAGATCAAAAGAGGAATAGAGAAACAGATGCAGATGGTCAGAAGATGCAGGCAGGCACAGAGACGTATTTACATGGCGTAGATAGTTATCTGTGGGGCATGGGGGTTCCAGTCTCTTTTGTGATAAATTATAATTATGTGTAAGCTGCTGTCCTGTGGGATGAGGCAACATGGTCACTTTGTCTGCAGATATATCAGGGTCTGCCATAATACCTTTCTGAATTTCTTGGCTCTTTCAAACACAGTGTGGCTGAAAAGTGAAGGTCTCAAAGATGATTGGGTAATCACAAATCTCAAAAATAATAGAAGAGAAATGACAGAGGAAACAAGTGAGATATTTCTTGTACATAGATAGAACACGAATGTTTATGTATTGTGAGGTCTTCAATGTGGAAGTCAAATACAACTCTTATTGCGATCAAAGCCATTCAAAGGCTGAGTTTTCTCAAAGACCATCCACATGGGTGACTTCAACATCAGCTGAAAAAAATCTGGCAGAACTTTTTGGCTTTGCTATTTATATTTATTCCCAAGAATGCACAAAGGGAGGAATATGCAATGTCTCTGTTTCACCAATGCAGACAGCTCAATGGCTACTTACCTTAATACTGTTTCTAATAAGCATAAATCACCTAATAGGAAGGGGAAAAAATAGTATACGTGGAGATAACAGAAAATTCTAAAATAGAAAATGGAACACAAAACTTGAAAATCTATTGGACATCGGACTACTTAAGCTCCAGTGCTTGTGGCTGTCTTTGGATCCTCACTGTTTCCCTTTCTCAATAGTATTCTTAACTCTTGGTCTATTTCTCCAAGTAATTTGTTTTCAATGGTAGCACATAGAGCTACCAAACCTCTGAAATAGCTAATTATTAACCATTTATGGAATAGTCACTTATAAGTCGATTACAGAATAACCTATCAGTTGATGTAGTTTCTTCCTAATTAAAGTCATGATTCTGACAGCTTAAAGTCATGGATAAGTCATGTGACTTTTCAAAAGTGGAAATGTAATTGCTGTTATCCCAGTCAAGGTCTAGTGTGAATGCTTTTCATCTTTTGTTTTAAGCTGGGAATGGAAACAATATTCTTTTCCATTTTCTTTTTAAAACTAATTGCAGTTCTACATTACAAGTATGGTATGAAGCAATCCTGAGTTTCATTTCTACATAATTTTTTAAAATGTTAGGAAGGCTTTGAATGTGGAAGGTATTATGTATATTTATGTATGTTTGTGTGTATGTACACATAGACATATGTGTTTGTAGTGAGAAGTCTAAGTGCTTAAAAAATAAGAAAAGCAAGAATTAAGATTTTCTGTGAAACCAGGAATTTGTCTCATTGTGCAGCAGAAGCTGTACTCTAGCCAGTACAGAAAACATCTTTCCTGTTCATAGTTGGTACAGAGGTGAGACTTTTCACATGTGTGCTCAGATGTGTTGTCCCATCATACTGTTAGAATGTATCCTTTGGGGTTATTGTATATTCTAGGCATGGAAGAATCCCATTCCTATTTTTACTAGTAATTCCACTTTTTTGTTTGTTTGTTTAATTAGTATACAAGGAATTTTGTATTGTCTTTGCTTTGATTAATCAGTACTATCTTTAAAAAGATGTTGTTAGAAAACATTTGCTAATCAGTGTCATTAACTTCTACTGCATCTGATTTTAGAATTTTCTATAAAATATATATCTATTTATATACATATATACATACATGCATATAAATATAATAGAAAACACACACAGAAACATCACAGTTATATACAGATTTGAACACCCATTACATATAGACATCTTTATAAATGCGTAAAGATTACAATTCCAAAAATGGGTACCTTCTTTTTTTTTTCTTTTCTGAAAATTTATTTTTGAATTTCAAGTTGTTCTCAGCTGTGAAGGAGAATTGAAATGTAGAAAATAGGGAATTTAATTTTAAGACTTTAATTTTAAAGATGGAAAAGGAATACAAATGGTTAAGAAAAGCAAATGGTTAATGTTTAGGGAAAAAAAAATACCCCAACAAATTAATCTTTTTACCTCTCTAGATTTGAGAGGCTGCTGGTGATACTGATAGAAGGAAGAGCTCATTATACAGGGAACACATATGGCGTCCTTAAAATATAGCTGCCGAAATACATTATTTTAAGAACCATTATTTACTGTGTATGTAGTACACTTTTATTATTTATGGTCAGGTAGTTTTTAATTGGAAGTGGGCTGGGTGCCTTCCAAAGGGGTTGGTACCATTTGCAATGAGTCTTTGACTGATAATCAAAGAACAAACATTTGATTATATGCTAGCATTTTTTGTATCTTTGAAGGGGGATCTGGGGAGGAGTTAATCACTATTGTATGGGGTAAACCCCTTGAAATGTTCTCAGCATCCCATTCTGCATAAGGACATCACTTTTACAATACAGTAAGTGATTTATACGGCATGCTCTCCACTTTTTCAGGCTGCTAAATTATCTAGGCTAGAGAATAATAATAATAATACCCAAATCAAATTGCTAACATACTTGCGAAATTTAATGGCAATTTTCTTTGAACACTGAATTTTTTCCTCTCTCTCTTTCAGTGTGTATCACACAGTAAAGAATATTATTTAATATACATAATGCACAGAAAAACCTTGCCTCTTTTAAAAGTCCAGCCTTACTTCTTTTTTAGTGGCAGTTTTTTATTTTTATTTATTTATTTTTTTTGTTAAAATGTGTGCCTTCTTTCAGTCATGTTTGGCTGTCATAGATTCAAAGGCTTCCACTCAAAAGGGAGTAATGCACATTGAAATAGGAATGGCTGTAAAAGAAGTTGCAAAGGAGGAGAGAGAGAGAGGGAGACAGCAAAGCCCTGTGAGGTGTATCTCAAAAGGATATTAAGCCAGATCAGTCTGTAGTCTCCAAATTTTGGTCCAGTCTGCTTTTACCTTGATATAAAGTATTTGCACTTCATAGCCCTTCAGAGTTAGAAGGGATAAGGATATACAGCATTTGGGGGGGCGGGGGGGGGGGGGGGGGGGTGCAGGGTGGAACGAGGGGACAAAGCAATCCATTCCCTTTACTTTGAGACTCCACATTTGGATTTCACCTAGGGCCTATCATCAATAGGGACCATGAAAAGTTATCTAAATTTTCTAAACATTATGTAAAATTTAGGGGAAGGTGAAACTTTAAGGATAACAATCCTTGTTTCACAGAGAGGAACTTAGCCAGCCTTTTTGTTATCCAGCTATTGCTACTTTCTAGGCCAACTGGATTTTTTATCAATAATGATCAAGATGTTTGTTTTAAACATAATGTTAAGGTATTTCTAAAATCTCACATCAGAACCTACCCCCATAAACTTCCTTGCCCCATGTCAAATAGATCCTTCCTTTCAGTTTGGAGCTAATTAAATTGTCAAAGTATTAGTTCATCTTCTTTCTCTTTTGTATAAAAGTGGGTGCCTGCATTTAATGTTCAGCTACTTACAGTGTCTTACATTCTGTGCCATGACTCACTCTGTGCAGTTGACACGGAAGTTTTAGTTTCAGGGCCAAGAGAGATTAAAACTTTTATTATCTTCACCATTTTAGCTTAAGACTACAAATACCAAGAGCTTTGAAGTACTAAAAATCCTACCTGACAGCAAGAAAGTTTAACACAGACACTCGCATGCACACACACACAGAATATATATAGATGGTCGGGGTTTTACGGTGATCCCCTGAGGAGCAGATTAGAAAGAATTCTTTTTGTTTGCTGTGATGGAAAGGTAATAATAGGCTGCCTGCCTTATGCTAGTATTTTCCCCCTCCCTCCTTCTCTTCACCCCCAAACCTAATATGTCTTTCAGTAATACTCATCAGTCCTGCAAGAATATAACAGAATTATTCATTACTTCACTTGATGCCCCAAAGATTGAAAAATAGTTGTTACATACTAAGAGATGGCTGTGCACAGAAAGATTAATAGGCGTAAGGATTCACCAGCTGTCCACTCTATTCAGAGAGAAGAAAAAAAGTATATGTAAATCACTTTGGCTTCTGGCACAAGATGTACAATATTTGCCTGGTGCTGGGGTCACTTCAATAAAAAATGCTCAGCTTTATTTAGGCCTTAGTACTTTCCTACTTAAGGCTGGGCTGTGACATATGGTGTCGTTAGAGCCTGGACACCAAGAACTGACTTGTTCTGGGGCTCACACCTTTAGCACTTCATGCAAATGAACCTTTTTCTGTGCAACTGACTGTCTGTGTGGAAAAGTTTAAATAGAAATGCTTTCAAAGCATATATTAAGGCAAGCTTCCCTCTGTGCCAGTCCCCTATTACTCTCTTTTTCTCTCCCTCCATGTCTGGAAATGGAAACTTTAAATTACTCCTTATAATGTTTTCCACTTCCTTTGTATTATAGCACAGTATAGCACAGTACAGCTTTCTTTGCAGTGAAAGGTTTTTTTGCAGTTCTTTTTTTTTTTTGCAAACAGCATCAACTGTGTTTAGAGCTTCAAAATCAGCATTACATAGATTACTAACAAAGTAATAAAAGTAATAGGAGAATGAGAGTATGGAGAGATTCATGAGCAGAGAATAATGGGGATTCTGGAGGACATCAGAAAACAGACAAGAGTATCAGTGAGGTAAATGCACAAAATTATTCTTTGATTGTTAAAAATGATAGGTATTTTGGTTGTACTTCAAAGATCCATATGCTGTTAGGTCCCCTTTCAGACCACACTTTAAAATGAACACTGGGAGACACTGTTTATATACAGTTAAAACTTCATGGAATCATCACACAAAAAGTGTTCACTAAATGAGACAAGGGAGGTGAGACTATAATTTGTCATACCTTATGATCAGTAAAGAGAAAAATAGGTACTGCTAGAGTGATCCAATGGAGGTACCTCTTCTTCCCTTCCTACAGAGATAAATTAATATTCAGTCTACTACAGAGATGAATATTAATTAAAAAATATGCCACAGTTTGGATGCCAACAGATAAAAGATATTAACCACGAATCCTGCCTGAAATGTCATTCCCCAAACTCTTGAAACATTTAGAAATATATAATTGTTCATTTGCCATCCTAGGCAATGGTTATTAAAGAACATCACCTTTCATTATAAGACAATTTCCCCATCAGACTGGATCACCTCAAAAAAATAAAAAGAACACAAGTCATCAGGTCACCCACCACCATAAATCTGGACAGACCTAACAAGCAGTGTGGAAAAGGAAAGGTCAAGGGACAGGAGGAAGAAATATTTTTGTCATACATATAGAAGTTACTGGAAGAGCTGAGAAGAACATACTAGAATACTGATTTTCCAATGTTGTTACTCACATTGTAACAGGTTCGTTGTACAAGGTGACAGAGAGATGGTAGTTTGGTGGCAAAGTAGTTGATAAAAGCTTGGAAGTTTAGGTAGCTGGAACTCAAGGTTGCACTTAGTTGCTTTTTTCCATACGTGGGAATCTTACTTTGGTTGAGAATTCACTGGGTGAAGTAAGTGTTTGCATCTAGAAATGCATTATGCATAGTTAGCAAATGTGAAGGTTTGAAATTGTTAAGCTTAGCAAAGGAGGGCGGTGAAAAGAAATGTTTCATATCTTAAAGGATGCTTCAAGCTGATTATCTAACCTATTCAGAGAAAGATTAGAGGAAGGCTTGCCCAGGGGTAGAATCTGTGATAGACCAAAATGTTTTCTGAAGGATATACTTCACTATAAACATGACCTCTAATATGTTAATATGCTTGCCAACCAAAAAAAAAAAAAAAAAATGTAACCAAAGTTAATCAGCTGCTGTTATTGTTCCTGAACTCCATGGATTGTATATCAGAGGAAAAGATACAGAGATTAAACACATCTGGAAGATGGGCACTGTTTTAGCTGAGTTTAAAGGATTTCAGTCTTCAAGGTTCACTGCAGAAACATGACCTCACTCTGATTGCACAGTTGGACCAGCTACTTGCCAGTTGACAATCTATCTTCCTACTGAAACGCTCTGCTAAAAAAAAAAATATATATATATATATTACTGTTTTAGCCAGGCTTGGCATACTGCTTTATTGAAATGCAAAAACTAAATAGGTAATTCTTTTATCTCAACACAACTGGGCTACAGTTCAAACCCAGTCCTACTGAATTCAGTGAGAATTTTGTGGTTACCTACAGTTGGCTAGTTTTTTTGTTTGTTTGTTTTTGTTTTTTTAATCATAAGATCACTTAGTCTTAAAATGGCTGAAAGCAAACAAAACGCATTATTGCTGCCACTATTGTAGCAAGCACCTTATGCATTAAAAAGTCCAAATAGAAATGTGTGAGAAATACAGTGGTGTTGATTAGAAATGTATCCAGGAATTAATAATAGTAAATTACAGCTAGAGACACATTACTTCTTTTTTTTTTTATTTTTTTTTAAATTTTTTTGGTTGGTTGGTTTTGCCTTTTTTTCTCTTTTTTTTTTTAGGAGTTTTGAGTTTCTAAACTCAATAAAACAAAGCCAAAAACAATTGTAATGGCATCCTTCAAACACCTATTTCAAGATATCTTTGATAATATTAATGCCATTAAAACAAAGACAATACCTTTAAGACTTAATCTGGGGCAATGCAAGGGTTTGGAGTTTTCTCCAGAGAAAAGTACATCTGCTGGATACACTTACATACTCACCACATTTGTGTCTTTGTCCTGTTGCTAACCATAAATCTGACCAGCAAAGTCTGTGAGTAAATGTTAGTCTATTTTTTTTTGCCATTTGGTTGATTATATAGTTGGTAAACTGGATAGTGCTCCTGTTGAACTCATTCAACTCTAAGATATTAGACTTCTGTAGATCTCAGGTGGGGATGTAGATCTTCAGTGATGTCAAACTTCAGATTCTACATTTTTTCAAGTCAGTAATCTTTTACACTATGCATCTAAAATTTGCTTTTTAGGAAAATACTGGTTATTTAGATACTTTCTAACAAGTGTAGCAGTAAGAGCAGCTTCAAGATCAGATGTGTCTGTCTCTCATATTGCAGATGTAACCTGAAGCTTACTTAACCTTCCCATACATACAAGATCTTTTATGTCTAAGCCCACATACA
Organism: Anser anser; assembly: GCF_964211835.1. NCBI lineage: Eukaryota > Metazoa > Chordata > Aves > Anseriformes > Anatidae > Anser > Anser anser. Next base: position 82,040,274 of record NC_139723.1, on the reverse strand, counting down.
GTGTATTCATATTCGTATAAGCACAAATATGGCTGGGGCTCTTCATGGATGCATCACAGCATCACAAAGCAGGCTTTCCTACAAAAGGCCACCTGAACTCTCCTCAGCCACCCTTTGAGTCAGTTGACACATCTTTGCTTCTTTTCAGGTGGATCTGAAGATGAAAGTGCACTCCTAAGTTAGAGCTACAGCTTTAGTTGAAGCATATTTGTCTCCGTTTATGGTCCTTAAGAAGGTAGCTTAAGGGAAGTCCTCCCCTTATCTTCTCCCCTTGCAATTCCACCACTTGCAGGAGGCTAGAGGCTGTTCATTAGCTGGCTGTACGGACAGAAGATAAGAGGAAGGGTTAGTATGGTGAGCTTAGGGCCCGTCTGGAGGCTACTCAGCATAGTGTAGACAGCAATCAGCTCTGTTCTTCGGTTTCTCTGCTCATGTTACTATATTTCCTTTCCTTGCAGGGGTTTCACAAAGCTTAATTCATCAGTGGTCTGTGAGAGACCACTGTGAGGGAGTTTTTGCAGGGATGAGTACCTCAGAATGGCCTAAATAATTTATCCCTTGTTTTTTCTTTTACCCAGTAGGCTTCTCTTTGAAAAGCTTCCAGCCCTTTAAAGTTTGGGAGCACACTGTACTCGCAGAAATAAAAAAAAAAAAAATTACAAAGAAAAATGCATAATGTATGATAATGTTGAAAGTAGCAAGAATTAAAGTAAATGGTCTGATATAAAAAAGGTTTCAAACAGGATTAATAATTCTGCAATTTGTTATACAAAGTCAATTTTTCCACTTCCAAAGCTAAGTTGCCTTGTGGGGTTTATTGGCTCACTCATTATTAGGTATATATCACTTTTATTGTTTCACATTTTTATGTGTTTATTTAAAAAAAAAAAAGAAAAGGAAAAAAAGAGGGCATCATTCATGAATAAAACATTTTTGCTTTAAGCTGCCATATATGAAAGTTGGTCTGAGAGCCCATATCCTCTTTTATTTGAAAAGGGAAATATGTTGTATATTTATCAATTTATCTTTTTATCTATTTATATATTTATGGGGCAGGTCTATGTATGGAGGTTTTGTGTGTTTGTATGCATATGGACATACATATGCATATGTATATATGGTAATACAGGTATGCATATATTGTGTGTCCTATTACCATATATATATACACCAATATTTGAAAAAAGGCATAGTGATGCTATTTTTTTTTTCCTGATAAACCTTCCAAAGCCTGCCCTCTTCTGCTCAGTGTGACCTATTCTGGACGGCATTTTTCATAAATGTCAGTTCCCTTTCCCCCTTCTCCTATCCATCAGGTTTCTCAGCTGATCATATCCACTCTGCTAAACCCTGGTTCCTCTCCTAATCTGTAGCAGAATGGCTCCTATCCAAATGTCACCTTACAACACTAGACATGATTGAGCATCCATGCGGCAGCCAATGTGCTGCTACAGATGATGTGAGGAAATGTTAGCTTGATAGATAATAGTTTTATTTTTGGTCTTCTTAATCACTCTGCACCTGGTAGGAGTTTGATATGAACAGATAAGTAGTATCAAGAGACAGATAGAACTTGATGGGAAACACTTTTAGGTATGTATTTATTTATTTATTTAGAATATTTGGGTGAGAGGGCTTTTTTTTTTTTCCTTTTGGTAGATTTTTTTTTTACTGTTATCCTTTCAGCTTGTGAAAGTTAATTTGCTGTCAGCAAATTTGGACTGGAATTCTACAAAGTTTATAAATACAAAAATTAAAAATCAAGAAACTTAGTTTTATTAGATTTGAGGGAATTTATTGTCCAAAAAAAAATGCAATTTGAAAAAATAGAATTTCTAATGAGAGCCTTTGACCTTAAGTCTCTGTCCTCTTTGGTGGTGAGAGGTAAATTACATTTGCTAACTTCATCTATGACATGGCACAAATAACTCCATAAATGTTCCATAATTGCGCTGTGATTATATGGTTATTGCTGCATATTGTCAACAAAATGATTACCCTGAGGCCTCATAGCTCCAGTGTATGGCACATGGTAATTAACTAAGAAAGGATTAGGATCTAAGGGGCTCCTGAGGAACTCCTTCAGCAAACACACAGGACAATTAGTGTGTTGAATGGACACCTCCAAAGACAGCAACAATGAGGACTGAAACAGAGAGCACATTTTGAAAAACGTGAGGCTTTTATAGAGGACTTAATAGAGGACTGAAACAATTGCAAAGGGAGAGAGAGAGAAGCAGGATAATGTCATGGTTCAGCATTCCGCGGCAAAAGTTTCTGCGCTAACTTGTGCAGCTGCTGTCAGGTGAATATCACATCAAGGCCAAGGAAGACTTTGTTGTGTTAAGAACTGTAGAATCTAGGTATTCTCCCTTTTATTCTTGAAATTAGCAGGTATTGTGGTTACAAACAGTCAGCTCTGAAGTAAAGGTCAGAAATTTTAACGTTGCTCTGGGATGAAGACTGGACAGGATCTGCAGAATATGTTCCCAGCCTGTTTGGGAATACCTAAACTATGTAGTCACTGGACCAGCCAGAAAGAGGGATACTGCACTGTACTGTTGTTTAAAATCAAGATCATATGTGTTCTCAAATTTGGCCATGCTTCCCTCCTCTATCTCCACCATGGGCTAAACTTCAGAGGTCTCTATGATCTGTATATTAGCGATAGATGAAAATAATTTTTATATAGCTTAGAAGGTATGATTATTAGGAGCCCCAGTATAACATGGACTAGTATATCATTAGATATTACTGCTTGGCTTCTTCAACACAGTGCAGCTTCTTTGAGCCCTACCTGCAGTTAGGCTAACCGTGCAGATAAGAAGCACATGGGCCATGGGCTTTGCTGTGTTTTATTCTAATCTCAACCCTGTTAACCTCTGAGTATCCAGATTCTTCTTTATCTTTTAAATGCTTTAATTGAGCAACAGGTATACAAAAATTAAGTGGAAGAACACTGCTCTTATTCCTTTATCCAAAGTACAGGGTGGTGTTTTGTGGAAAGAAGAGTTTCTACATCTGGGAGAGCCCTATCTGTCTTTAAACACATTATATTTGTGGGTGTATGCTGCTGAAATTATGCCTTTCTCTTACTGATTAGCTCACTGGTTGGGCTGCTGGTTCTTTTTCTTAGACTTCAAGATAATTATATAAAATATAGAATTTTTAGACACTTTTAATAGGACTGAGTATTTCTCATCTGCCTGAAGTTAGGTATTACCTCCTCTTGGTTTTGTTGTGGATTTAACTATACATGATTTGCTTAAGATCATACAGAAAGGCTGTTGCAGAGCACGGAGCTGAAGCCAGGTCTGCAGAGTCCCAAATTACTGCCCTAACCCCTGACTCATCCTTCCTCCCACACGCTATCCCTAACCCCTTGCTGTTTCTACCATGGCATCTTCCTGTCCTTATGCCAAGGGAAGTGGGCATGCGGAGGAGAGCCAAGTGTATCAGACTTGTGCCACTCAAATACCCTCTTGCAGTGGGGGCACATTTACAGCTACTCCTTTCAGGCAGCTTTTAGGTTGCTTTTCCCTGTCTCAGTAGCACAAAGCAGCTGGAGTTTAGGTCTTGGCTTGACCCCAAAGTATGGTCTGTGTGAGACTACTGCCAGAAGTGAGCTGCTTGATTGCTCACTGCAGTGAATGGTTACATGGGTGTTTTATGCTTTGTTTGCCTGTTATTCAAGTGAGTTTAAGTTAAACTTTGACATGGGCAAACTGCTCCCTGGCTATGCAAGTTTTCACCACCAAATCCATCAAGCTCCCTTAAAAATTCTTCTTCTGCAAAATGGAAATTTCTACCAGAATCACAACTTGTACAAGTTAAGATACTGAGAGCCAAATTCATCCCTGTAGTGTATCCATTGAATTCAGAACAGAGCTACAGCAAAGATGAATTGGTCTGGAACGTATATGTTGAATATTTAATGCAAATACAACATGCCATAAGTGCATGTCCTGCAGGTAAAATGCAATTATTCTAATTACACTGCAATTACTGTACAGCTACAGAGTAAATTACCTGATTATTTGCATTCTGTGCTATAAAATGTTCTTTTAATTCAGGCTCCAAACCCATGCAAACTCGTTTCCTTGCATAAGAGCTCCAGATATTTTGGTTAGCAGGCATAGCCCTGTCATGACAAAATGTAACCCATCTTTTTTTTACTTCTTATTCATACCTTGGTGTCCCTTTCCATTAACCTGTTGGTGGCTAGATTTTAATAGTTAGATCCAGAGAGATATTCACAACATGCTGATTTGCCTCAGCAATGGGCAGGTGTGGTGCTGTTGCTAATGCATCTATTTTGCAAGCCAATATGCTTGTAGCACACCATGGTGTGTTTTGTGGCTGAAATAGCTTGGTGTGTGCAGATGCTTACTCCCTTTCATCATACAGATGGCTGAAACAGGCACACAGGAGGATGGATTAGCACCATAACAGAAGTGGTGAGGCTACCAGCGACAGAGAAAAGTCTTATGAGATAGAATAGGAGGCTACTTGGGAAGAATGTAGTCATAGAAACGTTGGTTAAAAGATGACCTCTGGAGGTCATCTCCATTAACATTCTGGTTAAAAACAACACTTTTAGTACTAGATGAGATCAGACATAGCTTCATCTAGCCAAGTGTTGTAAACCACTGAAGATGGAGATTTCATAATTTCCCTGTGCAGTCCTGTTCCAGTGTTGCATTACCCAGCTATGGAAAGAGTTTTTCCTAATCCCCAACCCCAAACTCCCATCGTGCTCACAACCTTTTCCTGCATCACCTACCAGTGCTGACATTGCTTCTTTCATCTTTGAAACTATCTCTAAAGTTGTTGAAGGCAAAATTAAGGACTAAAGAACTGGACTATGTAAAAATACACTACTAAGATGGAGGATGGCAGGAAGAACAATCATAAAAAATGATCACTTCCTTAATTCCCTGTGAATATGCAATGTCAAAATACAGTGCAGATATGTAGATGACTCATGTACATGTGTCTATGTGTAATCATGTCTGGAGTATACAGGTTTAAAACTTCTCTGCATAGCAGAGGTGGTGAGACAACCTATAAGGGGCTTTGAGACATGGTGAGGAGAGCTAGGTAATAATACCTTTTTGTTAAACATTATAATGTGTGATATATAATGCCCACAAAAATAATACATTTCTGAGGGGTCATATCACCAGAGGTCAATGATTTGCCCCCCTCCCCACAGTTTGGAGTAAAATCGTTACTGTTTATTGAGCAGGTGTCTTGGATTCCCTTCACCCACCTCCTTTTCTCTGTCTGGAAAACTCTCTGAGGCTTTGTTTCTTATACTCTACAACAAAGGCAATTCAATTAGGACATCAAGCCAGCCTGAAACTGAGGTCTCTAAGGTGCACTAGAGACGGTCTTTTAAGATGTCCAGTCCTGCTGAAACGAGTGGCTTTCTTATTAATTTGGGAACACACTGGTTCTTCCTGACCCTAAGAACCCTGCTTTTTATTGATCAAAATATGTAGGCTTTCTTTTTTTTCTTTTTTTTTTTTTTTTTCCCTTGGGCAAATAATTCAACATGAAGACTGTTTCCTAAGTCAGGCTTATTTTTATTGGAATGATGTAAACTGTAAAATCACAATCAAAATAATAATACACATACTAAAATCCAGTGAACTGTAGGCTGCTGAATTCTCATTTTTGATATGAAATAGAATATATATAAATATTTATCCTCTGGTCTATATTACAAATAAAATTGAATGTCCTTTTCAAAGTCAAATGAGGGCTACATTTCAGAGGGCTACATTCCAAACATATACAGTATCTCTGATGAGTTTCTGCTGATTGCAGGAGTCATTCATGCTGTGCAAATAGAACATTGATGTCAAATTATAAACAGCGTAGGTGTCATTAGCAGTAGTAGAAGTAGTAGCTGAGGATTCCCATCACTTTTTATTTCAGAAAGTCCTCTTTTCTTGGTTTCAGTAATATATATATATATATTTTTGCCTACTATAACTTAAATTTAACTTAAAATTACTTAACTTAATTAAACAATTCAAAACCCCAAGCCCACCCCAGTGGCTACCTATGGCTGACATTTTTTTTAATTTTATTTCTTTTATTTTATATGAAATAGCAGCAAAAAGTACTTAGCAATTTCTATTAACACAGCAAGAGAGGAAAAATTAGGTTGCTGTTATTGCTGTTATCCATATATTAAAAAAAAAAAAGGAAAAAAATACAAGTTTAATGTGTATGTAATTGCGAAGTCCTGACCTTTCTATGGTTAAAAGCACAATAATAAATTTAGCAATATAACTACAACTGTGTCAAGGTTCCTCTCTTCATATTCTCTTAGTGGTGATTGATGCGTAGACCTCATTTCCCATATGGTAAATGCAGACTGACAGCAATTGTTAGCATTTATTTTCTGAAGTTTTGGTCTGTCCCCTGTATACTCTGCCCCTTACAACTCCCCCACGCTGTCTAGTGAATCGTATTCCTGAAGATTTCTTGGAATCTTGGGTTTTCTTGGATTTTCTTCTTCATATTAGGCCTACAAAGATTAATCAGGGATTGCTATGCAACTACTCTCCTTAGCCATCTGTAAAGTTTCTGGTAGGAATAAAGACAAGCAAAATATCTCATTTGAACAGGTGTTTGTGAAAAGAAAAGGTACATCCTCATGGGATAAGTATATGTGATGTTATATATGAAGCAGAAAAAGAACAGTCAATACCTCTGTAGAGAATTTTTCTTTGAAAATATTTCTAAACACATATTTTCATGCATAAGCTAAAGTAAAGATTTGAAGTGGACACCTATATATGAGTTAACATTAAATACTTTGATATAACAATTATAGATACTTAAATATACCAGTATATATACCAAACTTACTTTCAAAACACAGAAATGAGGCTAGAGGAAGGAAGTATATTTTGTTTTAACATTCACATCTTGGTTTGAAATATCTGGAAATAAACCCCTGACATTGAAGATTAATTGTCATGTGACAGACCATCCCAGTGTCTCATTTATGTGCTGTTCAAAGGTTTCCGCTAATGGAAAATATGTGAAACACATTTATACAGACAAGTGAACATCTAGAAACAGTTCAGGTGACTTGCAGTGGGCCAGAACTGGATGCAAATATTGCACAGATTTAAATTTAATACCAACAAATAGTTACTTAAACAGCCGTATGACTTTTCGCAGCTGTTTTTGAACATGATCATTAGAAACATGAGACCTACCTTTAAATTTGCCATTTTTTCAATTCTTTAATTCAAAGACTAATTTATTCATCAACTCTCAAGTCAGACTGTGTCTTTATAGAGCTGAGCAAGGTTAAACAAGGCCTTAAACAGGTGCTTACTGTATGCTTTTTTTCCAGTATTTTGGTTAATGTTTGTGTCTAGTGTAGTGATGGGAGGAGTTATCATAAATCTTCCAACACCCTTCTTTCCAAGTTGATTCACAATTTATGTTCATTTGCCTCTAATGAGATGATTAGAGCTGAATCAGATCAGATTTAATCTGCAGTTAAACTGTGAAGTTATTTTTTCCCCCAAATGAGGTTGTAAAACCAACATCAAGCTTAAGCTGCTGTGTGATTTTTATTTTTATTTTTTTAAAAAGCCTTCAATATTTCACAACTGCAAAACAAGGCATCTATTTGAGCATGGTAAATATGGTAAATACTGACATCTGGTTTTCAGCTACTTGTAAACTACACCAGTTGGGCTAGAACTACATAAATACACTATTGAGATAGAGAAACATTCAAATATAAGTTAAATTTCTTAGAGATCTTGAAAATTTATTTACTGGCATTTCACAGACCTCTTGGGTTTGGTAATAAAACACCTTTTGCCATGTTAGATATAAATTAACTATGACAATCTAGCCAAAGTCACTAGAGACCTAGGTCACCAGATTCTTTTCATGTCCAGTAGTTGGCAAATGTGTATTAGTTCCCCTTCTGTGGATGCGTAACACTTTAGATATTCCTATCTCTCTATTAGTCAAATGCAGGTTAATCACTTAAGTACTTTCATGTAAGGGCCCTATTGCTGATGCTCACTTCTTGCTTCCCTGTACTTCTCCTATTCATTGAAGTGCTTGTGCCAGATTAGCATGACTGAATCACACCAGCTCTTTCTGCCTGTGAATGTTAACTTAAGAACAGAGCTGATACTGTTGACTAATTTCACATAGCTTCACCACTAACATCAAATGGGGAAGGTCTCTGCCTTCAGGACTAGATTTTCATCCATGACTTGTAAATGAAATAACTAGCAATTAAATAGTAATAATATGTACACACAAGTCTGTTGGAGCTGCAGGGTATCAAGAGTCTCCTCTGCTTTATGTGCATGGGTTACTGTAGGTAACAAGCCACAAAGGGAGGGTATTTATCAGAAGCAGTAAGAGTAAGTCAGAGTAAGGAACAAATTTCAGCATCTGAAACTCACACTGTGACACACTAATAGCTTGAAAAGCACAATAACTGTATTGTTCAGGCAACTCAAAACCTGGCCATCAAATCACAATCCCTTGAGTCCATGTGAATTCTCCATAGTATAAAATGCCAGCCCAGTAGTACTTCCTAGAACAACAGATTGCAAGGTCATAGCCCTAGAAATCAAGGTCTTCGTAAACGAAGATCTAATCAAATAACCCAAAGTAACTATATTTAATGCTGTCCTTTCTGCAGCATTTCTATCATATTATATTTAGAAGCATATAGAACTTGTATACTGTACAGTCTGCTTATCTGTAGCTTACCCAGTGAAATATTATTAGTTTTCATATCTATAACTTTTATTGTTTTATCTTTGACAAACTCTGAAATAGTACACTAGTGACATTTTTAAAAATTAGCCTTCTGCGTTTAAAGACCACTCATCATTTTCATCTATCATTGTTCTGGAAATGTCACATTGATTTTATCCTCTTTGCAGTAAATGGTAACATCCAAACAAAACAAAACAAACAAACAAACAACAAAAAAAAAAAACAACCAACCAAATAACAGTCTGACACTTCAAAATCAGCTGCCACTCTTGGATAGACCAAAAATAAATAAAAGGACAATTTTCTTGAAGGACAGAAGAGGGGAAAAGAATGTAAGGCAGAGTGAGAGAGAAAAAAAGCTTTCTCTTTCTGGCAATACTGACAGCAACCAAAATAGCAGGAATCATAAACAGTGTTTTGTTTTTCCTGTCCCAGCAAATTTATATGAATAGTAAATGCTGATCAATGAAAATGCCTACTAACATGTCCTAAGAATATTAGTTAAAAATATTTCCAAATACAGAATAATACACTGAAAAAGGAAATGGGAAGCAAAGATTAAAATTGTGTGCTCCCTTTCCTCATTCCCCAGCTCCACTACCAGTCTGTTAAAGTAGCAGAGACCTTCAACGGAAATGTGGGCCTTAACAAATCTTGCAGGAATTTGCCACTGACCTCACCATCTCCAGCTGTTTGCATCTAATGGCAGCAAGTGTGTTCTGGACAGTCTGAGAAGATGGGACTGCACCAAGAAATTGTCCCGAAGCCAGGCTTGCCCAAAGCCTCACTGATGTTATTACAACATTCCCTTTGGTTACATTGGATGATTGATCAACTACCAAGTGCAGATGGGTAGAGGAATTGGGAAGTGGAAGATGTGGGTACCAAAATGAACACAGAGTTTGCAGTCAGGTGTCCAGAGCTATGCAGACAGTGATGGAAATGTCTAAAAGGGCTTCAAAATTTAAGGAATCAATGGCAAGTTAGGAGAAGAATTCCTGAAGAAAGACTTCAGGATGGTGTGAGGTCATAAGGAAAGGGAGAGAGCAGGTTTTGATTTGTCTTCACAACCAATAATCTAACAGAAAATAGAAGATTTTTCTGTTTGGATATTTTCACAAAATGTCATATTGTATCAGTGGAGAGCAAAATCCATTGTGTTCTTTTTATGCTATTAAGATTTTTTTTTGGATTCTGAAACAGACAAACCATCAAAACGGTTTTCTTATTAAACTTGAGAACAATTTCCACTCAGACACAAATATGATTTCAGTTCAGAATTTCATCCTTATTCAGCAAAGCATGTAAACACCCACTTAATTTTAAGCAAGTGCTTAAATCCTATTCCAGTGGCACTTAATCAGGCACTAAAGTTAAGTATGTGTTTAAATGCTTTGATGATTTGAAGCCTAAACAATGAGCAAAGTAATGACTTACTGAGATTACTCTGCACCAGGAAATACTGCTTATTGAAGAAGGGACAGTATGGTACACCTCAACCCATGACATGGTAAAAGAAAGGACTTTGGATTGCTTATGTGTTTTTCTGCAGCCTTTCATCATCATTAAAACAAAGTAACACCAAAGAAGGAAAAAATATCCTTGAGAAAATTTCAAAGCTACAAATAAATATTGAGCCATATCATATTTCAATCTGTAATCACAATTTATGGAGCTAGTGGAGGCTGTGGTAGGAATGTGTTCATCTGTCACGTACATGAGCAATAAGGCCATGCCATGAACAATGAGCCTATAAAACAGGATCATAACAGAAAGAAAGCTTTAATATACATATTATTTAGATTAGGATTTAACACAGCAAGACACTTTTTTCCCCTCTAAATTGAACATCGCACATATAATAAAGAGATGTTTTATCTCCTCCATCACTGGTGGAATGAGTTTTTAAGTGTTTTCTTGTAGAAAGAATATTTGGGCATATATTTGGAGGTAATAGGAATGGATGTAGCCCCTACCCAATTCAATAGTAAAATAGTTAGTTTTTAAATCCAAGTATGTTTTATGCTCATGAGAAAACACCTATATGGGGCATGCTTGTGTCTGCAGGACAGTAGCATCTTGGCTGATTTAGTCTGAATCCTTACACTGTAGCTTGAGGATATCAAAGGAACTTAAACATGTTATTGAAAATGAGAACATTCAGAAGTACTGAAGGAAGTACTTCATATACACTTCATATATACTTCATATACGAAGTATACATATAAACCAGAAAGTAAACATCCTAGTTCAGGGCATACCCATTCAGTAACTGGAAGGGTTAGAGTAAGTCTGTGTGGTCTGACTATTTTGCAAACCTTTATTAGAGAGTTTCTTGCTCTCCTCCTGAGACTTCCAGTGACTGATGTAGATGGGCTAGGTATACCATCAGAGGTCTGGCATTGTGATCTCTGGATTCCACAGTAAAAATCTGGCAACTAATATTATTCAGGAGGACTAAGGGTTGAAAGTCACCTGTATAAAGTTAATATCTAAAGGTAAATGAGATAACTCTGATGCAGACACTACATTGCTATTAAACACAGAAGTTATAGGCAAATAGGTATTTAAAATCTCATTAGTCACCCTTTCCTGTTTTTTTTTTTTTATTTAACAAATTAGAGTAGGTTTTCTCTATATCTTCAGCTATGTCTTGTTAGCTGTCTGTTTATGTTTGTAAAACTGGGATAATATAACTCTCTTTCTTAATCTAGTTGATGTCTTTGGATGAGGAATACCAAAATAATACAGTATGGTCCTATCTGAATAAAGCGTAAATTTTACTTTACATATCCAGGGGTATATATGCTATGGGAAAATGCAGATTATATGTATTACAATATTTATCCTATTATTCTTCTACTTTCTCAGAAAGGGTATTAAGTACATGCACTATTGAATTTGGCACAGTTAGAGTTTGAGTAGTCTTCTCAACAAGTGAATTTCACTAAGTTTCACATCAGCATCTGATTAAAAAAAGAAGAAAGCAAACAAGCTAATAATATCTATCTATATATCCTGTTATAGACAAGATTGCTGAGGGAAAAAAAAAAAAAAGTCTCTTCCTTAAGTTTTATATAGCACTCACAAGAACAGAGGCCCCATATTTGAGGCCAGCAGATGCTACCATAATAATTAACATTAAAAAATTAGGAGCATTTGAAACTGTCAGGCATCCTATCTCTGCTTTTTCCCTTCATTCACTGCTGATATTCATAAGGGAAGCAAACGAAGCTTAAGAACTATCAGGTTCCTTCTTGAATATCTCACAGAGTCTTGAACTTCATAAAGGAATTATCTTAATCATATCATCAAAGGAAAGGGCTTGAAATATGATCTCAGATGAAAACTTCGATGGAGAGAAGCATAGCATAAATTTCTCAGCTCTCAGGCCTTGGAAATTACAGCCATGATTCCATATCTCAGGCTCTGGAAGGAATAATAATTACTATTTGGCAATTTATCAAGGTGAGGGTTCCACTGGAGGGAACATCTTATTCAATTTGGAAGCTAAAATTACACAACTAGTGGGATATTAAATAGCAGCACAAAGCAGGAAGGATATGCAAGGAAAGTGATGGAACAAATCTGAGGTAAAGGTGAAGAACTCCTAACGAGTTTGCAAGCCAGCCTCTGCTTACCTCCTTGTTTTCCATTTACATCTTAAGATTCTGCAGCAGAAAAAGTCTTCATAGGATGCTGGCCCAGCTCAGCAGTGAAAAAATAGCAGAATTATTAGCAGATTATCAAACCTGGAGCAGTATAATTGCTCTGTTGGTATTCCTCTTCCTAGAGGGACACATAGGTGATCTGGGTATATCTCTTGCATGTGTCACAAGCTTTCTTTTGGCTATGTTGGAACAAAATATTTAACTATACCTTTGAAGAGAATTGCAACTTAAGTAGCTGTTAGATATGCAGTTGAAAGCATGCTTCTGCTATTGTAAGCAATTGGGACTGATATTTTGGAATATTTCTGCCCCATGGTTAATATACAGTTCCTGATTGCTACTTCACTGAAAATATGAAGAGAAGTTAGATAACTTAGATTCCATTATATCCCCCGTTTCAGCTGTCACTTGCAAGAGATTAGGAATATGTACATGGTCTACAACATGCAGTACTTGCCTCTTCTAACAGACACTTACCATTCAGACTCATTACCTTAGTCACCTCCTTCATCAAATAGAAAGGAATCAGTACTTACAGGATTTTGTAGAGAAGCCCCTGAGCAACCTAATCAAAGGTAATTTGGCTTTATTATGAAGTTGGACTTGAGGACCTCCTGAGGTCCTTTCCAACCTTAATTGTTCTGTGATTCTATGAATCTATGATTCTATGATTCTGTGATTCTATGATTCTATGAATCACAGAATGGTTTGAGTTGGAAGGGACATTAAAGACCATCTAGTTCCAACTCCCCTACTATGGGCAGGGACACCTTCCAATAGACCAGGCTGCCCGAAGTCCCATCCAACCTGGCCTTGAACACTTCCAGGGATGGGGCATCCACAAATTCTCTAGCCAGCCTTTCCAGTACCTCATCACCTTCATAGTGAAGAATTTCTTCTTCTTATATCTAACCTAAATCTTGCCTCTTTTAGTTTAAAACCATTACCCCTTGTCCTATTACTACATTCCCTTGTAAAAAGTATCTTCCCAGCTTTTCTGTAGGCCACTTTTAAGTACTGGAAGACCACAATAAGTTCTTCCTGGAGCTTTCTCTTCTCCAGGCTAAACAACCTCAACTTTCTCAGCCTTCCTTTATAGAAGAGGTGCTCCAGCCCTCTAATCATCCTCATGGCCCTCCTCTGGACTCACTCTAATAGGTCCATGTCTTTCTTATGTTGGGAGCCCCAGAATTCCAGCTGGAGTCTTGTGAGTGTGAGGAAGGGAGAAGAATCACCTCCCTCAACATGCTAGCTACACTTCTTTTGATGCAGCCCAGGATACAATTCATTTTCTGGGCTGCAAGCACACATGCTGGCTCATATTCAGGTTTTCATCCACCAATACTCCCAAGTCCTTTTCCGAAGGGCTGGCCTCAATCCTCTCATTGCCCAGCCTGAGTTCATGTTTGGGATTGCCCCAAGTCAGATGCAGGACCTTGAACATAGTCTTGTTGAAGTGAATGAAGTTTGCATGGGCCCACCTCTGGGTGGACCTATGTTCAGGTCCCTCTGGATGACATCTTTCCCTCCAGCATGTCAACTACACCACTCAGCCAGGTGTCATCAACAAACTTGCTGAGGGTGCACTCAAATCCACCGTCCATGTTGCTAACAAACTTAAATAACATTGGTCCCAGTACAGACCTCTGAGGAGCATCACTCATTACTGGTATCTGCCTGGACATTGAGACATTGAGAACAACTCTTTGAATATGACCATCTGCATTCAGAAATCACTAACTGAATGGAGCTCAAAGATAGGACAAGATCTGAATCAGGAAATAGTGGAGGTTCCAGAATGTACTGTAGCTCAAGCTGTAGAAAAAATGAATCCTGAAGAAAGGGATGAGTTGAAAGTATCAGCAAAACTTTTCATCATTGGATCAAACTCTTCATCAGTCAGAGATGCAGTTGATAGGGCACGTTCAGCCCTTGGGGTTGCTCAGTTAGATTCAGTCATTATTGCCCCACCTCCTATTGAAGGTGGAACTAGCCTCTCAGAGTATTTGCAACCTTCTTGGCAAGAACTTGAAAGTCTGGTTCAAAATAAAAAGATTGTTACCATACATACCTCTGACCTTGATAAAACGCTGTTAGAACAGCTGTATGTGTGGGCACAGGTGAAACCAAGTAGTAATCAGGTGAACCTAGCTTCCTGTTGTGTGATGCCGCTTGATCTGACAGCACTTGCAAGACAGGTTGACATACAATTGCTAACTGAAATAATGACCCAAAAGAATTACTTTGTGAAGCAAGTTTCCAAGAAGTTCTTTGGGAAAGCATCGAGAACATCAAAGCGCAGAAATAGATTCCTTTATGAATTCTCCAATATTCAGTCATTGTTAAAAGCAGAGGAATTATCAAGTCCAAAGGCCATATCATGCAAGCTAAAAGAAATGCCTCTTAAAACACTCTCATCCTTTTTGCTCTTCTTTGAAATGGCCTACTGTTTTGATTTCTTGGGGATGGGGGAACATTGTTTTTTTGTTTTGTTTTGTTTTGTTTTTTCCCTAGAGAGACTTTTACAATATTTATAACAAAGACCAAAAGTTGTAATCATTCAGTGTGATGTTAGCAGGAGCATCTGCAGTGCTCTAACACTATTTTTCTTTCTTAACCTATTAACCAGTGCATTATAGAAGGACTCTAGTATGCCCAGCTCAGATACAAGTGTCTGCACTAGTTAAATGAATCTCATAACATGACTCAACAGAAATCCAGCAGGTTCTTTGGATGTACTAAGCTACTTCTTATGTGAACATAAGGATCATATCACTGAACATTTATGTTCTGCAGCGTGAAAAACTATATAATGAAGACCAGCCTACTTTATGTGTTGCCTTTTCTGCTGTAGGTAGATTAAGGCAGGGGCATCTCCTCTTTATTATGCCCAGAAACTTGAGGTTTTGATGGTACAGATATCTTGTATTCACTCATGCTAACTTATCTAATAATCAATTAAACAAATGTGAATTTTGTTTTATAAGTGACACTGGATCAGTGGATTCCTTAAAATCTGCAGTACCCACTGAACCAGATACATGGATGACAGTGAATTTATCTTTGCATTAATACATTCAGTTCACAAATTTCCTGCATGTTTGTTTAGTCTCAAGCATATTCAATGCTATTCCCAGACTGATATATGAATTATTGCAAAAATGTTTAGGCAGTGTCATGCTTTATGAACCAGACCCCTGGGCTGTTCAGCATGGGTTAAACCAAGGACAGACTGTTTTTCATGGCAAAGATATTAAGGTATCTATTATGAACCTCTGACCATCAAATTACTCACTGTTTGTCATACCATTTTTAATTTACGTGGTGCAAGGGGCTTAAATGTCAGCATCTCTGTTATAACTTAGACTCCAGTGTCTTTAATTAATGCTTCATGTTCATGTTATGGTTATTTAGAATTTGCTGAAACCCCAAGAGTCATAAATTTCTTTTACAGGTCTTTGTGGTATGAACTTTAACAAAACAGCTGTAAAGAGGTAATAGGAATGAACAGTACATCACATAAAGCAGAGCAAAGAAGGAGAAAAGGTGGGAATAAACTCCAAACAGATTGCAAGGTTTCATCTTTTCTCGGCTAGGGTTTGTGATTTTTCTGTTTGTTAGTTTCTTCAGAAGCAGAGAGGTGGAGGGTTAGTGGGAAATAAATTGTGCATAAAATTCTTCACATAAGTTTGTTTCTTATTCACACAGGGATTAAATTCATATATCTTATAAACATACAGCTAACTAAATCTTAAAGGAGTCAATCTACTTGCATTCAATGCTCTTATTTTATTACCTGATGTGCTTGATGAATGTCTGAATTCTTTGAATTGGTCATGCAATCAGTTGTATGAACATGGCCATACAACTATGAAGAACAAGATGATGGTGAGAACAGGGAAATTCACTCCATTAGCTTTCATCTGTGTTTGTGGAGGCACATTGCAGGGCTAGAATAAACACTGGACTCTGAAAAAGTCAATGAAGCAATATCAATGGTAGAAGAGGATGTCCTTGTCTTCAAAATATGGTCCCCCTGGGTAAACAACTTAGGTAATGACCTTCCAACTCTTAGTTGTTCAGATCACATCCTGTTTCCTTCTGAATGACAATTGCTAATAAACAAAAGTTTTAAGTGGGAATTTGTAGTCAGGAATAAGATACACATTTAAAGTACAGGAAGCTATAAATGGACTCAAGAATATAACAGATGTTATGAACCATGTATCTAGAAGAAACTAGAAAAAGCTACAGTATGGTTAAGAAATATCACAAGTGTAACAGGTTGGAATTCGGTCTTGATATATTATCATATTAACAAGGAAAGTGCTTTTTCTTAAAAATAAGTTAGAAGAAATGTGAAATAATGGCAGAGCTATTTGAGGTCCAGTGTTTGATTATTAAGGCTATTTGAGAAACATGAGAAATGCTATGCAAGTTTTCTGCTAACATAGAAAAAAGAGATGGAATTGTATTTGTTCAGAAGTGCAGGACTGGTGTCTTGCACCAGACTACCAAAGTGGCTCCAAAGAATCCTGTGGTTCAATAACCTGGACAGACTCAATGTGTGTGTGTGGACTCGGTGATCTTAGAGGTCTCTTCCAACCTAGATGATTCTGTGATTCTGTGTGTGTGTGTGTATGCATATGCACACACGTCTGTTCATACGGAAGATAAGAAGGAAGAAGACAGGAATAAACTGTGATACACATTTGTCAAAATTGTATATGTGCTTTTAAAAGCTGAGTTGTCTTAAGAAAAAGAGAGATCAAGAAATGCTGTGCTACTTCAAGCTAACCTGCCTTGATAAAATCTTGTGGGATGGGGGCTGAAATAAGAGCACATACTGAACAAAAGATAGTTATTTTGGCTGTACACAATCATCAATCACTGCAATTGTGATTTCTCAGCATCTTCAAGACTACCCAGAATATACAGAAGTCATTTGAAGAACACCCAGCAGTGCTCTCCTCCTACCAGCTCTGTCCATCCTGGGCTCTCATCTCAAGGACTGAGAAACAATCCATAACTTTGTCCTACTTTGCATGTTTAACTGCAAATGCAGATGCATGCAAAACATTACAGGTGCATAAATAGGGCCTCATGTGGCTATTCTGTTTAAATTATAACAAATGTTTAATTGAAATGATGCAATTTAGTATAATAAAACACAGGAAAAAAAATAAATCTGTGACTTCATGAGTTGTTCTACAGAGAAGTGCCAGAAATGAGTTCAGGAGGAGACTTATTTCTCCCTCCCAACAGACCTGGGAAACAACTGATAGTCTGCATTGCAGTTTTGGCCTAGATTTGATACTGTACTCTGACTAGGTGAACAAGCTCAGAGGCTGTTAAATCCAAATCAAGATACATGCACACCTTACTTTCATATACTCTGAGACTATCTGCACCAGTTATGCACCCCAAAGTACTGTACTACTGAAAGGAATTGCTTGCTAGGTCTTGGTGCCTCTCACCTGAGGTGCATATTTCCTGTTTGTGTATTGCACACTGAAGGTTTAATGTCTCCAGTTGCTGAAACTGGTACAAGTTCCATTGCAGCAGCTGGGACTACCATTGTCTGTAGCCATGGTCCAACTAGGAAGGTTTCCCTCCTCACTTGGATCTACTCAGAGCAGCAGATATGTGGAGAAGTGGAGTTAGAGGTTGGATCAGAGAACAAATCATGCTGTATGGCCTTGTCTTATCTGGAAGGGAGCCTCATACCTCCCACATGTGAAGTTGGGGAGGAATAGTGTTACTACCAGGAAAAGTGTTAGTTGCTGCTCCCCATATTGAACTATAAGCAACTTTGTTAGCCACTTAATGCTCGGAATAGAGAAGAAGCTTTGGGGAGATCAGCCTCTGGTTTCAAGTAGAAAGACTGAACATCCAGAAGTTCAGAGATCAGGTTCATAAATTTTCTCCCAGCTGAGAAGGCACATCAGAGATTTTCAATATATTGTCAATGGGAGATATGTAACATTTTTCTTGGATGTCTTTAGTGTATAGTACAGACTCAGATCTGAGTCAAATACACAGTATAGACATAGCATAATGTAGCTCATATTTGTGAAGATGAAATGTAATCCTTGTTTCATAAAATCTACGTAATTGATGTTTTTTTCATGAATTTTAGGGTACAGTTTTAATGAAGGAGAGTTCTTCCTCCTTCAGGTACAAGTACCCACATCATGTGTACTCTCAAAGTAGATATTTTACTGTCCTTGTAATAGAAGAGTCCTACCTGAACACTGAAAAAGAACAGAGAGAGAACACATTGTGTCTTTGTGGAAGGATAAGCAGACCAGAAATACATTTGATACGGTTCTGATATTGCTTGAAGGCAGAAAAAAAAAATAAATTGTTGGGGATAGGCCTCAGCTTTTGTTCATCAAATGCTGTGTGCATAGTTTCACTCACTCCAGTGTAGCACCTCACTGGTGTAAATCAATGTAAAATTATTCATAAAACTAAACATTACATCTCTGCTAACTATTAACCACACCACTGAAGTCAACGTAGTTGCCCTAGTGTAAGGTAATTTTGCACTTAATCGTTTAAAACTGCACTAGAATTTTTTTAGATGTGGCAATACTGGGATTTGTCACTAGCTCTGATACATTTACTGTAAAGATCCTCATCTTCTTCGTATCATCAGTCACTTCTTAGAGGTCTTGAGAAATCTTTGTAGATCTCTAGCTCAAATAATGCAAATATCCTACTGTGAATGATTTCTTTTGTCATCTATACAATAACCAAATGTTTAGTTTGAGTGAAAGACAAGAACTATCCATTCATCTCTCCCTTTCTTCTAGTCAACTGCAAAAACATCTAATTTCCCTTCTGTTGACTTTCCTGCCAACAGCTTCCACTTACTTCCCATTTCCCCACAGTCAGTCCAACAAAACCAGGTTTTTCCCATTAGCCACGTTTCTTTGTGCAAACTGAAAACTCCCTCCAGACTTCAGGAGGTGGAAAGCACATCCATGAACAATTTTGAGCAAACTGTGAAGGGCTGGAATGTCACCTATAGAGCCAGCTAGACATTCGTAAGTGCACTTGGTCAGTAGTAGGGCTCACTGCCTGGTGAAACTTTGGGGAGTGGCAGAACAGAGAAATGAGGAACACTAAATGAAGGGAACAGCTGGGAAATAAAGGTGGGGGGGAGAATCTGCTGATAAAATACAGGTAAATACCCTCCCCTCCCTCCCCCCGCCCAAACTGAAATCCCAGTCTTGGTGTAAGAGGTGGATATGGGAAAAAAATATATGTATATATTAATAATATTATTAATAATATTACGTTTCTCTTCAGAATACTTAGTACTAAAAGCATTTCCAGGGATTGCTACCATGCCTCAAGGGACTGCAGATGCCTTCTGTTATCATTCCCATCCATTGAAATGTACATTAGACACTATAGGGAGAAAACTGGGGCAAGGTACAAATGGAACAAAACAAAGCTTGGCCTACCAAGACTCACTTTTTTGGGGGTGTTGGGGTTGTTCAAAGGAATGATGTGTCCCTAAAACAAGCCAGTTTTCTCTCCCTAGATGCACCACATGCGCACATGCACACACACACAAAGACTTCTGCTTTCATTGTAGGCATCCACTTTCTGAATAACCATTTCTGTAAGTAAACAAGCTGCTCTGACTGCAGCATAAAACGAGCTTAATAACAACTGAGATCAAAATGAGCCAAGATAGTAGGGGAGAATAGTGGGGGATCAGTCCTAAGACTGTTTGCCCCTGAAGGGAGAATTATTATTATGACCTTGTACCACCGAGCGGGCATGTGCTCCTAGCTGGATCAAATGTAGGCCTTGGCAAAGCTCTGTGCCTGGGAACATGGTTCAGTATCTAGTTTTTAACGCTACTGTAAGTGTTGCTATGGGCACTGAGGCACAGGAGCCAAATACAGGGGAAGGGAAATAATGAAAAATGCTGATTAGGAGCTCAGAGAAAGGAATAGAACATTTGTGCTCAACAATAAAATGTAATGCTCTGTTAATCTGTTTCTTGGCTGTCTGTACTCCATAGGCTTTTTAATATACTTTTTGTATATTACTATATAGGTTATTTAATACACTTTTACTCTATGGGATATTTAATATCCTCCTTTATTCCCTGTTTAGCTGCCTATATATACCCTTCTCAAAAACCTAGTCTTTTCAAATGCATTTTAATTGAGACTAGTGTGCACTCATGCTCTAGGAAATATAAAAGCAAACTCCCATGCTGGCTGCTTGAGAGAACAGATATTAATTAGCACTCTTAGATACACTACAGACAGAAAAAAAAAATGTTTTCTTCCATTAGAGTTTCTTTTACATTACCCTCTCCCCTCCCCAGTATCCTTAACCTTTTTCCCATAAGTGAATGATAGGTTATACTTACGATTTATTCTCCATAACGATTCCCCAACTAGTGTCAAGTTTGTTTTAAAACTTTCAATTTTCTACCACTTCCTCTTTAGTTCTCTTTAGTTGATTGTGATATTTGGACATAATTTCTCTCCCCCAGGATTTTTGACGCTGTAAAAAAAAAGTTGATGTAAGAAAATTGCTGAAGCTACAGTTGTTTAGATGTCCAAAGAACAGAGGACTCTCTTGGAATTTAATATAATCCTTTTAACCAGAAGTAGCATACACTTTTACAACATACTTATGTAATATTTTTTTTTCCTCCTACCGTGGAAAACATTTAACAGTGACAGACTTCATTTTGCATCTGCATGTCTGTCTGCCTTGCAGCACATCTTTCTTTCTCTCTCTGGCCTTCTGTGAAAAGACTCCTAATACCATAAGAAAAATACTTTAAAAAAATCCAGTGTTGAAAATACTGAGATTTCCCCTCAGAACATACCCCAAGCTATAGCATAAGCATATCATACGTCTCAGATAAAAATAATAATAATAATAAAACAACAACAACAAAACACACAACACGGGTAGTCACACCAGCTGGAAATCTGCCTGGAACTTTAAATAAACTTAGTATTACTTTTTTTTAATATGTACACACATACCATTATACCTATGTAAGTATGTACCCAAGATGCAAAGGCAACTCAACAGGGTGTTGGGAACCCTAAACTCTCACTGCAGTAAATAGGCAAGATTTTAACCTATTTTTGCTCTAGCAACATCCTTATTGCAGTAGCAGGTTAGTTTTCGGAAAGCAGGAGAACTTGTGAGAATGGTTTTATCCTTATTGATTTCATTAGGAATGGAAGAATTTCATTTCCTGCTCAATAAGTCATAGTCTGGAAAAATGGTATTTTGTATTAAAATACATGGTCTTAGAAAATGAAGTTAAATGTGTGTTTTGTGGTGTGTTTTAAGTACAATGCAACTATTTCTCCTACTCTGGCATATTTTAGTCACAACTTGCTGAACTCAATGAAATCACAGATCTGTTAACGTGCAGATCTATGTTAATTTCTTCTCATTCTCCCAAACTGAGGATCAAGTCTTTATCCTCAGATCAAAAAGATCAAGTCTTAAAAACTTTACTGGACATTTATTCTGCTAAATAATACCACAATCAGATCTTTGGAGTTATAAATAAATGAAGGCAAAGCAGAAGAAACAGCAGGTGGAAGAAATTGGGGGGGGGGGGGGGGGGGGAGGAAAACTCATTTATTCTTCTGAGTAGATGCATGTATGTGAAAACTGAAATAATAACCAGATTAGCTAATCTGGCTTTGGAAACCTGTGAGGCTGTAGATTAAGCATGAGGACAGACCCTGATAGTCTTCCAAAGGAATGGGTTTGGTTTAGCTATTCAGCATGTACAGGGCCATATTGAGAACACTTTAAACCCTGTTCTCCTCAGATGTTTAGCCAGCCTCCCTCCACACCCACCGCAACTACTGAGGGGGGAGAGAGGAAGGAACAGAGGGGAAGGCGAGATGCACAAACACCATGCGATGCCGCTATCAGGTGGTGCCGATTTAATCTCCCTGCTCAAAGCTCTTGATTTGATTTAGGATAGCAGTTGTTAAGAGCAGAAGGAGCTGCTGGCACAAATGGCAGCCCTCTCAGCCAGCCGCGCTTTCCAACTGTCCTGAATATTAAAAAAAAAAAAAAAAAAAAAAGTGGGAGGGGGAAGAGGGACTGAAAGAGAGAGAAAGAGAGACTCAAAGACCAAGCCTACTGAAGAGCAGTGGCTGCAGCTCACTCGGAGGAATTCCATTAAATGAACTCATCCGTCATCTTGCCTTTTATTGATGAGTGGCATTGCTTGGCGGCAAGTGACATGGCAGAACAAATAGCATCGGAGCCCTGGCTTCCTCTTCCATTGCACACAGAGACACACAGGCCCCAAAACAATGAGTCATTACTTATTACATCCATTATTAACTCAGCTCAGGCTCATTAGGCATGGAAATTGAGGAGGCAAGAAAAAATAAAATAAAATCAGGAGCTAAGTAACACCAAGTACCCACACATTTAGGGAAAGTGTGTGGTGAGAGGGGGAGAGGGAAGGGCAGTTAAAATCAGCTACTCAACATTTGTGACATTGTCAAATCCTAAGGGTCATGGGTAGTTGATCATATGTTTTCCTTTTTCTGACATGATTGCATTGAGGACTGTGCTTTAAAGCAACAAGGCCAAAAGAACAGGAATATAAGAACTACATCATTAACTACTGCAAGACCTTCAGAATAAAGTTTATCAAGAGTTTTATTAAAATAATCTCAGGTGGGCACAGTAAAAAAAAAAAAAATAATGGACTACTAGAATAATAAGCTAAGTCAAACACAAGCTTTTTTGGGAGGGGAACAAGGTGGAAGAATTGGAATGCCTGTGTGTCTTCCTATTTGTGACATTGGATTAATTTAATTTAATATCAGTTAAGAGTTGTATACCTAGCCTAAACTACTGTTTTGTCTAAATTAAACTAGATCAAATTAACTGCTATACAGAAATGGTGATCTCTCTGCTTTTACTATCAAGGAACTCTAGATTTAATGTAGCATATAACTTTTGAATAGCTAAAGTTAAGTGAAGCGAGTCTGACTGTAGCTGTCTTACGTCATGTTTGACCACAGCAGCAACTGCTTTCTGAATCTGTCAGAAGACAAGCTTTTTTCCCCTCCATTTCCTTGACTACTCAGTTCTGGAAATATTTCCAGATACTGTCCACTCACTAAAAAAAGTAATAAAGGATTCAGAAAAAGAAAGCAAGGTAGAAATACTACTGAGCCAATGCAGGATGGATAAAATACAGATGAACTAAAACCACATTGAATGAGTCTGAAAAAACAAGAAGCATGCAGACCCATTCAGATAAAATGAGACAGCAGTGAAGCAATTCCAGTAAAAGCCAGACTGTCTGAATCAGTCAGTTTAGCCACCAGTTTAGATAAAATGAAAATTGTCCTGAACGTCTGCACCAAATTCAATGCAATTCAAGTTTCAACATCTCCGAACTTCAGAAAGTTCTATTAACCCTTCTTGGATAGGTTTCACCTTTCCTTTTTCACTGCCCACTGGCTTAAGGATGAGATAAAAAACAAAGAAGTCACTGAAATATTGAGAAAGACTTTTGATATTCCAAGGATTAGCCACAAGGGGAAGAGAGGGGCAGTCCTTGGAAATTCTCAAGGGAGTTCAGTCAGCCTGTGAATGAAATGGAGGCTGGTGGCAATACAGCTGAGCCTCACCTCCAGGCACAGAATTGCTGTCTGATTTCTGAACCTCTGCGGTACTTCCTAAATTTAGGTAGCCACAAGGCAGAGGTCAAGTTTCACCTCACATGCACATCTGAAGTGAAAGCCTACAGTAACTAGCTGTATTCTCAATGCAATCCATAGAAATAGCTAATTGCATGAATTTCTGAAGTCAACTATTTCCAAACTGGCCAATTTTTGTTGCACTCCAAGACTTTTTATGTGTGTTACCTCTCATAACTCCTGACTTATACCCACTGATAACAGGATGCAGAGAGCTTGAGAAGAACTTGCTCATTCATCTCCTCTAGAGCTTTGCTGGGAATAGGCAGTAGTAGGGAGTAGAATAAGATTCCTTCCAAGTTCATCTTGGCAAGAACACGTGTATGTGTATTAAGGGCTCTCCTTCTGCTAATTAATTCTGCAAAGAAGCATAAAAGAAAGTTGTGTTGCTTGACAGCTGCCCTAAATATCTGAGTGTCAGAGTCAGTTAGCACATGGCACTGATCATCTCTCAGCTCAGATGCATAAGCAGCACTTAGTTTGTGCGAGAATGGAACAGGAAAGTGTGTCCTCCTTAGGATGGGAATTTAGCTGATGTTTCCCTCTGTTTTTTTCTATCCCTTTACAGAAAGTTTACATATTTATAGGATTTCTTTAAACAAATTCCATTAAACAGAGTGGAAAGTATCTCACTCATTTTCTTCTCTTTTCTCTTTCTTCTCATTTTAAGATCTTCTTTATGAAAGAATAGTCCAAATAAAGGAAAGCGTAAGTAATTAAAGTTTTAGGAAAAAGATAATCTTTCTTTGGCCTGTTGAATTTTGATGAGTTTCAATCACATACGAACAAATAATTATTTTAAATAACTCTGATATACAAATTATAATACACATGCAAATGCATAGGCACTACAGGAATATATACTACTTTTAATCTCAAAAAGCAGCTTTTCTAAGATCTTTTCAGAAAAGAAATAAATAAAGGAGATTAATTGTACTAGATGATACTCCCAGTCAACTGTCCACATGTAGTCTACCCTTCTAGGTAGAGAGAGGAAAATGTACAGCCATAACTACTTGAGTCTGTGCCAAACTTAGGAGTAGATGAAGTTACCTATATTTCTTTAAAAAAAAAGAAAAAAGAAAAAAAAAAAGCTAGCAATTCATATATTAAAAAAGCAAGGGAAAAAGGTGAAAATACATTCACATGATTTTTTCTTGTTTTCCAATTCATTCTAAGGTATCTACATTAAACATTAAAGCACATTCTCTTTGTAAATGTATAATCATTAAAAAAGTCTTAGCAGCCTTCCTACTTTCAGAAAGCATATGAGAAGTTTGTAAATTCTTAATTGGCTCAATAGCTTCAGATCTCTTCAAACAAACCAGTTTCTCTGAACTCTTAAGCAATGTTTCTAACTACTACCATTTACCATCTTTAGAACCTACTGTAGTAAATCATTGCCTATAAGTAACAGCATTATAAGACAATCCACAGGAACCTTATGGATGTTCATCCCCTCTCATTCAAAGTATTTATCTCTGATGCAGTCCTGCAATGAGCTTTAATTATTGATCAGCTTTCACTTCAGCTGAGCCCACTCGAGGACCAGGCCTCAGGGTGGGAATCATTTTACCTTGCGTTGAGTGTCTGTAGAGTAGAAATATAAGGAAGTCCATACTTCAGTCTTCCTTTCCATTAATAAAGAGTAATAGGAACATTTGGGGCACAATTCAATGACCTATTTTTGACTAGCACCTTAGGATTAGATGAATTGTGCCTTAAACGTGCTTGATTCTCCATCGATTACAGAGCCTCAAGTGACTGGCTTAGATGTCAACAGCTACATTTGGACAGATGAATCTCACCCAGGAGGTTTACATTTTATTTAATGACTTTGCATTAAGGTTCCAGAGACAAGACTCATGAGAAAATGCAGTCAAAGAAAGATCATCTTCCCCTGCCTGTGATACAGGGATATTTTGTACTAATGTTTTACAACTGTTGTTCAACATTTGCTTCTTTGCAGTGTCTGCAGTAGCGAGTGGGCTGGAGGTGTCGTATCAGCCTGTCTCAATTCTATCAGCAGCTGTCATAGCGGGAGAAATCCTAATTCGGAACAATATGCCAGTAGCTGAGGTTAGCACAGCAGCAGCAGCTAAAAGACAGATGCAAAATCAGTAGCTGATGATTTTACATCAGAGAAGTGAATGTAAAATCAATGACAAGTTTTAAAGTGGGGAATGGCCTAAATTTAACAAGGGAAATTAAGTCAATGTTTATTTTAGCAAATGGGAAGGTTTTTCCTTTCTGAAACCAAGACTATGATTAGCAGAGCACAAGAAACTGAGAACATCTGAACAGAAGCTTGCTGTAAGCACACTATTATAGTATTAGAAATGCAATGCACACAAATATTTCTGCATTTCACTGAATTTTCATAGATTCAAACAGTCTAGAATATTATAGACAGAACAAAACATGTAGTGGTGGTTGAAAATGGTGTTGCATTAAGGGCATGGAAGGGACAGAGGTAGGGGAAATAAGATAACAGAAAATACTTTCCAAGAAGAAAGTATTTTTTTTTTCTAAGTGAATTTTCATTTTAATTAATTTAAATCAATTATCAAGCTTCATAAGAAAATAGTATATATATTCTTTAAAGTCAACCTTCCTTTTCCCTTTCTCTTCTATCTTTTTTTCTCTTCTATTTAGTCTTTCTTCCTGGGGGACAGGGGGCAGGAGGATGACAAGGAAGAAGAAACAAAGAGGGAAAAACCAGAAAAATGAAGAAGAAACATTACAATGTTCCAGTTTTTCCCATTCTTTCTTCTTTTCCCCCTTTTTCATCTTTGAAAAAAATACGAGTAAAAAATTGAAATAAGCTACCTTCCAATGGAAAGGATTTTGAACTCAGAGTTCTGTTGGCTCTATTGTTGCTTGATATAGGTTAAGCACATGCTAAACTTTAATCATATACTCCCAAGGAAGTCTCAATGAAACATTCATGTTCATACAGAAGGAACCTTGAAACTTTCAGATTTAAAATGTTTGCATGCATATTTCTA
Organism: Anser anser; assembly: GCF_964211835.1. NCBI lineage: Eukaryota > Metazoa > Chordata > Aves > Anseriformes > Anatidae > Anser > Anser anser. Next base: position 82,013,067 of record NC_139723.1, on the reverse strand, counting down.
AGTAAGGTAGTGCTTAAGTGTTTTGGTATATGGGCTGCCTTTCATAATGTTTAGGATTCTGTGCCGTTATATAAAACATCCCCCTCTGAACCCTGATTTATGTGTGCCTGCTTATCAGTCTGCTTTCTAAGATGTGCGATCAGACATGGGTTGGTAGATTAAAGTTTAGGTGCTTGCAACACTGTGACATCTACTCTTATCAGCTCATCTCGTTCCACAGTCTAGAGAAGTCTAATTTGGGAAAATATCTTCATTACTCGTGTGTTTCAATATTCCCCTTTAGTTCAGAATGTGCACGAACATACATACCCATATAGATGTAGACATATACGTGCATCTCAGCTGGTGATGTGGCATCTGCCTGCACTATTGATATTAGAAGTCAAAGATCTCCAGACCGTCTCTTTTCCAAGAGCTGTTTCATTTTGCATATCCTTGCTTAATATTTTTTTAACACTTAATTCTAAGGAAAAAGCCTCCTTCTGTTACCAGTTTCCTTATCCTGTGTTACCTGACACTAATCTTCAGCTGACTTAGCTTATACCTTTTTAAAACTAGATAACTAAAAAAAAGTGATTGTTTTTACTCGGTTGAGAGTAATACTAGACAAAAACTGTGGTTCGGAATAAAATTCACTGTGCTTGTCTAAAAGTTGCTTGGCTTTGGGTGGGATAATTCATTCTCTGTGGCTGTCTGCTTGAATATTTCTCTCTTGAGAATCTCTTCACTCTCCCATAGCTGTGCACTTGCCTAACATCTAGCTAGCAAAAAGGAAGGAGATTAGTCTATCCATTCACACAGAAGCAGTATTTTCTTGCACTTGGAATAAGGAAAGAGAATTGTTTCTTACCTTGCACAGTAATGTCTTTCTGGTAAAGATGGGATCCATACCAGTATCAATTTTAAATTTAAAGCATAAAAAGCACATTTTGGGATACTTCTGGATAAAAATGACTATGTTCCAAATCCTGGAGCTTTAGAATTCTGTAGGGAATCTGCAGTAGCATAAGAACAGTACACAATTAATACAGAGATTTTGCATGAGCTACAATATTTCGAGGCAGCAGGAATGTTAAAAGGAAATATCCTTACTACAATATTTTTAACTATTTTCATATTTCTAATACATTAAAAGGAGAGCAAGATGAGTAAAATATATCATGTTGAACAAAGGAGAGATAAAGGAATACTTGGCAAATAGAAGATTGTTTTCAAAACCTTATAATGTAATCTTTCAAAACCTTTAGTATGGTGAAACATGCAAATGAACCTGCATGACATAGTGTAAAGTAATTATTCAAGGTTTTATTACACACTTCATATACTGTCATATAAAGCACATCCAGTGTCTGATGTGTACTATCAGTTCATTTGTTCCATATCTAGATTTAAATTTCCTCCCCAGAATGAAAATAAGAAAGATGATCTCTCTAACTGATCATTTTAAGATTCAGATTTTGGATGTGAGCTTTTAATTGCTATGACAGCAATGTGTTTACTGTGTCTAAAGATATGCAAACGGCTTTATGAGTAATTCGATAGTCTACTATATGTTTGTTTGTGATCTTATTCTGTTAGGGGCTGATCCAGGGCTCTTTGAAGTCCATGGAAATTTTTTCATTGACTTCAAAGGGCTTTTGACTCAGACCCTTATCCTTAAACACTGAATAGATTAACAACTGATTTGTGAATAGTTTGCGATGCCAAAAGGAAGGGGGAAAAGCCAACATTTACAAAATTATATATCTGGCAAACACTATTTGACCATCTTCTATTAATATGTGTATTAATACTAAACCAGTACCTCAATGGCATATGTACAGTATTGGGCTGCCAGAACAGCGTAGGAGAAATGTAGTGCTCTTTGTATGGAAATATTTAACGGTATCCCTGCATTTTGCACACAGCTTCACCTAAACCTATTCCAAGTGCGAGGCCACTGGAGTATTCAAGGATGCACAACTATTTCCTAGGCAGAAATTCTTTCCCAGATGTTCAGTTTGACCTGGGGCAACTCAATCAAAGTCTGTAAGGTTTCCAACATTTCTAGTGGGGATTTATTTTTAAAAATGTGGCATATGGATTTTTCTGGCAATAATGAAATATAGCTGTGCACACTCCATTAAATAAAATGAGACTGTAATCCTTAAAACTAACTGGAAACTGGAAAGCTGGGAGCTGGGAGAAAGGAGAAAAGTTCAGGGTGAAGAAATGGATGAGCTTCAGGATGGACATTTGACGAGGTGACCCATGCAGAATATGGAATGAACCATAAGGAATACATGAGCTCACATAGTGAGGCAGATAGCCATCCTGAAACGATGGGTAGATACAGCATTGTATCTATGTATAAATAATAATTGTATCTAACATATAATTAACTCCACAGAACGCCAGATAAAAAGATGGGGAATGACTGTTTCAATAAATAGTCTTTTTCATTACTTTCTGTGGGATTCTGTCTGTATCTTACCGTCTTGCTGCTTAAAAGCATAAAATGCTGGTTTTGGTAATTGTGTTTTGATAAACAAATTGTGTTTTGTTTTTGGTAAGTGTTTTGATTTGCTTTACAGTTTTTTTAAGACTTCAAAGCAGGATGAGAGGCTTAAGAAACTCTACCTCTATAAATTCAGTTCCAGTTTCAAAGAACTTAAAATATAATAGAAAAAAAAAAAGGGAGAAAAATGACTCAGTAAAATGTTCCTGGGCTTTGTTACAGAGACAGTGCTTGAATGTCTGGTTTGTGTAGCCTTTCACCCCAGCAGACTGGAAATGTTAAGGTTCAGCAGAAATGTTGCCCCCACTTTGCTTCAGGATGCTGGATGACAAAATGGGCAATATCAGAGCCACATCTCCTGTGTGAGACACCTGGAACTTAGCAGAACTGTCCTTTGCCTATGCATGTTCCTCTGCCTTGTTCCTCTTGCTCTTCCAGAAAATGCCCCCAATAAACTTTTTCTCTACTGGTTCTAATCTTCAAAATAGTTTCTATTATATGTATGTATATATATAATATCTTCTATCTATTTTGTTTTAATATATAGGGAGATTAGGACAATATTTCTCCTTTCATTGTGTTCTATTTAAAACTGTGTTTAGGAGACATTTCTACAGTGACCTCTGCAAGAGCATCATGGCCCTCTCTGCTATGAACAAATGACCATGTGCTTGGAATGGCTGCATGCACCTGCATTGTTGTCTGTGTACGTGCTGAAGTGTAACTCCCTTCCCTCCCCTTAATAGACATGAACATTACTGAGTGCAGTTGGCACTTAGTAAATAATAAATAACAATAACAATAATAATAATGTAATTCCATTTAATGGAATAATTTGCTGTCTAATCACAGTAATAAAGGGAGTCCATTATGCCACCAAAATTGTTTGCTAAACATGATGCTTTCTACAGAGTAACTCAAGCAGCTGCTGCCGAGGTCTTGTCATATTGCAGAAGCACTCGGCTGGCCAAAACTTCCTGGTGCAGAGACATCAATCTCGCTCCCCGTTGGCTGCTGAGTTTGCTGTACAGACAGACAGTATTGCTGTCAGCATTGTCTGTGATGGACAGTGGAACTCAGTAACAGGGCACTTAAGTAGCACAATGTGTTTTGCATGAGCAGCGGGTTGCACTGTCAGTGATAGCAGTGGGAGAGTTGATAATTTTGGTAGGAAACAAACTATTCTGAAGGGAAAATATGAAGGGAAAATAACGTCACCTTCTTCATTGCATGTAAAATTGAAACCTAGAGAACTACCGCTATACTTTTCTCTGTGCTTTCCTTAGCCTAAAGAGATACTATGTAAAGGGTAAGAGGTGTGTAAGAGAATACCAAAAATGAAAAAATATTTGAGAATTTTTATTCAGTGCAAAAGAGAGAGCCAGTTTTACTAATTCCTGTAATGACCTAGACTGCGAAATCTCACTTTAGGCACCATTTAAGTACCTAGCTCTATCATTACGCCTCACAAAACCCTATCCTAACCACTGAGGCATCTCAGTATTCACAAGTACCTCAGTTTTTTGCCACAAGACTTGCAGAGCTCCTTAAAACTCCATCACTGCACAAACACAAAGCCATCGTCTTGACAGAGGCAGGCAGCCCAACAGCAGTTTTCACCTAAGTCTGCCTAGGATTTTCCTTCTGTGCATCCCTTCACTTGCCTCTCCCAGGGAGCCCAACACACGGCAATAGTGCTGGAGTCTGTGCGTCAGCCACTCCTAATGTTTGGTAAAGGAAGTGACTGGGAGAGTAGGTAGCACTGATGACAGGAGCTAGTTTTCACTCTGTGTTTTACATAGACGTCCCTTCTTCATGTCAGGCAGCTCCAACTTAAAATTGCCACAACTCATGAGAATGCCTTAGCCTTAATGTAATACTGTTTTACAGTCTTTATGGCCCCTGAATTACCTAAATTCTTTTATTCCCTTTTTTATGTTTAAGGAAAGACAAACAAGATAGTACAAGTAAAGCTACGGTATAGATGGGCATCCACCCAAATATATGTTCTTAGTCTGTTGTAGCCATCATATAATTTTAATTTCACTCCTAGGTGTGAGAGTTTCTCCTTATTACTAAGAGATCACATGCAAACACTTATCATCATGTATATTGTAAATTCAGATCCTAGCTTATTTAATGATTGTTTGCTTATATTGTCAAACTTTATATATACATAAAAAAGATGGAAGATTCAATGTTTCAGTACAAATATAGAGTTAACAAAGCCTAGATTAGCATCATTAAGGTGTAGAGAGAACAGTTTGCAACACGTATAAGAGCTGTTGCACTGTATCTCCTATGCTCAGTGGCAAAGTCAGTGGGGAGGAGTACTCCAGAAATGGTTTTACTCATCTTTAAAGGTAACTCCGTGTCCTCAATCCGGGCTCACATGTAGCTAAACATGAGACCAGCTTCACCAACAGAGTGGGCTTTGGACTTGGCTCCTTTACCCAGACTGCTGCTTTCCTTCTTTCCCAGTAAACCAAAGTTTCTCAGTGTTAGTTTTACAATTCTGGCTTCTAAAATGCGTTCTCAATATTAATATCTTGAAGAACATTTTTTCATCAAACAATTTACAGAGTGAAAATGATTCTCGAAGAAAGTGGCTGGAAAGCATGAACAGAAAGACAAGTAGTGCTTGGTAGTTCCCAAAGGACTTTGTAGGGAAAGTGGAAACACTAAGTTAACTTGCTGTGATAAATTGGACTCACAACTAGGAAGCTGGAGAGATCTCTGCAGCCCATTCTAAAGCACTGCTTGTCCACATGCATCCTTTTTTTGTCTATTTTGCCTGTTTAGCTTTAAGCTTCCAGAAAGTTGGAGCCCAATGTTTACAAAGTACAGTAACCAACCGTGGGCTGAGTGACAGATTTATAAATGTAAAAGCGTAAATAACTGTCATCCTTAACCATAAACAACTGAAAATGCCAAGAGTGCTTTGTCTTTACAGATATAGTGGGATCTTATGGTGAAACCTATCTTGTCTTTGGGAAGATGGGGTCTTTTCTTGATTTAATTAGAGGGGTCATATGTTTTATTTCTGTGGTATTCCCCTTTCAGAGCAATTTTGCTAAATCATAAGCTTAATTGCATTAGATCTAGTGATATGCAAATGAGTACTTTAAAAATCCACCCCCTAAGCTCCAGAGACATGAGGGGTGTATTGCACATAGAAATCAGAGCCTCTGGGGTTCATCTGTTGTTAGTCCTGTCACAAGTAACATCCCTGAATACACATGGATATCCTCTCCCCCCCTCCCCACCCTTAAAGAACTTATTTGCAGATTGTAGCATTTCAAAGCTTTGAAGTGGCACCTACAACTAAACTGCCACCCACACTTTCCTTGATTTAGGTCAGAGTCACTTCAAACTAGAGAGAAAAAAGCCATGCATGCACACACGCGTGTGCACACACAAAACTGATGCAGGGAAAAATCAAATAATGAGGTGCAGCCACCCAAGGCTGGTGTGAAAATCAACATATGGGGAATTATTGTGAGCGTCGGGCTCTGCTTCAAATGGGCTTGTTTTGCCTGGAACCCTGAGATGAGCTGAAAAAGGCAGAGTCAGTTGCTTTGCTAATCGCTGAGCTACCTGCAGAGAAACAGGCAAGCACAAAAAGAAACAAAACAATAGAGAAAAACGTACAGAGGGAGCCTCTGCTGAATAGTGTAGGATGGGCTTGAGGGTGCCTCCATGAGCTTTTCTAAAACTACAGGTTAAAAATATATTCTGCAGCAGTTGTTACAAAAGCCAGAGCTAGGGTTTCAGACCAGCTTCTGTTGCTCAATCACCTGTATGGAAAGCTTTCCAAGGCAATCAAAGTGATGAGCAGCTGTGACTCCATGTCACTGGGTTGCCCACAGTCAAGACCAAAGGTTTTGGTGGACCTCTGCTTTGAGTGTTCAAATAGCAGGCAAACATGGACAGGAGGACAGGTTTTATAGATAGTCCAGAGACTTCAAAGGATGTCACTTACTGGGAGGCAGTTTTTAGCCTGAAGTACTAGGAAAAAATAAATAAATCTGAAATCATTCAGCAAATCAATTGTAGAATTGCACCTACATTCTCAGGGGTATAGAGCAATGTCACAATAATAAAGGACACTGTCTGAAATAAGTGGGTAAATTAGTTTGTAGTGCTCTAATCTCAGGTTAAGGTCTAAGGCTGGTAAAATGAGACACCCTTGGAAGATACTCACTGCTCTCTGTGCACTTCAACAACCTCATTTTCTTTTGATAAATTAAGTCATGTCATCTTGAAGAGGCAAGAAAGGTTTCCGTTAGTTTTATTGTTTTGATTCAAGTTTTCCTGGCTCTTAGACTATATTATAATATGTATTTAAATGCCAGTGTATACATACATTTGATATGGAATAGTATAATGGCTAGCATTGGGTATTTTCTGTTTTCTTTCTCTTTAACAATATTAGGAAATGTGACAATATAAAGAAATGCTGGAGATTCAGATTTCAGCGTTTCAGAAAATTTGTCTGTATGTCTGTAGGTGAACAAAATGTATGTCAAATCTTGGCAGAAAATTGAATTTCAGAAACAACAGAATCTCCAGCCAGAGAAGGTACTTAACCCTGTGGGGAAAACAGGAGATTTGAACTTAAACATGATAAGAAGGACAAGAAAATAAGTCAAATAATGGCTTTTATCTTAGAGTCACTAAAAACAACTTTTAACTTGCTTGGAAAGCAACATGTGTTTGGGATCTAAATAGAAATACAATGCTAAAATACCTTTGTATATCAAGACAGTACCTATCTAAAAGCAAACAGATGAATTCCAAGATGAACCAAAGCTCTGTCTACATTAACTTTGGGAACTTCAGATTGGGAATGAAGTTTTTCAGTGAATCTTCTGATGGCCCCATTCCAGATACACTGGAACAAGATGATGTGCTCCAAAACCGCACCCAATGCACTCCGGCATAGGTTGTACTGTAGTGGGTGTATTAATATGTATACAGTCAGCAGGACCACACTGAAGTAAACCCCCTGAAATCAGTATGCTGTGCAGGTGCTTGCCCATACATTGGTTATAAAGCCTTACCTCGATTGATGTAGGTCAAATACTTAAAGATAGGCGGGTTGATAGTCCTGAGAAACATGAGGTGCTAAAATGCGACTGTGTTTTTGTGTGTGTGTACATGTAATGAAGTTATAACCATGCCAGCAAAGAAAATATTGCCAGCACTCAGATACTACAGAGACCTTAGCACCATATTGTACTGGGGTGAATATTTCTTTCTTTTTTCCACTCGAGTTTTATACCCTTCTTAAACTGCATTATTGAGAGCAGTTCCCATATCCCCTAGTAGTGATTAGTCAGTCACGAGTGAGAAAGTTTCAAAAGAAATTGTGTATATATATAATAAAATATTTTTTCATTTTTTACAGCTGTAATAAAAACAGAGAGGAAAAAAAAAGAGAAAAAAGAAAACAAAACAAGAAAAGCCAAACAAACAAACAAACAAGTAAAAACAATGAATGCTACTAAAAGGAGAAATAAAAGACAAAACTAGCAAAGGCAGGTCAGGATTCAGATAGAGCCTTCAAATCATCCAGGAAATGTGAAAAACATTCAGCACCAGTATTCAACCAGCAATATTCATAAAGCCAAAAAAGATACTATTCCCTGGATGATGCACATCTCTCACCTGAGGCAGACTCAAGCTAACTAGAAAAGTCAAGCACTCATCATGAAAATTACATGTACAATTATAAGACCAACATCCCTATCATTCCTAGGAAAGAAACACTAACTGTAAAATCTCTAATGCCAGTTTTTTAGTGAGGTGTAGTGTTCATTTTCTTTCTCCACTTCTTTTTGTTTGGCTTGATAAAGATAACTTTGATAAAGAAAAAAAAGATAACTTGTCTAAACAATAGACTATAAACACCTCCTGTGCTGCACCAATTCCTACATCCAAAATCAATCTTGATAACAATGTGGTTTGAAAAATAATCACAGAAACTCACTGAAAATATTACCAAACATGCACCCCAGAGAAATAATATGGCTTGTGGTTCACATCGGGGAGATGAAAATAAAGCTAAGATGCAGGCTAAGTGACATGCCAGGGGTCTCGCCAGTATTGTGTAGCAGACCAGGAGTGTGAACCCAGACTGTTACGATCAGAGGCAGTACTTGACTTTGATTTAAGTAGTGTTAGTTACAGCAGAGGTAGCTGTAAACCCTGAATTTACAGCTGGGAAACTGAAGCATGAGGAGAAGAAGTGATTTGCATAGAAGTAAATTTGTGGAGGATCTGACAATTAAATGCATAATTTCTAAGACTGAAAGCAGTGTCTTAATCACAAGACCTTACTTTCTGAGCAGCAGGGAACTATTTCTTTGCTTATATTCTACTCCCAGATAAGTGCTATTCAGCAAGAAGTTGGGTGACATTATCAATCTGGAATGTACAGAAGCTAAATTTTGCCACACACTTAGCAGGAATTTACACAATGTTGGATTATCACCAAGATCAGATGAAAAATTTAATTTGGAAGACACTTACAGAAACATCCAGGGTCACTGAGATTAAAAAGGTTTAAATTCAGAGCTAGATAAACCAGGTGCATATAAGGGCTTGAGAGAGCAGACAGAAATATATATATATATATATCAGCTAATTCCCTGAAAATTCTTCATAGTATTTTATTTTATTTTATTTTATTGGCTATTAAGTAGCCCTCTAAGTTTGCCTCTGGCACAGCTGCTATACAAGGAAAAAAATCCCTGATTCCTTCAGCTGTGAATTCACAGCACCTTTGTTCAAATTTGTGGTTTCCTAAAATTGACTTAAAATCTATTTTGTGTTACTCTGAACATTTTTTGAGGCAGAAGAATATGAAATACATTTAAATCTTATACAGAAAATGCAGAAAGCAGAAAATGTCTTCTAGCCTACTATCCTAAACCATGTAGAACCTTTTTTTATTATTATTTTTCTTCTGATATGTTTTTATATATTTTTAAATCATTTTCTGTTCACTACTGTTCCTAAAAACTGTTGTTCAAACTGTCTTACCCAGACTTTTTCTTCAGATAATTGTCCCATTCAGTTCTTGATAGGCCATTCGGGCAGCTCTTTGTATCATCACATTTCTCTTCTGGGGATCCATTCCTCCGTAGGTAGCACACACAAAGGTGGTGAAACTGATTTAGACTCAAGAAACATAAAATATTACAGAACATTCCCACTTTCTCTACAATGTCAGATATTCAGAAATATTTGTACTCTACTCCAGTTGTTGCCTGACTCGGCTTTTACTGGTCACACACATTAACCTTTCTTAAGTTAACTCTGCTTACATCATTCCCAAACTTTCCTTAGTCCTATCTGAGTTCTTCAGGTTCTCTGTCCCTTTGAGATTTACAGAGTGGATGTTCTTAATTCTAGGTGATTACCGGACTTGGTCTGATGGTAACATTCTGAATATGCCTAACAGATCAGGCATTTCAGACAGCATAACTCAAGGGAGGCAGGTGGCAAGAATCTTTTGCTAATACATAGTTTGTCCATTGGCTTAGGAAGCAGGAATTTTGGGATCCATTTCCACCTTTTTCAAGGAGGAACTTAAAGCTGCTTCTTAGTCAAAGAGTTTGAAATGCTCAAGGTGGGTATGAGTGTACTCTCAATGATCTGTATTGAAAATGTCAATTTGTGCATATCATTGCATCTCAGTGATCTCAAAGAGCCTTTCTGGAAAGTCAATAACGTTGCCTCTCTTTTACAGCTAGGATATTAAGAGGTGAATTATTCAGCTGTGAAGTGGTCAAACTGAGGAAAATAAACAAACCAACACTAAGTCATTAGATACTTCTCAGGCCTATGGACAATCTGAACAGCTGAGCCCCATGTATGTTTGTAAAACAGCTACTGTCTATTTTTTGTCAAATGAAGTTTTGTTTTTGAGGTATCAGTTTTACTTTACCGTGTCATAGCTGGAGACCTCCACTCTGATCCTTTGCTTCTTGCTCTCTTCCTTTCATGGAATACATTACAAAGGTACTCAGGTGACCCATGGCATTGCCAATGTGTTGCCCAAGCAGGTATGATGCAGCACTATACATACATTTAGAGAGATGAACATGAACGACTTGTGTAAGCGTTTAAATAAAATTCATACATCACATCTCTAGATTAATCCATAGATTTCATATAAGGAACCTCAAATGCTCTTTAAAACCAGATTCTTGGCCCTCCCATGGCAGTAAGGAAAAAGCCTGTGTGGTGAAGTACAAAGCATATCTGAAGCCAGTACATCATTAAGTCAAAATACAGAGTTACCTTGAAAAGAAATCCATAATTAAATATTCTGTGCTTCTCCCCATTTCTTTTCTGCTGCCTGAATCCTCTCCTTCCTTCAGCATCCCCTCAAACTCAGTCCTTTTTGCCGGGTATATTGGAAAATAAATTAGTTGGATTTGTGCTATCAGGGAGTCTGTCATTAGGGGGATATTTGTCTTTTTCTGCTTCCCTCATTGTTTCTATCAAAGGTTCAAGCATGTGGGTTATATATCTCTTTATCTTCATTGTGTTTTAACTTAGAAGAGAAGGAAAACAGGAAAGATATTTTATCTTCTTATGTACCATATAAGGATCAGTGGCATTGAGGCAGGACCCATATCTCTCCCCTACTCTACTTGTCCACAAATGGTTTGAGCCAGCTGACCAAACTGAAATGAAAAGTGAGAAGGTGATATAGATAAGATTTTTTTCTGAATAACTAAATAATTGCAAGTCAGGGTAACACTGCTGATTTGTGCAGTTTCTATTCTTCTTTGTGCTTATTTTAGGTATGATTTTCTGTCATTTTAGAAAAGAAAAAAAGTGAAAAGTCTTTTTTTTTTTTTCTTTTATCAGGGAACAATTTGATGCAGTTTTTTCTTCAATTTGAAGTATAATTGAAGAATGAATTATGAATATTGAATAACTGTGGAACCTTAGGTTAGTTGAGTTAAACTTGAATGGTCAACCAGACATGCATGTTTATTACCATGTGTGTGCTTTCATCAAATGCAGGGAACAATTTCACAGCACAAAGTTTTTGGCTCAGTTTTCAAAGACCTTCTTTGGGGTCTGTCAGTCGCTGACTTCTCTGGATGAAGTAACCTAGCATTTCTTGTTAGCCCTTCCCAAATCCAGAGTGCTATGGAATGAAAAACAACAAAACATCCAGAAACAAGTGAATCAGTTCAAACAACTCAAATCTTGCAAGTATGATCAGAGTTCAAAACATATTTTAGAGAGCAAATCTAGTGCGGTATGAATCTTTTTTTTTTTTTTCCCTCTAAATGACTGGCTTTGTTTTTTGTGTTAAACTTAAATTGCTCTGAAGCACTTCACTGTGCTTCCAGTACCCTGATCTGACCAAATACTTAAGCACTTTGCAAAATAAATATTGTGGTACTTGAGCAAGAAATGTTATATGGGTGAAGCTGGTTGCATTTGGTAGTGCTTTTGACAGTGCCAAATATGAAGTGTGTCTGACCCCTTTATATATGCAACATCGTTTCTGCAAATTTGCATTTTACATGTTATAATGATCAAATTTTCTGCTTCGTATTTATTTATTTATTTATTTATTTATTTTTATTGTGCGTACAAATGGACAAAGAAGCAATTACTTGCTTGGAAAAAAAACAAAAACAAACAACCGAAAAACCAGCCTACATTCTAAGTTGAACACTGGTGCTAATTCTGAATACTCTATTCTTGGATAATTTGCCTTCTGACTAAAGAAAGCAACCAGTAAGAAAAAGCAAGATTCTGAATCAGACAGAGGTGAAAATGTAGCCAAATATAACTTAATTGGTGATAAAAATGTAGTAGCTGGGACAGACATCTGAATTATTCATTTCTGTTGATACCATAAAAACAACACAGGGCAAGCTGTAATATACATCTTGGAGGTCAGATAGATAATGAAATCAGTTGCTTATTTCAATAAAAATCAAATGAAGGAGTCTTAATTAAATGATAAGGATATGTTAACCATGATTTTTTTGAATACTTTAAAACTGAATATGAGGGAAGGTGGAGGAAGTCCCTTTTTCACTGTGAAGCACCACATTTTCTCTTTAAGAGGATTTTGCTTTGTGTTACGATTATTTCATTCCTTTATTTTGACAGAAAAATGCTACCACTTTCAAAAGCTGAGGCAAGTGGAAGTGTTAGCTCCTGTGACTTTGGCAGCCAGTACAATTTACCAGTTTTCCCTTTGCTTTACATTGCTGACTCTCATACAATACTTATATTACAAAGTCTTTCAGGAAGGAACAGCTTTTTTGTTTGTTTGTTTGTTTGTGTAGAAGTCAAGCTAGGTTTGAGTGACTTTTAGTTTGATCCAGTAGACATAGCTATACCTTCTCATTACCACCATATGGAGGAAGTGGTCTGCCCCAGAGAATGAGTTCTGGCACTGAATCCTGTGGAACCAGCCCAGAACAAGCCCAAAAGTTAGAAGAAGCTAAATGCTGTATGTATTATGAATATGTATTCCGAGGAAAAAAGATAGACATGTCCTGGAGGAATCCCTCAGTGTCCATTGTGTCCTGTTAGAGCACTGCCCTATTTCATTAATCTATGAATATCTGTGATAGCTTGTTTATGTAAAATTGTTTACACGAAGATGTTTTCTAATGACAGCACTATTTAAACTGGTCAGCTGTGAAATCAGCCATGGGCTGTCATTACAAAGGGATTATATTAGTGTGTCATTGATACATGGGAAGTTGCTTTATTGTGATACCACTCATACTTTTAACCTCTGCCAGACAAGACATATCAATGTTCATGAAATACCTTAGGTTTTCAATGGTGTTTGAGTGCTTAAGTACCAAAGGCTTTTTTTTTTTCTTTTTTCTTTCTTTTTTTTCTTTTTTTTTCTTTTTCCCAGAGATGAAGGCATTTCTGAGAATTAAACGTATATTTGATTTTACATATTAAATGTTCACAAGAAGAAAGGATCGTATTTTCATCATCATGTTTTCAGACCAAGCCTACACAGAAATGCAATTATGCTAATTTTGACCAAAGTTACTTTATCCTGGCATGTTGCATCTGACAACGCCAAAAGCAGAGATGTAGAGTAAGAATAGGGTGTGTAAATAGAAATACTCCCCAGACTATTCTTCCAGGCTGAATTATTCTTCATGTTTGTTCATTCATTTTTGCTGCAGACTGTTCTACAAAAAGCACTGCTTTGTATCCAGCTCTATGAGGCTTGCCAAGTCCAAAGGCCAACCAAATCATATGCACTGAATGAGCTCCCAGGGCACTGGAAGGACAGCAAGGAACATGAGATCTTCCTCAAAAATGCAGAAACTATCATAGTCCTCAGATGCTGATGAGACCTAGTAAAATTTTTATTGCCGTCTGAATCGATTTGGGGAATGGCAAAGCCAGGAACCTAAAGTTCACCAACTATTCCTTTTGTGACCTGACTGCCACAAAGTTATTTTTTACAGTATATTCTCACAGTTGTTTTTTCCACACACCTCTTGAATATCCCTGTAGTATGTTGGCTGCTTCTGTAGGTAATCTATTCCATTGTCTTATTGGTTTGCCTTGTAAGAGAACATTTACAAATGTGTGAAGATGTGGATAGAACAAAAAAGGTTTTGGTCATACATATTTAAAAGTGAAGTCATATGAAGCTTAGAAGATAACACTGTATATTTATTTATCTTCTTAAAGCATTGTTGTAGTTCCTGGAGCTCTCCTTGACATCTTATCTATCACGGTGCTTCCACTGAATATTCTAACACAGTGCCGCTTTTAATCTTCAGATGCAAACAAAAGCTTATTTTTTCATACCACCATCACAACCTGACAAAAGAATAGGCTGAATATTGATTTATCTGCTGAAAGAAACTGTCCAAAGATAATTTAAAATATCCCCCAATCTACTAAATATCCATTATGTGCTGTGTTTTTTGTTTTTTTTTTTTTTTTTCCTTTTTTCTTTTCTTACATGAATTCTCACAGGCCATATTTGTAGAGAGAATACTACAGGAACTGAAAGCTGCAACTTTACTTCATGATTGTAACTTTTTGATTTTCACTAGGCACACTAAAGAGAAGAATGATAAATCAGTAATATAGTGCATTCATACCTTGAATACTATGTTCCATTTTGGTCAACTCGATATGGCAGGAATAGGAAAGTCTTGAGAAAAGTAATGAAAATGACTAAGATTTCCAGATGAGGAGAGATTAGAAACCCTGGAACTATTTGGGTCTCAGTTCCCATCTCTGATTCACCTGGAGTCATGAGAGATTAACCAGAGCTGGCTGAGGTTTAGACTGCTGACATCGTATATCGGCAGAAGCATTTCCAGGTCGCTTATCACTGCATCTACGTGTCTACTCTTCCTTTGATGAAATGAAGTCACATGAAGCACAGGCACATCTCTAAGAGCAGCAGGACTGTGTCCTTAATCTGAGGGGTGGGAAAAATCACTAAGAGAAAATGTTTTTCTTTAGAGTACAAATTACTGGGGAAAGATATTTTTATCATGATATATGTGTATGATGCCTAGCACTATGTGTTCCAATGCTTCTGAAATGTAAACGTGAAATATGAAGAAGGATGGAGCTGGCAGTGATATAAATAATAAGTGACGTGGAAAAAGCCCATTAGGAGTTCTCTTAATTTAGTTCTGTCTTAATTATACTATTAGGGTAAATGTCACCAGATGATGCATTTATAGACAGTCTTCCAAATTCTTTTTTTTTTCTGGAATGCACAGAAAGAATTTAACTAGAGAACATATTTTATAGCATTATTAACCCTGTATGTTGAAAGCTCTGTAGGTTTCAGGAGAGTTTACTATTTTCCTTGTTTTTTCCTTCATTCAATCTGTAAGGCAGAGTTGGTTCTGAGAACTGGATAACTGGTGGTTGGGTACAAGAATTCTCAGCATAGTTTTTTGCTACCTCTGTTCCAGGGCTGTTGTACTCATACCAATTAAATGTTATAGTCAAATAGCATTCCACGTCACTGATTGTCAAGTCCAAGACACTAGGTAGCTCTGGACAGTGAGACACAATGAAATGATTAATGATCAAAATAACAGAAGAACTAATAAGAAGTCATTACAAAAATCAAATGACTTGATATTAATCTCTGACCCATAGTACCTAGCAAGTTAGTGTCAAAAGCTATAATTATGTTTTTCATCAAATGAATAGTTTATGCTTCCACTAGAAATAAGCAGATAAGAGAAGAATATCAAAGTTCATAATTGCTCTGACTTTTTTTTTTTTTTTTTTCAGAAATACTCATCATTTTTTAGGGAAAGAAAATGTTAACAGTTGGCTTCTGTGGGTAGAGGTCAAACACAGAGCTAAAATGCTGCAATTTGTTGCATTCATCACTAAGCAGAGGTAACCTCACTGAAGGTCTTATTCTTAGCCTTCTGCAAACAAACAGTGGGTATGTTAGTTCTTTAGAAAGCCAAAACAGAAACAAACAGCAACAACAACAAAAACACATTGCTTCCTTAGTGAAATAGGTTTAAGTTAAAATAACTTGTTTTCTTCTATCTGCACAAGGTTACAAGCAGTCATTCAATCTGAAGATCAGGTGAAAAATGTTAATATTCATCAGACATTGTTATCTGACCCTGAAGCCAATGTTTTACATACCCAAATTGAAAATGAAGTGTTTTCAAAACAACCGGTGGGTGCTGAGTGCTTCAAAAGTCTAACTCTGAGCTCCTGAGCAAGAATCTGATTGGTATTTCTGGTGATTCACATCTGTGGTGTGTAATATCACAGGAGTGTCCTTTTTCATTCTGCATTAATGGTGCCTGTCAGGTGCAGAGCACTAATACCTTATAGTCAGATTCGTGACCTGGCATATCTGTCTTACAGGTGGCACTTTTGCTTGTATCAGAGTTTGCCTGTATACATTCTGAAGTGAGTTTTAAAATCCATAATGAAAAGCTTTTTGCACGAGTTTGGCATGTGGCTCCTGTTGCTAATCCAGTCCTTCAGACTCAAAATCATATTTCTTGCATAGTAAGAGAAGAAGAAAAGAAAAAGAAAAACACAAAACCACTCACCTGGGAATCTAGGTAGCCACCTACTACATCGTCTGTCTTCCTTCAGCTCTCCAAAAATCGAGATTTTAATATCTACTAATGGGCTAAGAACATGCAAATCTTCATCTTTGTCATGTCGTGAGCAGTCATTTTTTGATAAAGTACTGGAAAAAGCCCTTAGGTGCTATTGAAGCCAATGGGATAAAAATATGGATTTAAATATTTCTGCTCTGTAGCTGGGATCCAGACTTGCTTGTACCTCCTACACATCTGTGCTGCAGGCATAGTTAGTAAAGGAAAAGATCCCTGCCCAGACTTTCTGCAGACAAGCAGAAAAGAAAAGGGACTGGTCATCAGACTCCCTAGTCCACCACAGGACAGAAATGAAGCCTAGTGTAGGTGAACAAGTCTCAATACCCCATTACCAACCAGTAGCAAAAAAAAACAAAACAAAACAACAACAACAAAAAACTATTTTGACCTAAGGAAAATCCTTTCTCAAAAGCTCTTTTGCAGTCACATTCACAAAGGGAAGAACAAAAGCCTTCTGTAATGCTTAAACAACTTTTTTTTATTTTTTTTTATTTTTATTTATTTATTCTTTTAATGAAGTGGAGTCAGAGAGACTCTGTAAAAGGTATTTTTACCAGGAAATTCTCATTATCAAATTCTCAGGGAGTAATGGAATAGAAATTAAAAACTGAACAATAGAAACTATTAGAATGGAAGACTGAAGGCAAGTAAGCTCATGTAAAAGCCACAGAAAATAGATAAAAATGCAGTTTCTTGTTTTCAGAAGTCAATAAGTTGATTTGAAATAATAGTACATTTTTCTTCATAATTTTACCCAAAATATCATCTGTTCAACATGAGAAAATTGTCCATCTTGAATTCCACTTCCTCAGTTCATTCTGCCAGCTGGTTTACATTTTTTAAGAACTTAATATGTCTTCCTCCCAGACTTTCTTATGTCTGTAATTGTCATTGTGTCTTACTCAGCATCTTTATTCTTCTTCTATTAACAGCTCATCATCTTCTTCTAAACCATAGCCTTTTGATGTAATTATCCGACTATTTCACAACCTTTGTACTATGTCCATTTTGAGATTTTTAGTAGATGAGAATATTAGTAGATTAGTAGATGATCATAAGCATTTAGAGCACAATTTCACCTAAAGATATTAAATAATACTCATGGGAATCTCTTTAATTTT
Source organism: Anser anser (assembly GCF_964211835.1). Lineage (NCBI taxonomy): Eukaryota > Metazoa > Chordata > Aves > Anseriformes > Anatidae > Anser > Anser anser. The sequence continues at coordinate 81,995,284 of NC_139723.1, read as the reverse complement.
CAAATTTAAATAATATATCCTTTTTTTTTTTTTTAATACTGTATTTAAAGCAAACTTTTTATGTTGATCTTAGAACCAGGCTTATCACATGTATGAATTTTGAGTAAGTTGTTCATAAACTTTGCAAAAGTCTAGCTCTAGAAGTAGTCAAGGTGTGTGGCTCTTGTTAGCTAGAACAAGTTCATTCTTCTTTATGAAGGGAAAGAAGTAAAAAGAGAGAAAAAAAAAATCTTATTTCCAACTGAATAGTTTACTGCAATGTAGTATTTGCTACTAATGCAGCAGGTTACAGACTAACCAGACTAATGGCAAAGACAGTACCATCTTTTTTTCCCCCTATTATAAGATCATAATCTGTTTTAGTCAGTTAAAGATCCAAATCCTCCTGCAGTAGATCTTAAACAATCAGTTTTAAATGTGTCATGTCAGATTGGCCTTCTGCTACATTAACTTTAAACTAGAATGAATTACACTACTTACACCTGTCCTGGCCTTATCTAATTTTACCAGTCCCTATGTATTATTACCTTTGGACAGCAGCTGGTCTCTTCAGTGACTCCATTAGTATCTCTGAACCTGAGGTAACTCCACCTTCCTGATGAAGGGCAATGAAGAAATATGTGTCGCACAGGATAATTCGGTGTGCCTAATTTATTCAAAATGGAGGTGAGATTTTGCTGTAATATGATTTAAAGAAAACAATTAATTTTGCTAACTTTGTAACACCTAGCATTATTCTGTATGTTTATGAAACATATGTTGTAAAACTCTAACTCTGTAAACCTACCTCTTGTTCTTATCCCATACAATATCTTCCATTGTCTCAGTCTCAGGAAATCCCTTTTCAAAGAAAAGTACTGTACTTTGTTTCATGTTGATGTAAATAGAGAAGGAGACTTATCGGAGTCCTCATACATCCTTGCTGGACTTTTCTAGTTTCTTGGTCATGATCAGTTAAAAATAATTTAAATTATGACATTTTCATCCTTTCTCTTGGAAACACTGTTCAGTTGTGTAATATACCAACACTATTGTTGGTAGGGGTGTAGGGGTTGTTTTTTTCTTTTTTTTTTTCCTTTTTTTTTTTTTGTTAGATTTATATATCAGACATTCTGTCTTGGTGGTGTTATAGAATCAGAAAATCTGAGAACAGTTTAGGAAGTTTAGGAAGGAATCCTGCAGTTCATCTAGAACAACCTCCTACTCAAAGCAGGAACAACTTGTAAGTCAGCTCAGGCTGTGCAGAGAGCAGTCCCGTCCAGTATTGAAACTGTTTGAGGGTGGGGATTTCACATCCTCTGTTGGCAATTAGTTCCAGTGCTTAACCACTCTCTATGCAAATTTTATTTTTATTGTATCTACCTAGAATTTCCTTTCCTCTAATTTGTGACCTTTTCCTCTTCTCTTTTTGCTCTGCGCCTCCATGAAGACCTCAGTTTATCCTTTTTATTGTCCATCTATTTAGATGCTTGAAGACTGCAATTAAACTACCTATTAAACTTCTTTTCCTGTGCTTAAAACTCTCTGCAGTGTCTTTGTGCACATCATGTGCTCCAATCTCTTACCCAATTTCATGACCCTCCTTTACTTTTTCTCTGTTTTATCAGTGTCTCTCTTGTACTGGAGGAGGCACAATTTGGGTTTACTAATCCAGATGAAGCATCACAAGTGGAATAAGCACTTCCTTTGACCTATGGCAATGGTCTTTATTACATATTCTGTTTTCATCATGGTTAATTTTTCGTTCTTCATCTCTTTATATTATTTGAAAATGATTGCCATATTATCCCTTATCCATCTGTGTATATTTATGCTTTCTCCAATTTCTGGTTTGTCCTGCAGTGTATGAATGATTTAGGAGCCCACTTCTAAGGAGCAGCAATCCACATTAATCCAAGGTGAAACATATGAATGCTATTCTTTCATATCTTCTGTAATTCATTAAATTTCAGACAAAAGCTGATATCTTAACTAGAACTCTACTCAGAAACCATTTCCTTGATGTAGGACTTCAGGATTAAAACTCATCTTCAATTCTTGCTCTTAATTTTTCAGTATTGTTTTCCTGACTTCTTGTGACAGAATAACATGCACAGCATAATGAGTTTGCCACAGCCATAAAGTTCATTGACTTAGACTTTTATCTCAAAACATTTGTATTTATGTATGTTGATGGATGACAGATGTTCACAGATGACCCAGCCAGTGGTATTATTCAATATAAAACAAAAATAAGTTTTATCAACCAGCAGCTCCTGCAAATTTGCATTTCTTCAGCCCTTTTATTTTTGTTAAAGTGCTTAAAATATTTCTTTGCAGAACAGAAGCAACACTGAGAGATGAAATGGTTTAGCAGAATTAAGTTTAAAATCTTTAAGGTCTAGCAAAGATGCACTGGAATATATTGCCTAGAAAAACTGTGGAATCTTCATCCCCACCAGGGTTAGGGCTGTTAGACAAATGTAGAATGGTAATAAAGTGTTGAATACTCAATCCAATTGCAGATCTGATCCATGGAGAAGATGTTCTTTTGAAAATCTCACCAATTCTAAGTTATAAAATCACAGAATTGTAGAATGGTTTGTGTTGGAAGAAACCATAGAGATCATCTAATTCCACCCCTCTGCCATGGGCAGGGACACCTCCCACCAGACCAGGTTGTGAAAAGTCCCATCCAACCTGGCCTTGAGCACTACCACAGGTGGGACATACACTGCTTCTCTGAGCAACCTGTTTCAGTGTCTCACCACCCTTTGAATAAAGAATTTCTTCCTAATATCTAGTCTAAATCCACCCTCTATTAGTTTAATGCCATTACTACTTGTCGTATCACTCCCTGACAGAGTCCTTCCCCAGCTTTCCCCTAGGCACCCTTCAGTACTGCAAGGCCGCTGTAAGGTCTCCCCAGAGCCCTCTGTCCTCCAGGCTGAACAACACCAACTCACTCAACCTGTCTTCATAAGAGAGGTTCTCCAGCCCCTTGATTATCTTTGTGGACTCCTCTGGACTTGTTCTAATACTTCCATGCCCCTCTTGTGCTGGGGCTTCCAGAGCTGAACACAGTACTCCAGCTTCAGAGTACTTCATTTCTCTGAGGAAATTAAAATTTATTATTTACCAAAATTTAATATTTACCACATTTTATGAGTGGAAAATATCTTTTGGTGTTTGATGACTTTCTTATATTCAGAGGTAGAAAGTTGTTTTTTTTTTTTTTTTCCAGAGGTGATTTATACAGATTTATTATATCTTAAATTCTTGCTAGAAATTACTTTCTAAGTTTCCAAGAGCTATTTTTATAAGCTGTTTTTAGTCTCGGGTAGAACAGAGAGGTTCAGACATACAGAAGTAAGATATTTATCCTCCTCCTCTCCTTCTCCTTTCCCCCTCCCCCCCCAATAATAATAATAATAATAATAATAAATTGTAGGGAGACATGTCAGCCATATCTTTACTGTTTAAAATAGGTTTGAATGGCAGTGAGATTCTTTTTCCACCCATATTGGTCCATTAACATTGAGAAAATCGCATCACCATTTAACTGGTCCTCTGATAACTGTGGTAAAAAAACAGGGGAATTTATATGTATGTGATAATATTAAACATTTTGATTACATTCAGACTTTTTTTTTTGTTAGTCTCTTACTGCATTCATGAGTTCACAAGACTGACCTTCCTCTGAAATAATTATTCACCAGTGTCATTAGAGATATAGAGAAAACAAAACAAAACTACACCCCAGAAAAAAAAAAAAAAAAAAAAAAAAAAAAAAAAAACACCTTTTAACTATGTTTTCTTGCTTTCATGTTAATATCCATAATTGTGGAAGTTAAGGGACATCTCTAACAAGACACAGAAAATGGATGGCAAAGCAGGACCAGTATTTTCACTGTTAGTGACATCTCAGTTGCTCAAGTGTCTGAGACCTCAGATCCTCATATTCAGAGTGCTGGTGAAGAATTTTATTTTCAGGCTTTGGGGAATTAAAATTCATATGAATTTAAAAGAGTACAAGTTATCAATTTCCCACTCTCCCTCAAGAAGGAATCCTTTCCAATTGTCCTTTTCAGAGAAACAGCCATTTTAGTGTGGCAATTAGCTAGTTTACTTAACTGAGAAGCAAATATTCCTGTGATCACTCAGGTTAACAGTGAAAGCAAGCAAAAATTAATCCGTAGTCTAATGACTGCAGATGGCAATACCATTCTACATCTCCTCTCTTCTACATTGTAAATTCTGTTCTAATACTGTTATATGTCCATTTTAGACTTCAGGATTTTTTTTTTTGTTACCCCACATTTCCCACTGGGGTTGATAATTAAAAGTCTCCAGAGTGGACTAGATTTAATCTGAATTCATCTTCTGCCTCTGAGTTTCATAATTGTAACTTGTAACATTCATGGCTTTTTATGCAAATCCCTATGCTTTGTGCACTGCCATAGCAGTGTCACTATTCTTCCTTTTCAGGAACAAGGGCAGAAAGGGTATCTCATTCATATCCTGGAAGCTGACTGTATGTCAAGTCAGGCTTGAAAGCAGCAACCTGGAGCACAGAAGCTGCAAATGCAAAATGGGACAGGTTTCTTGGCTTTCCATCATGGGGTCAATTACAGTAGCAATTACATCACAGCTTTAGCCAAAATCTCCATTCTGGCATTGAAATAAATCACCTGCTGGTGTCCACTACCAGTATCTATATTTTTGCTCTGAAAAATCCAGTGTAACATGGGTGACAAAAGGATGCAAACAGAAAACAGCATAAAGAATATTACACCTGAACTCCACGACAGGTCAGTGCGCTATCTGCTCTGATCTGCTCAACAGGTGTCCTCATCATTTTTAGTGCATGCCCTAGTGTGCTTGAAATGCTTTACTCCCACTTTCCAGGAGCAGACCTAATTCTCCAAAGAAGAAGAAGAAGAGGTTGTTAAAGGAAACATGTCATGAGTAAAATACAGCCAGCCAGATGGCACATGGCTCTGGGTCAAGGGAAGGACAAATCTGCAGCTCTCCCAAGGCAACAGTTGGAAGAGACTGAGCTTCACAAAGCGTAATCCCTCTATCAGCTTTCTGGCCTACAGGGCAAACATGTATTTTGTGGCATCACGAAGGTCTAAGCCCAAGTACTCCACATTTTAGGGTAGATTTGCAGGGAGCAGTCAACATAAGAACTGAGACTGAAATTGCCACCACAGCTCCTGAGAAGAAAGGCATGAAATATGACTGCACCTTACTCCATAACTGTGTAAGGACTAAAAGCAATTAGACGGATCAAACAACTCAGTGAACACCTAACAAAAAATCTGTTGAGGGGCAAAACCATCACAGTTTATTTATTTATTTATTTATTTATTTATTTATTTATTTATTTATTTATTCACATTAGGGTTGTCCAGGAATACCACACAAATGGTTGGTCAAGAGCAGTATCTGAACAGAAATGCTAGGCCTTTGAAGGAATATAAATGGGCTGAATGGCTACTGCATGCCAGCTTCTGCTCATCTCAGTCCCTCAGAGCTTTCTGGCTGTGTTCTTGTCCCTGTTCAAGTGCTAAAAGAGGTGGGATCTGGGAGAGGAAAAACTGATCTTTATTTTGTTTGTGTTTTGAACCTTATTAGCTTAATGTGGAACCAGATACTTGTAGTGCAGTCACCAAGTTGGCTGCACCCACCCAAGTAGCTCATTGCTACCAAAAGGAATGCCTCCATTTCTCTGCTCTCTTCCCCCAGCTCTGGTTTTGCAGCCTGGTCCTTTACACAGTTTTGCACTTGGGGTACAATTCAGCTCATCATCAGCAGAAAATAGAGAATAGAATAATGAATACTCCAGACAATTTTTCTGTTTGCTTAGCTAAGCGAAGTGTCTCATAAGGGTCAGGAAAGGTAAGACACATGACAGATTCATCTCAGGAGAAGGGACAGCATCATGCCAGCAGGAGTGAGAAGACACAATGAATGCTCTTGGTTTAATAACATAATCAGTCTCTGTGTCTTTTCATTGGCATTATTCCTGGGATTCACTTTTTCCATACTTTAACAATACAGTAAAATTTTGTGGGGAAAAAAATAAATAAATAAAATCATCAGTTTGAGCAAAGACTCATAAATAGATAACAAGACCAGAGAACTAAACTCAGTGGAGAAGGATAAGTTTTGAGTTAAGGCTGCCCCAAACCACTGGAAAGCAAGGCCTCAATTATGAACCAAGACATGATCTGTGTCACCCCTGTGTGGTCAAGTGCTCATGTTACAATCTCTGAGCGCTACCATGCAAAGTTCCTCCAAAAAGGCATCCAGAGTTGATCACTAATGTAGTATTTTCATCCTCCATTCTCTGTCCATGAGATGTCTAAGCCCTGAATGATGTGCAATTGCCACTTAACTAGAAACTTAAGCAGTCCATTCCTGTCTTTCCATATAGAATCTCTGATAGCTTTATGCCATCTGGGCAGGGCTACCCAAGAACTGAATAGCTGTGACCTCTCCTTGTCACAGTCCAGCCATACCTACATAATGCCTCAGACAAGTGCCTTCCTTACAGCAGACAGAAGTGGATCATCAAGTAAGATTAAAAGCCTGGTCAGAGAAAAATGACTTTCTTTCATCTCAGCCAAGGTTTTAGCTGCTCTTAAACCCCTAATTGTTGGGGCTTCACACTCCAGTTCCTAGACCTGAGGCATGATGTGGGCTTTTTATTTATTTATCTCCCCCTTCCAGTCTTCCACAGTAAGTACAGCAGTTCTTTTTTTTATGAAGTAAGAGCATTTGGCAGCACTGCGGATGAATTTTGTCCAGTATCCCTGTTACAGCAGGCAGAAGCTAAATGGGTGATTAGGGATGCACAAATCTCAAGAGATTCAGAAGTGCATTTCTGACAGGCACCCAGGACTTCTGGGTGCTCTTCTTTATACACTCTCCAAGTACACTAGTGAAGCCTCCTGTGTATTCAGCTCTTATACTGCAGTATCCTGTTTGAAGACAAAAGGCCAAATTTGTTTATGAGAAAAGTTCACCTTGTGCTTGCATTAAGGTCCTTAGGCTCTGGTAGTGTTAATCAAAATATTATTTATTTATTTATTTATTTATTTATTTTTAGGTAGATATACATTTCTTAGGACTCATCATCTCGTCATTTAAATTGAAATGTCCCAGGCTTATTGTACTGTGGCATGAGAAAAGTTAGATTATGTTTGGTTTTATGTTTAGATCCAGTGATTTGAATGGTATCATGGGGCAATATATAAACAAAGGAAGTAAGAAACAGAAGAGCTATCAGATTATCATATACAGAAGCTTCTCTGGGGGAAAAAAAATAATATATATATAAATATATATATATATAATATTTATATATATAAATATATATACATATATATATGTTTGTATATATATATATATATACATATATATTATATATTTCTGAGCCCAAAAACAATATGCTTTTTTTTCTAGCTAGAGCAGTCAGTCTAAAAAAGATATTTCAACCCCTTCCTATTGTGACTTTCTCATGCTGATGGTTCAGGATTCTTTTTACTTGTACAGACAAGAAGCTTGTCAGAAAGGTGACTGGGCCATCTAGGCTAAAACATGGGAAAATGCATCATCTCTGTTGCTTTTTTTTATGTATAACAAAGAAATTTTGTTGTTATTAGCAAGTGCTCTAGGAACACAAGCACATCATAGTGGGTGCAGAACCACAGGTATAGCCACATAAGCAGTGTGGTGCGATCACATTTGCTTAACAAAGTGTCTAAATAAGCAAGCCCTGCTAAGTGACATGCAAACATGATTGTTTTGCTTCTGGAGCTGAGCTGGTTCCTTCAAATGGCGGGGTAGCATGATTTAGCTGATTTTGACAGTTTCAGGTTGTCTGTATCTCAGGCTACTGTGAGATGGAAATATTCTGAGTTGCTTACTTTATCTCCTTTTGTTCCTGAAACCCTGAAAATAGGTGTATTAGATTCTGGTTGGGGGCTTCATTTAACCTTTCCTGGCTTTTGCATGACAGCAGCTTGTAAAACTGCTACTTCTACTTCTTTCAATTAAATCAGAGCTAATATAAAACAGACATTCTTTCATGCTTTAAGTCTCAGGTTAAATTAAAAAATAAAGATCCAGCAGAAAAAAAAATATATATAAGCAATATTTCAGAGAGTAAAGAAAAAAAAAAAAGTTCATTATGAACCTTGGGCAAAGATTTGACTGGTTTCTTATTTGATCAGAACCTGTTTGTTTATCCCTAACTTTAACCATATGGGAACAGTTTTATGGAGCAGCCTCATAAAATGAATATGACAGAGCACGCAGCTCAATCTGAGTCTTCTTGGGCTGTAAATATCTCGTTATCACCAGCCATGATGCTCTAAACCTTAAGTCCTGGATTAGCATACTTGGTGCTGTGCTCTTCCAGACTGTGAAGGTAGTTCAACCTGAAGATCCAGAAGTGTAGAATGTGAAAACCACACAGGGATACAGAAAATTTTGGCTTTCTAAGACAAAGGGTAATATAAAGGTGGGCAGCACCCTGAATAATCAAGGGAAGATGGAAAGGTAGAGAAGAAAAGAAAAAGAAAAGAGGAAGAAATGGATAAAAGGAAAAAAGGAAAAAGGAAAAAGTGAAAAGGAAAAGAAAGGAGTGGGAACAGAGTGGGAAAGGGAAGGAAAGGGAAAGGGAAGGGAAAGGGGAAGGGAAGGGAAGGGAAGGGAAGGGAAGGGAAGGGAAGGGAAGGGAAGGGAAGGGAAGGGAAGGGAAGGGAAGGGAAGGGAAGGGAAGGGAAGGGAAGGGAAGGGAAGGGAAGGGAAGGGAAGGGAAGGGAAGGGAAGGGAAGGGAAGGGAAGGGAAGGGAAGGGAAGGGAAGGGAAAGGGAAAGGGAAAGGGAAAGGGAAAGGGAAAGGGAAAGGGAAAGGGAAAGGGAAAGGGAAAGGGAAAGGGAAAGGGAAAGAGGAGGGGAGGGGAGGGAATGAGACAGAAAGAAAGGACAGAAAGAAGGAAAGAGTTTCTTATGAAACACCTAGAGTTTACGATACAGTCAAATCAGACACGGGTTAATCAAGGAAACTCTGTCCAGAGAGTCAATGTGACTTGCCTGGGCAGCAGAACAGATCAGTACTAGAGTAAAGAAAACCTGGTTTCTGAAGCAAAATTGTAATTTGATTTTTCTGCTTTCTCTTACTGACCATTTGCAGGGCACACAATTGCAGATCTGTTGTGGCATGGCAACCCTTAATCACTCTCTTTTATTACGTTAGCTTTAAGAACTAAAGAATTTTACCATCACCACTCCTCCTCCCTCCCCCCCCAAAAAAAATAATAATAAAAAAAAAATGGCCACAAACGTTGGCCCTGGCAGAGGATAGGAAAAAAAAAAAAAAAAAAAAAAGGTAAAAAGGTTAAAACCTATGTCAGTTTTGCTACCAGATGGGATGCAAACACTCTGCCAGTTCCTGAGGATGCCTATTGACTCAGTTCAGTGGTGCCACATCAGCTTCAGCCTTCAGGTCATCTGACAACCTCCCCAGGGTTTATGAGCCTCAAAACATTTGTGGATCTGATCCAGACAGCTTCTAGTAGCTCTGCACCACTGGGGTGCTAAGAAGAGTTAAAACTTGGCCCTAACTGATGTTATACCTGCTTCCATCAGAGCCTAGTTACACATCAGATTGATTGTAAAGCTTTATTGTTTTATAAGTCTCTGCTTGGTCTGCTACCAAGTCACATTAACAATCTGTTAATGGTTTTCATTATTCCCAGAGCATCCACAATAGGTGTCTACGACCTGGAAACAGTCCTTAGAGGAGAGAAGAATAATGGCGATAACTGTGTTGATCTGTTCCTCAAGTGACATTTCTGATGTACTGGTACTGAGATTTCTAAACGTGGTTTCTGCTCCCTGAGCAGTGACTAGCCCATAAACAAAGGGATGTTAAAAAAATGTAAAAGCACCCAGTGACAATGTGGGACAGAGAGATTCAGTTCACTTCTGTCAGTGCTTAACTTCAGAGAAGGAAGGGATAGCTAGGGAAAATGCAACGCTTTCAGGAACTGCTTCCTAAAAGTAAACCTTCATCCATCTTTAATGGACCTGGTGGAAGTAAACAGGCTCACTTCAGTCATTTAAATGTAAATGTAGCAAATCACTGCAGAACCTATGAGGAAAAATCCTGTCTTAACAACTTGATGAGACTTTCTAAGCACTATCCAATTTACAGTTTCATGGTAAGGAGGTCATGCTAAATAATGATTAGGATATTAGCTAGCAACTGTGAAACACGACTATTCCCAGTTTTACAACTGACCTGTGATCTGACATTGACCAAATAACCTCATTTCTCCATTCATCTGTTTTCCACTCATCTTCTTTTTCACTGAAAAATAATTTTTGGTACCATTGATTGTTGCCTCTGATGTATTCAGGGAGCAGGAATAAGCACTGGGGTTCAGTGTCAACTGATGCTTTCAAGCACATCTGTTCTTGAAAATAAAATTATTATTCTGTGATTAGGAATCTTCAGAGAATCCATTGTCTGATCACTTATTCTTATGGAAAAGGAAGAACTTAGCCTCCAGGATGTTATGTAAGCAAATATAATTGCCATAAACAGGGCTTTATTATTGGTGGAGGGGACTATAGCTAAAAAAAATAATAATTAAAAAAATGTATTAAGTAAAAAAAAAATCCTTCTTTATGTTCTGAAAAACAGTGTTATACTATTTGCAATGAATACATGTTTTAATGTAGAACAGCCCTTACTACTGAATGGAGCTTTCCATGAATAAAAAGAACTGTCATAACAAATCTAAACTTAAAGTAAGGTGAACCAAATGATAATTCTGATAATTCAGGGAAAGAAAAAAATAAAATTTAAAAAGTTCAGTTTAGAAGTTTGGGATTCTGCACCAGGCAGAAAGTTCTCACTTCTGTGCACAATCCATTTAGTGTGCTCTGTGTCCCTCCTCCCCTCCCCCTGAAAGCCACATGTGGTGCCTACTGAAAACAAGAGGTTCACAATAAACTTTAAAGTGTTAAGTCAAACTTTTGCTCACGTTTAAAAATATAGATATACTATAGATGGTTTTAGCATACTTTGGATCATGCAGGATACTATTGACACAGCTGGTAGAAATGAAGAAAGTTCAGCTTTCAGTGAGCCTGCAACTGTCTTTCACTGGAAATCTTTCACCAAATCCCAGTCTGTAATCCTTACACTTTCCATTCTCATGTGAAGCTGCCTCTTACTGTTCCCATACTGAGCAAAGTGAATCGCTTAGACCTCATGTCTAAGTACCATTAGAGTCCAAAATTGATTTGGCTCTCTCTTGCGAAAATCTGTGTTTTGTACTTTTCCTGAACCTCATGCTAAAGGACTAATTCTTTCTGCATAAGTCATCAGATGCCCCACTGCCTAACTGGAGATCATGGTTCCTATGATAAGAGTAAAAGACTGAAAAATAATTGGCTATTGCAGTGTTTAGCTTTGAAGTTTCTAAATCCAATTTTGCATTCACACTTAAGAACTGCACTGGACTGGTTTACCCACAGCAGGATTTTTTTCTTTTTAAATACTTATTTATTCAATTTTTACTGATTTTAAGCAGGTTTGAAGAGACTTAGCTTTTGTTATTAAACACTTACTTGTCAGTCATTTGAACTCATCTCATTTAACAGACCAGACCCAAAAATGATGTATTTCCAGATGTAAACATGGCTGTATATTTAAACATGGCCCTGATTACTCATCTTCTTGCTTCTAGTGACTTAGCATGAAGCACCATTAAGTAATAGTGATATCAGTGCAAAAGGCAATACAAAGTACTGATGAAAAGAGAAATAAGCACTTATTTGTTACAACTACTCTGTGTTATATATGCTGATAGTTAATTCAATAGACATGTAACTGTTAACACACGGAATAAATGTTTTTTGAAGAAAGTTTCCCAAAAGATTAATACGTTTAATTCTTGAAACTGTACTGAAAGTATCAATTTATAATGAGGTTCAGTATTGTTCTGGTTATCCCAATGTACATTTCCCTAAATCCTTTATTTTTAGGGGGATACATGGTGGTAAGTAGGAAATAAAACACCTGCTGAACAAGCAAGTAGGCTTCTTCTTTTAATGATGAGGTGATAGCTCTGAATCTTCCTCTTTTTCTTTTTATAAAACACGTAAATGATGCTGTATATATTTATTCCACTGCTGTTAAGAAAAAAAAAAAGCAGAAAATGAAGAAATCTTGCTACATAAAAGAAGGAAACAAAATATAATCTTTTACTTTGAATTTGTTTGGCAGTAGCTTATAAAATCTCTGGGTTATGTGAAGCTTTTAATCCATCACCCAGACCCGAAGCTTTTCATTGAAAACACATTTTATTGAATTGCATTTAAATTATTTAGCCATTTTCATAGGCATGAGGTGATCAAATACATAATGTATTTTGATGCTCCCCAAAATGTCCCTGATGTGTGCTGACTTTTGCTAATTAAATTCAGACCACTCCCAGGGGGGGAGAAAAAAAAAATTTGTTCCCTTTCTTTTTTATATCTTTTTTTTTCTCTCTCTATTCTTCTTTCTCTCTTTCTCTCTTTCTCTCTTTCTTTCTTTCCCTTCCTTCCTTCCTTCCTTCCTTCCTTCCTTCCTTCCTTCCTTCCTTCCTTCCTTCCTTCCTTCCTTCCTTCCTTCCTTCCTTCCTTCCTTCCTTCCTTCCTTCCCCCTCTCCCCTCCCCTCCCCTCCCCCTTCCCTTCCCCCTTCCCCTCCCCTTTCTCTCTTTCTCTCTTTCTCTCTTTCTTTCTTTCTTTCTTTCTTTCTTTCTTTCTTTCTTTCTTTCTTTCTTTCTTTCTTTCTTTCTTTCTCTCTTTCTCTCTTTCTCTCTTTCTCTCTTTCTCTCTTTCTCTCTCTCTTTCTCTCTCTCTCTCTTTCTTTCTTTCTTTCTTTCTTTTTCTTTCTTTCTTTTTCTTTCTTTCTTTCTTTCTCTTTCTTTCTCTCTCTCTCTCTCTCTTCCTCTTTCTCTCCTTCTTTCTCTCTTTCTTTCTCTCTCTCTCTCTTTCTTTCTCTTTCTTCTTTCTTTCTGTTTTTCTTTCTATGGAAAAATAAAGGTCAGCTGTTAATTAGTGCTTTTCTGAAGGTATCCATTAATATTACATAAATTACTGCCTCAAAATCCAATTAGAAACCTGGGCCATATTTAAACTAAATAGATCATTTAATTTTCAGGGCACAATATGAGATGAGGTCTAGGGAAGAAATCAATACTGGTTCAGTAAGGAAATATCAAAAGGAAAGTGTGTGTGTGTGTGTTTGTATGCATACTCATATAATATAGTAGCATCAGCCTTATGAGAACCTGGATGCATCAGATGGGTATGTATTTAAATGTGCATCAAAGCTGACTTTAAGAGCAACACCTCTCTCTTCACCTGCCTGCTTATTCTACTTTATGATTTTTAGCACTTATTCTGTTCTCATGTATTTTAGTCTCTTCATCCCCCTCCATCCTTACTTGTATTCTTTTTTGGCTCTGTTAACACTTGCAAAAAGGTGAACATCAGCAAATTTTTGCTAACGCTTTGAATGGAGGGGAAAGTGGGTCCAAAGACATCCAGAGGTCCCTTCCAGCCTGATTATTCGAAGATCTTTGATGCTTTAATCAGGACAGCAAAGGTCACAACAGGAATATGATCTTGGATTAGAAACTCAAGGAACTGGAATTTGTCATTCATGAAAAGAATTTTGTCTTAGCTCAGTTTGATGAAAACTGATGGCAAGACTGCAATTTTAAACCAATGTTTAGGAAGGATGTAGTTGACAAAAAGGGAGAGAAAGTGTATTTTTTCTGACTCATCAACATTTCAGAAGTAAATCGTTTTGATTCATCATGTGCAGTGCTGGAGCTGTGGAGATTGGAAGGGATCTCTGAAGATCATCTAGCCCAACCTCCTGTTTTAACAGATAAAGCAAAAGAAGAAGCTGTCATTGGTATGTCTTACTGACCAATAGATTAAAAAAAAAAAAAAAAGTGCAAGGAAGAGAAATTATGTCAATTATTTTGTAGATGAGGGTGATAGAATTGTCAAAAATAGCACAAAAACTCCAACATTTTCAGTACACATTTCCCTTCTGCAACTGGGAAAAGGTGAAGAAAGTAGTCACATCATATCATGATGATATATGCTTTCTGCTACAAGAAATGTCTAAGAAACATGTTAAACTACTGCTGTTAAGTTATATGTTAAATATGTTTAAAATGTCATCTTAAATATGTTAAGACATATTTACATTAACATATCTGATAGTTTACACCAAGGAATTGTAGAAGAACTGTCAAAGACCATCTCTGAGCTTTCAATTTTCATGTCAATTTTTACAAAATTCTGTAACACAAGATAATTCAGAGAACTGAATGCAAAACTGCTGATATTTTCTAAAGGGTAAACAGAAAACCCAAATAACTCTATAATAATTTAGGAAAGATTCACTTTTGCTTATTTTATGGAAAGTACATCCTATATAACTAATGTGACATCTTCATTTGCAAGGAGCATATGTTAAGTTAATAAATACAGCAGTGCTGGTACAGTGCTCTTAGATGTCCACGAGGCATTTGATTTGGGGCTATACAATATTTGATTAAGTAATTAAAACAGTTAGAATCGATACAATAAATAGGTTTAAAAGGATGAACAGATGAACAGATTTTATTGTAAATAGTTTTGTTTGCAGTGAGATCTCACACTATTTATAATGTTTATTATGAGTGACAGAGCTGAAGCCTCAAGACTTCAACTCGAGAAGAGTTGCGTAGCCTCAGGTAGCATCAAGCAGCTCAGGGGGGAATCTTATCCATGTGTATAAATACCTGATGGGAGAGTGTAAAAAAGGTAGAGCCAGACTCTTCTCAGTGGTACCCAGTGACAGGACAGGAGCCAATAAGCACAAAACAAAACCCAAGAAATTTAATTTAGATATAAGAAAAAAAAACTGTCGATCAAACACTGAAACAGGTACCTCAGTTTCCCAGACAGGATGTGGATTCTCCTCTGCTGGAGATATTCAAAACCCAGCTGGAAAGTATACTGAGAAACCTGTTCTATTTCACTTGGCTTTGAGCAGGGAGGTTGGCCTAGGTGACTTCCAGAGATGCTTTCAGACCTCAGAGATTTGTGGTATTTAATCAATAAAAATAAATCTCTTTACATAGGAACCAGAGATAATGAGAACCAATATAAGATCTAGCTCAGATAAATAAGAAGATCTTGAGAAGGAGAATGGAGGTTAGATGATTTTGCCATTTAGCTAAGTGCAGGGATAAGACTTTAAAGAATGAGGGAGCCATATCACATTAATGGTTTCTCCTTACAGATGAGGTCTTTTTTCTGGATTATGTTGTGCCTCGTTCCTTTGTTCTGCAGCCTTTCAGGATGGCATATGGCCCTATTTTTTATTTTTTTTTAATTATTTTTATTTTTATTTTTTATATCAGACATACTCTATTTAATCTTTTCACTAACAATTAAGTTTCTGTCTTAGCTGGTTCACAGATTATTATATCAGAACTATTAAACTGGTGGGTTGTTTTTCTTCCAGCTCAGTTTAGCTATTTTTTTGCTGTTGTTTAAAACAAACACTTGTCTCTGTGGTGCAGCACATACCAATATAGAACAGAATTACAATGTACTTCCAGCCAAAATCAGTTTATTGTCTATTTCAGTAGTTTTCTTATGGTAGCAATTATTCTCTGTAAGCCTGCAAGCAAGCAGCAGAAATCTGAAATCATCAAAGAGTTTTTATCTGCAGCAATTTCAAAAATGGCAGGTAGCTGATAGTTTAAACTTTAGTTCTCCGCAGTAGAGCAGTGTGAGAACTGGAGAATGCCATCTGCCTTCACCAGCTAGTTTTAAATGTTCAAGATTCAGGCTTGTGTTGCCATTGTTCAGATGTGCTAGTTAAATCAAGATGGCATGGCACAGCAACAAATGAGTTACCCACAGCAAATACTGATGGGTGAACCCCATTGCTGAGAATTGCGATGGGGTTGGAAAGATACCAAGAGCTTCATTCTCAGCTCTACCAAGGGGGCCTTTTGTATTGTTCCCACACATCTTTATTAAACCAGAGGAAGGTACACTGGAACCATATTTAATGGCACCCTTATTTTGCCCTTTTTTTTTTTAATATATCCCCATAAGAATAACAGATTTTGTGTGCATATATTAGGAGAATTGCAATGGCTTTAATGCAGAAAATAAGTAAATAAATAAATCTGAATTCCCAGAACTGGGTTTTAGACTTTGTAATCCAGAGTGACTTTGGAGAAGTAACACAAAACATCCTCGTTTCCTACTATTATATTTCTATCAGTGATGAACAAGTCTCTTTCATGAATGTAAGAAGAAAATGAAGTCCTAGATCTACAAAAAAGTACTGGAAATCTAGAAGGACAATCTTTTGTGTTTTTCCACCCCTTACAAGAGAGAAAATCCATGCTCTTCCTCTTGCTATATCTCTTCTTTGATCTGTTTTTGAACTATCAGAAACAGTCCATGATACAGAAGACAGGAGCCTGCACTGTGCAGTGTGAACTTGAGCAGGACTTTCTCAGTTTTGTACCATAGCCCCTGTTGATCTGCCTGGGACAGATCAACAGAAACACTGGGACTTTTTTGGCATTGCTCCACACTACGGATCCACTCAGACTATCTAGCCATATTCCCTGATATTTCACAGCATTTAGGTGTCTGTAACATTTTGGTTTCTCTCAGTACTTGCTCAGGGTACAGAATGAATTGAATGTAATTCTACAATCTAAGTCCTCAAGATAAAACTAGAATATACAGGTGAAAGCTAACAGCCTGTACATCCCATGAAAACTATACAATAGAGGTTTGCTTTATTTATTTATTTATTTATTTAGATTGTCTCATTCTAAAACAATGAAATTTTGTGGAGATCCTCTTTTCTGAATCTAGACACTTTATTGTACTCTCATTCATGTAATAATTTTCTGACCAATTCTACGGATTTGTTTTTCTTTTGAATTTGTATTCTGTGAAGAATCTTTTGTTTAAATTTGTTTTAACTTTTTAATCAACTCAAATGATGTTTTGTTGTTGTTGTTTTTGTTTATTTTTTAAAATTTAAAAATAGTTACTTCATTTTGAATTGTTGATCCAAATAATAATGGTTGTTTTTTTTTTTTCTTAATTTTAAAACTTGTTACTGCTTAATTATCTTTACTTAAAAATATTTTTCCTGTGGAAATTTCTGGTTTTGAGTAAAGCATTTTTTATTTTTTTCATTAAGAACTGCACATTTTCAAGTGACTCTAAAATTGTGCAGCTCATTTGGAACAGTAAGATAAAACAAAGAATCCCAAAGTGATGCAACAAAATAAAGCGGAAGGGTTAAATTTTTATTTATTTTTTAATAAATAAATAAATAGAATACAATACAGAATGCAAGGATCAAAGTGAATTGCTTATATACTCTGCTGGGGTCTAAAGTTGGGAGAAAGAAAGTATCCTGGCAATTTGGGTGAATGGCTCAATGTACCTTTAAATGAATCACAGAATCATCTAGGTTGGAAGAGACTTCCAAGATCACCTAGTCCAACCTCTGACCTAACACTAACCCTCCACTAAACCATCTCACTGAGCTCTACAACTAAACAGCTTTTAAAAACCTCCAGGGATGGTGACTCAACCACCTCCCTGGGCAGCCCATTCCAATGCCTAACAACCCTTTCAGTAAAGAAGTTCTTCCTAACATCCAACCTAAACCTGCCCTGGCACAACTTTAGCCCATTCCCCCTCGCCCTGTCACCAGGCACGTGGGAGAATAGACCAACCCCCACCTCTCTACAGCCTCCTTTAAGCTACCTATAGAGAGCGATGAGGTCTCCCCTGAGCCTCCTCTTCTCCAGGCTAAACAACCCCAGCTCCCTCAGCCGCTCCTCGTAAGACTTGTTCTCCAGACCCCTCCTCACCAGCTTTGTTGCCCTTCTCTGGACTCTCTCGAGCACCTCAATGTCCTTCCTGTAGCGAGGGGCCCAAAACTGAACACAGTACTCGAGGTGCGGCCTCATCAGAGCCGAGTACAGGGGGACAATCACTTCCCTAGACCTGCTGGCCACACTGCTTCATATACAACCCAGGATGCTGCTGGCCTTCTTGGCCACCTGAGCACACTGCTGGCTCATATTCAGCTGACTATCAACCAATACCCACAGGTCCTTCTCTGCCAGGCAGCTTTCTAACCACTCATCTCCCAGCCTGTAGCTCTGCTTAGTGTCATCTGTACACTTAGTGTCATCTGTAAATTTACTGAGGGTGCTGAACAGCTCAAAGTCAGCCCTCCAAAAGTCTAAGACAGCAGTTTTACTGGTCCTCCTCCTGACTTCTCCAAGAATAGAGAAGTCTACCATTTAGTGGTCACTCTGCCCAAGACAGCTCCCAACCACGACATCTCCCACCAGCCCTCTGTTTGTGAACAGAAGGTCCAGTGGGGCACTTCCCCTAGTAGGCTCACTAACCAGCTGCGTCACGAAACTATCTTCCACACTCTCCAGAAACCTCCTAGACTGCTTCCTCTGAGCTGTATTGCATATCCAGGATATGTCTGGGAAGTTGAAGTCCCCCACGGGGACAAGAGCTGATGATTTTGCAAATTTTAGCAGCTGCCTGTAGAATTCCTCATCCATCTCCTCATCCTGGTTTGGCGGTCTGTAACAGACCCCCACCAGGATGCCTGCCTTGTTGGCCTTCCCACCGATCCTAACCCATAGGGACTCAACCTTATCATTCCCAGTCTCAGCCTCGAGTTCCACAACATCAAAACACTCTCTAATATAGAAAGCCACACCACCACCCCTTCTGTGCTGCCTGTCCCTTCTGAAGGACCTATAGCCAGTCATTGCAGCACTCCTGTCATGGGAATGGTCCCACCACGTTTCAGTGATAGCAACCAAGTCATAGCCTGCCTGTTGCAGGATAGCTTCCAGCTCCTCCTGTTTGTTGCCCATGCTGCGTGCATTACTGTAGATGCACTTCAGCTGGGCCATTGCCTACTCCCCGGGTCCTGACACTGTTACCCCTGACACACCTCTAACAAGCCTTACTCCCTCCCCGTCCCCATCCCCCTTCCTACCTAGTTTAAAGCCCTCTCAATGAGCCCTGCCAGCTCCTGCGCTAGTGTCTGTTTTCCCCTTCGAGACAGGTGGGACCCATCTGCAGTTAGCAGGCCGGGGGCCGAGTAAAGTGCCCTGTGGTCAAAAAACCCCAAATTTCTGTGTTGACACCAGCCTCTGAGCCACCTGTTTATCAGATGGGCTTGCCAAGTACTCTCTGTACCCTTCCCTGCCACTATAGGAATGGAGGAAAGCACGACCTGTACTCCCACTCTATCTACTAATCGTCCCAGTCCCCTAAAGTCCCGTTTGATAGCCTTCAGGCTTCTCTCTTCAATATCATCTCTGCCAGCCTGGACTATCAAATGATATATGGAAATGAGTAAAGTGCTCTTATTTTAATTTCTTGTAATGGAAACATATGGCAAAATTCAGCAGTATTCAAAGGCAGCTCATTTAAAACTGATTAAAAAAATATGGAACTCATTTCTACCAGATACAACTTGGTGCAAACATTTTTGTAGGGATAATATAAGTATCTACAGTTATATTGTAGAGTATGATACAGGAGTTACCTGACCTTAAGCAAGATCCAGACTCTAGCTGGTGGAAATTAATAAAAACTGTCCCCATAAAGACAAAGTTGTAGTATTTCCAAGAAAATGTAAAACTTACTTTTTTAAACCTTATTTTATTTGAAAAGCAAAAAAAAAAGAACAGCTAAGATTGTGTTCCCTACTAATTTTATATATAAATGAGGGAAAGACAGAAAAACAGAAAGATCCAGCAGCAAAATATTCACAAAAATATTCCTAATAATATTTTCACAAAAATTGTTTTGAACTTTCACTTCAGTTTGTAAAAGCAGAAATGAGAGACTGATCTATCTCATGTGACTTACATTATTTTCAGTTTCAGATGTTAGAAATATAGCTACAAACACTACTTCCTGTCAAGTTCTCTTTCAGGAGCAGATGACAGCAGAAAGTAAGGAAAAAGCAACTGGGAAAAAAAAAAAAGCAAAACACACATACCAAAAACTTTACTAAACTTTTAAATATCATAACATTTTGAGTTCTCTTTAGTGTTTGGAAAATGTTTTTAACCCATTTGTTCTTTCCTGCTGTTATCCCCACAGTCTGAATAAAATGTGATTTTATGCCCCCCTCCAAATATATCTCACTTTCTGACTCACCCAAAACTTCCATCATTATGTTTCTGTTTCCTTTCTTAATACAGTACCTTTTATCATATGCTGGAGGGTGATGGCTTAAAAGTTGGTGCCTAAGGGTTGAATTACTTAGACTCCCTTGAGCCACAGGTTCAAATTCTGGCAGGATTGACTCAATTTTGCCTCCTTTCAAGGAAAATAAATTAAATTGTGTGCAGGTCACTCTGCAAGAGTGTTTCAGGGAAAGACAAAAGGGAAAAACTAATATCCAACCTGCTTTCTGGAAACATAGAGCTTGCTATCAGAAGGAAGTTTACCCCAGCATCTTTCACTAGTATTTCCTCTTCTTTCACTTGAGTGCTGCAGCTTCACCAGTGCTCCTCACATCGCAGTCAGACTCAACCACAGGTTGTGTAAATAAGATGGTTTTGTACAGGGCCAGATGACACAGTGCCCTAAGTTCCAGCCATTTCATTTGTCACATCTGGTAAAGTTTTACTAATACCATGTTTAAAATTTTAGTATGCCTTTTTCAAAGCCCCAGACAAGGAGATAAAGTAAATCCCTGAAAATCTTACCTTTAAGAAAACAAAGGTGTTTTTTTCCTTTTCTTTTTTTCTCTTTCACATTTGCAGAAAAGAATCTTGAAACTGTGTAGCATGCACACCTCAAGGGGTCAGCAGCAGAATGATAAATAAGAACAACCTCAAAACTGTCATTTTAAAATGGTGTGGTTTTCAGCAGTTTTTCATAGTTTGTAAATGCTTTGGTCTGGCAGCTCTGAGAAGTGATGACATGGATGCAATCAGCAGCAGAAGGTAGCCCACACGTTGTAAAAAGTGTTGGCATCCCATAGGAAGAATGGCACCACAGAGCCAGGCAGCTTAGGGAGTGCTTAAACTTGACTGACATTTCCCATTTCTTGATTCTCTTTCCAATTGGTAGGAGTATTGCCAGTCGTCAAAAGTTCAGGCCGGAATTTTCCATGCTGGCAGCCTATGTCAAGCAGATATTGCATGGAAAATACTACAAGAAGTGGTCATATCATTTCTGAAAACAAGCTTAGGGGAAAAAAAAAAAAAAGAAAAAAAAAGTTTTTGCTCTTTTGTAAAGAATATTCTCATAACATTTTTCTCTGAGAAACACCATGATCTTTGCTTGATAGAATGGAAATTTTACTCAACTTCTCATCACTTGTGTGAAAATTTGTGTAATTTTGCTTGATCTATTAAAACACATTCTCAGAAATTCAGCAAAAGCATGCTAGCTCTTGCTAGCCCCACTGACTGATAGTTGTCCTGCACAAAATGTACTTTACCCCATTACAGAATTTCTGTTTTTAGGAGTGCAGCTGCTTCATTTCCTGAAATCACTAAATACATTCTCTCATGGGGCAATGGAGCAGTAGAATTCCTCCCTGGAGTGTCCAGTCAGGGGAACTGAAATTGTGAGCTCTGCCTCCTGTGCTTGTAGCCCCTGCCTCCTAGGGTGCTGGCAAAGAGAATATAGCCCAAGGCAAATTAGAGGGGTGAAGTTCAGGGATTGGATTAAAAAAGTAAATATAAGGGATAACTGAGAAACCACAACATATGTCTACAACATATATCATTTATGGCAGATAGACAATGTCTGCCTCTCAGTATGAAGGGTGGAAGCTGCCTGTGATGTTTTCATACATTCTAAACCCTAACAGGGATATGCTTCCAAGTAAATTGTTTTTGGAGGAATTATCTTGCTCATGCCTGAAGTTGACATCCTATGACCATCCTCCTCAAGTCCCCATGTCTTTCTCCTGATATATCAGGATTAATACATAAAAGCACAGACAAATTCCTTCACGCTCACCACAAAATATGACTTCCCTATGAAGCAGATTGTACATTCTTAGCACCTCCTGAATCCAACTCCTTTCCTCCTTTTCTTCTAGTTAATGTTACAGACTTAAATCGGTTACAGTAAGTCCAGGTGAGTGGGAAGGAAGACAATATCTAATACAGCCTCCAGCTGCATCTAGTGTCTACTGTGTGCCCCACTGTGTTGCACAAATCTGAATGGCTAGTTCGTGGGACTTGGTGTTTTCTTCAACAAAACAATGCCCAGAGGCATAAAGGGCAAATCTGGGGCAATGGCTCAATGAGATCACATCCCTAGGAAAACAAAATAAAAACAAACAAACAAACAAACAAACAAAAGCAGAGTATTGCATATTATTAGTTAGTAAATCTGTAACTATCAATGCTGTTTGTGCATGCTTACATGTGTTTGTGTCAGTTGTAACAACATTTTAGATAAACACAATGACTTCAACCCATAGGCCAACATTTTAAAAAGTTGCTTCTGCTCTGTTTTTAGAACAGTGCCCATATATGGCTGGTTTTGGTATTTGTTCAAATGTTTTAAAACCAACAGATGTCCTTTTTTTTGTGAGCATAGGAAATGGAGAAATTAAATAGACTGTTTAATACGATCTGATTCTATTTTAGAATACAATTAAATCAGGGGAAAACATTCAGAATAAACATTTAAAGGCTTTGATAATAGTATTCAGATTTATTTTTTATTTTTTATTTTTTCCTCTAGATCACTCAGTGGTTGCTCCCCAGACTAAGCCAAGGGAAAGTTAAAAGCAACTGATGACATTTTCTTGATTCACAATTCAGAAGTGTGTGGCTGTGGTCCAGTCATCAGGTGTGCACATACTTGCACTGTGCTAGCTATCCAAAGCACAGAAACAAAAAACTAAAGACCAAAGAATGTTTCAGTTTTGAGAGATGATGTCTCAAATGCAAAAATCAGTCATATTTGCAGATTATTAGGTACAGGTGTTGTGCTATGATTGTTTCTGCTTGTGGGTAGAAAATTTCAGCATATGTAGCTGTTACAATAGCATCTCTCATCAGTTTATAATTTACCTTACCTTTTGGAGACCATGAAAAGAAAGATATAACTTAAACAAGAAGTCACCATCCCTGACCCCTAGAAAACGCGGGGATTGCACATCTGGCTTCAGGCTAATGTTCAAAACTGATAATTGATTTTGCAGTTAGTGGTCTCATTAACGATGCCTAGTTTAAATCCATTATCCCAATCCATTGTCATTTCTTGCTTAAATTTTGAAATATGAAGTATGAAGAAAATATACTGAAGCACAAGGGAAAGCATTCTGGGTAAGGGGAGGGAAAGATACAAGGTGCAAAGAGTTGAAATACATCTGAAGACTGAAATATTCCCTAAGCATTGAGCTTCAGGCAAGTCATTGCTGTTCTTATCATTGCTTTATATTTCTGTCTGATAATCAATCGCACTTACAAGCTGAAAATGACATCCATGCTACAATTAACCTGTATTTGTTTTCATGTATTGCAATGTGGGATTGAAGATCAGGAAGGGATTGGAAGAAGCTGTAAATTTAAACTACCTATGCCAGTAAATTCTTTTTCCAAAGCCTTCCTAGAGCTGTTTATGCCAACATTGATGGCACTTTACCTTCTTTTTATTTAATACCAAACTTCTTTTTTTCTTCATGGCAGTGTTTTCTGTTTGTTTGTTTTCTCACTACTGAAGAGGAAAGGTGTGAGTGGTCCAGTGTTGGAAAGGCCGTAAAGCCCTGTTTACATTGTTTTGTTGAAAATTTCTAGAGTGCCATCCAGGTAATGGAGAAAGGAATGTGATAATATGCATATATGTATATGTATAGATATATGTATATCTTTACATTTAGCCTCTATAATGTCCCTCCAGCGCTATAAGTAAAAAGGAAGGGGATAGCAGTTTTTTTTTTCCTTTTTTTTTTTTTTTCTCCAGTATCCTAATGAGAACTGAGAATACCTGCATTCCCTCGGCTAGTTCTTTTAGCCAGCAGCTATTGCAATACGTCTATAAGGAGAAACTCAAGAAGACAGAGCAGAATCTCAAGGAGGGAAAGTTACACAGAAAATATCTCATCATCATCTAATTTCAAAGAAACAATTTAAAGATAACTAGCTTGTAAATGATTGGGGTTGTATTGTTTTTAACTGCAGACACCTGTTTCTAAAAGAAGAATGGGTTCTTGGCTAAGGCTTGGCTGAAACAATATTCAGCTAAAGATGGATAGCTTGGCTCTCTTCCTAGAACTGCTACAGGATTCTTGCATGACCTCATAGCATTTCTTACACTTCTTGAGAATTATTTTCTCATTTCTCTCCACTTGTGTGCTAGTCATTCTTTAATCAGAGGATCACTCATAAAGTGAGCAGAAAAGTTGTTTTTGATGGAACAGAAAACCTGGTGCATGAATCAAGGTATTAGAATTTCTGGAGGCTGTTGGGTTTTTGTTTTTGTTTTCATTTCTGTTTTGTTGTTATTTGTTTATTTGTTTTGTTTCAATAATAAAACCACTATCTCTGACCTCCTGGCCTGAAGACCACTGTGGATCATTGAGGTGCTGGAGTTGTTTTATAGCAGTAAGCTGAGAATAAGCCTAGTAAACATTTATATGTTTTAGAGAATGTTTTGTACTCATTTATACTTCTGAAATTCAATGCATCTAATAGAGGAGAAAAATAAAATGAAACAAAACAAACAAACAAAACAACAACAACAACAACAAAACATAAAGACTTGGATTAGTTTGTATTTCTGGCATTGCTGGGAGACCTAGCAGTTCATTTCGCTTTTCTGTGCTTTTCTTTTCCTCCCCTGCCTTTCCTCACTGGTAAAGTTCCCTGGGACAGGGTTTCTCATTTACAGTGGCCTTTTACGTTTTCTTTAGTCTCAAACTCCTCTCTACTTTGATAGATCTGTCAATATAAAGATGTTGTACTGGATAACAGCTGCGGAGATGTTAGGTTCCTCTATCCTTGACAAGATTTAAAAATCCTTGCAGGTTCCATAGGGGAGGGATGGTGGAAGGAATCGTGATTTTATACACTTATTTATTCATTCTTTCATTCACTCACAGATATTACTGACTAGTTTCAGTCTATACCCTGGAGTTCCAACACATGTTCTTAACAGATGTTTTATTATCTGATCTTTTGTTATATTCATCCAAACTGCCACAACAGTCACACCCTTTTATCTCCTTCTACCCCAAATGAAATAGCAAGAAATTAAACTCTTCATATTCATAGATAGTGTTGGGTTATTCTGACTAAGAAATCACTCTCTCTAAGGGCAATTATAACCAACTTTTTATTTTAACAGAATCTATAGCATGAGCTTACTGACTTGAAATGTAATGTGTTATGATTTCTGAAGTCTCAGACTGGGATTTTTAGGAACACAGTGTTTGCTCTTTCAGGACAGTTGTCTCTGGTCTTGCTTTGTGTCCCTAGGAAAAGAATAAGTCAAGCTGCTTTGAAAGCACTTTTAAATAGTTTGAAGTAAACAGTTATTCAGTCTGCCATATAGACCTTACTCTGATAAACTCCCTAGTTTCTCATATATAACCATGCAACATCATTCAGGAGAGCAACCCTGCGGTTCAGCACCATGTGGGTTACACAAGAAGTTTGTCCCCTTGATCTTGTTTCTGACTCAGCCCTCTCTCTACCACCTGTTTTTTTTTGTTTTTTTTTTTTGGGGGGGGGTGAGATTGTTAGCAATTTAAGCATGCACAGCAGTAGAAGGTGACAGTATGAAAACAAAGTTTGTAGATGTTTGTTTGAGCTCCAAAATGTGAGAGTTAATGTCCCTTTCAAAATGAGTACATACGGAGCAGCAGGTGTTGAAATTTAGTGCTCAGCTTCTCCTTGAATCAGGCATCTACTTTTACATTGAAGTACCTTCATTTATTCACCGAACTTTGAAAATGTTTGCTTAAGTGATTTTTCTATATTTACTTGGCAAGTTAATGGCAGAGGAGAAAGGTAGTCCTTTGCTTTATCCATCAAAGTACAGTTCCTTTTACCTGCCTCAGGCTGTCATTAGAAAGAAGCAGAAATATTTGTATTAGCCATATTTATATTTCTATGTAATCATTTTCATACTTGTGTACAGTGGATGTAGCTATATTGCTTATAAAAATCTAGAAAGATTTTCTAGAATTTTAGAAGCCTGGGATCTAGCAGACAAAAGATATTCATATCAATATCATTCTCTTCTTAAAACTTGTAACCATCTCTGAACTTTCTTTGAACTGTTCCTACCTCTTTTAACAATATTTATGTTTTAATAAACATAACAATGTTTGTATTTTGAAATATTTTTTTTAATACAATTTTTACAACAGCCTGCACATTTTCCTTTAAACTGAGACAAAAATTACTGCAATCTGTATTCTCAAATACAAAATAAAATCATAAGGGTACCAAAACAACACAGTAAAAAATGAGGAATGTCATGAAAGTGAAAAATTATATGTGTTTGAAAAAGGGTTAACACATTAAAATGATAATTTATACTGTAAAATATTGAATAAAAATACATTAAAGTCTGTCAGAACATATGTCGGTGGAGAATTTTTTTAGTTGCATCTTTCTGTCCACACATTCTTGATTTTTATAGAAAGTGTACATTTTTTTTGTATATATATAAAAAAAAAACTAAAATAATTTAATTTATTTTTTCCCAAATGTCTGTGAAATCTATGAAAGATAAGTATAAGAGTTGCCATTATTCAGTTTATTAATAGCTTAATTTCTCTTGACCAATTATATTTGCCATTTGGGCTACAGTTCACTTGAGCATATGCACAGTTTCTTAGAAAACAGGACATTTATTTTCATGAAAGTCATGAACTACAAAAAATCTCTGCAACAGATATTTTACTGAATTTGGGAACTTATATTTGTAATGTCCATAGCTCCCACAGGCACATTATGTTTGCCAAAGGAAAGATGAGGTGGCAACCTTTTGACAAACCAACCACAAATTAAAGTCTCAAGCTGGTCACTGATTTTGGGTACTTCCATTTCTG
This sequence comes from Anser anser, assembly GCF_964211835.1. Taxonomy (NCBI): domain Eukaryota; kingdom Metazoa; phylum Chordata; class Aves; order Anseriformes; family Anatidae; genus Anser; species Anser anser. The sequence goes on along the minus strand of NC_139723.1, from coordinate 81,968,091 downwards.
AATGTTTAACAAGAACCACTTCAGGCAGGAGAAACTGAAAAAGAAATGAAAAAGGAGGTATACAGGTTTTATACAATTATGAGCCAAAATCTTTCCAGCTCTTCAAATTTAAAATTTGTTTTAAATGAGCAAGATGAATACACTGAGTCTATATGATGCTAAAAGATGTCTGTATATATATTCCAAACTAATTGAGTAATTAATGATTTCCACTAAATGAAAAGTATCCTATGAAATAGTGTCCTTACCAATAGTGTACAGAAAATGTATTCATTTGAATACATTGAATCTAAGGTTAAATATTGATTTTATTTTAATAGCACTAAGTAAGCAGTGATTTCTTGGCTTTTATACATTAATCCTACATTAGAGAAGATTCATTCAAGAAATTTTAAAGTTTGATGGATTTTCAGAGCTATCTTGATGAATCCATAACCTAATGCTTATGTGATATCATCTTACCTAACTCATCAGGTTCAACCCAATATTAATAGAAATATTCCTGAAGTTCAAAGTACTTACACTTCTTACACTGCAAGGGTGGACTTACATTAGTTACACAAATATCTCCTATTGTTGATGAGTACACATCATACTTTTTAGTTGGAGCACTGGCAGCATTTTGTTGCTATCCATAGTCACCAGATAGGTGGATTGCATTCAGATACCAGCCTTTTAGTTTGAGATTTGTTGTGTCTTTTGAAGGAGTAAATTTTAAGGTATGCTCTAATTGATGGCTTGTTTGTTTATTTTTGAAAGCAAATTATAAGAGTGATGGACTACTTTGTAGAGAAGAATCAAGTTGTGGTGGTGATATAGGCGGTGGTAGCTACTCACTTCCTGTGCTATGATGAGGAGTGTGTACCTCTTGTCATACTGCTGGTAGGAGGAGAAAGAAAGGAGATAATTTCTTACACCTGTTCTAACCCCCCTCGTGAATATGTCTTGTTGTGTTATAGGCAAAACATTCTGATATCATTCATTGTTATCGGACTCTCATTGCTCATAATTATTAATTCAAAAGAGGATTTTCAAGAAGTGCTTAATGGTTTATATTTTATTTTCTACTGACAGCAGCCAAAACTCCAGGTATGACTGGGCCTCTGGACACCACAGAAGAATATCAGGGTAAGATCCCCACCTTAGAACTCCAATTCTTTTTTAAAAACTTTTATTATAATGCTGTAGGTCAGGGAAGGTGTATTAACCATCATTTCACATTTAGTCTTATACTTCTTCCTACCCTTAGCAGTCACTATGCTGTGATGTACTGTCATCTTCTCACAACAGCTGACAATTTGTTCCGTATCACATTACATTATAATACTGCTTTCCAGAGACATTAATTCCTACCTGGACTGAAGTGGTAATGCACAGATGAAAAAAAGTTTCTGTCATTATGCACCCTGCAGAAATTATTATACTATGCTTATATTATACAGAATGCTTACTGTATAAACATAATATAACATAACGTAAGCTCTTCTCTTCATCTCTAAGATAATTCCTCTCTTCAGCCTATCCTTTGCAAAACAAATCCAGTCAGCTGAACAATTGAAATTTTTCCATGTCTTTCCATTTCCTGGTAGGACTGCAACTCATCCCCCCTCCCCAGATTTGTATCAATATAAATAACCTGCTACAAACATAAGGACACATCAAATTTCACTGCATACTACAAGATGGTATGAACTGGCTTCTAATCTCATTGGCTATGGTTCAACAGAGGAGTAAGTTTATTCAGGACAAAGAAACTTCCTGATTTATCTTCCACATAATAGAAACTGACACTGTAAGTTCTGACCCACGCCGGGACCTGAGTTTCAGTTATTATGTAGAACAGTCCAGTACCTCTGCTCAGTGTTCTCAAAGGAAAACAGCAGATGAATATCTTTAAAAATATGAAAATAAATAAATACCAATCCTATCGGCTGTTTCTTCCTACAAAGAAAACACTGATATAGCATGACATGATAAAAATCTCCTTTAGTGCCTTTAAATTGAATGGATTCTGGCTGTCTTGAATCAAGGCTGGCAGGGAATATGCTCTCCAGACTGTGGCAGATGGCATCTGTTTTGTTTGCTTGCTCAGGTTTGCTGTGTGTTTCTGAGTGTTAATCTATGTTCTCCTCTGTTCTGCTAAAAGGCTGAGTAGCAGAGGGAGTAGAGTTGCTTTTTCATTTTCTGGGGACTCCTACAGTCTGGGTTTGGTGAAATTTTCAGAAAGGAGGAAATATTGGACCTTCTTTGGACCCAATGGATTACGTTCTACTGCAATGTCGTTTTGAAGAGCTGGTTGGGAAAAGAAGGTACTGAAGAACCCAGCTATCAGGGACTTTGAAGCACAAATAGGAATAAAGAAGGTTCCTAGCAAGAGAAGAAAACAGACAAACATGTTTCAGAGGGAGAGGAAAGAAATATGAACATGGGACATATGAGGTTTGTGTGCAGTGTGTTACAACCTAGGAAGTAATAAAAGTAGCCAGGTGGAGAGCAGGGCTGAAGAAAAGGACCTGCCACAAAAGGATATGCACTTTTAAGCTGGATTCCTCTGAAGGAATATTTTTTTCTCTCTGAAGCATTTTTTCCCCTAATATTTATTTAGATTAAAAATAAATAAATAAAAAAAAATGTATTTAGGTAACATGTAAACCCTAGAATTTATTGACACCTGATATTATGGAGATCCAAAAAGGTCCATTCAAAGAGGAAGATAAATTCAGGGAAGATGGGCTCTATTTGTGATCTATTTGTGATCTATTTGTAATGGGATCTATTTGTAGATCAATGGGTTTTACTTTGGTCTCAACATGGATGGTGTCCACTGAGAATCACATTTTGTTTTTCTTACTCAAAATTAAAAATAATTATAGAACACGGAACAGAGATCCATCTTCACTAGGGAGTCTTGCAACAGTTTTTGAAGTACTTACTGATTCAGTGCCAGTTGTCCTCTGGAGACTAAATAGGCTCCATTAGTAAAGTATTCTGGCTGACACAGTTTGTATTCACTGTGATTTATTGTTAAAAAAAATGCCTCACCACAGGTACTGATTTAGATGACAAGGAAGGAGGTCAAACAATGAGGAAACAACAGGAGGAAAAGAAAAAAAAAAGTTTGTATTTTTTTTTTTTTTAAAAAAAAAGACAGAACTCATCATCTTTGTGATTTTTCATCCACCTACACTCTTATGGTTTGATCGTAGGTGGAACTTAGAACTTCCATGGTGGGTGACCAAAACAGGGTATATATTTGGATGCCAAACAGTCTGGACAAAAGTTGTCCAGTGTGGACAAGAAAATGGTGGCAGGATGGTTGACAGATTCAGTGTTAAGGTCCCTCAAGTGTTTCTTAAAAATCTGGTGCTTTTCTCTTTTGTACAAAAGGAATATTCTTTTGCACAGCTCCCTGAGTATCAATGTATTCATAGTATTCATAGAGGAATGCTTGACTAAGGATGACAGAAAGATGACATATTCTTCTGTCAGTATGTGAAGAGTAACGTAGTGAAAGGAAAGTTTTCCTAAGAAGCAACATCCTTAAAATCTAACAGAAATGTTTGAAGGAAGGGCAAACTTTCCAAATATTGATAAGTAACAGAGAAAAGGGGTACAGAGAGGACCTTTTATCCAGGAGGTTTTCTAGGGCCAAAGGAATAAAAACACTTTCAACTGAGAACTCCTTCATAGCCACAATCACTATTGCATACCCTTAAGTTCTTTTTTGATACAGATGTGTAGCAGGGAGGTACATGTCACTGCCCCAGTGACTGTTGGCCTGTTGCCTCTGCCCTCACTCTCAGGAAGCAGAAAGGTGGCTCTTCCTGCTGTGCAGGTAAGAAATAATTTGGCCATTCATCTGCCAACTCTGTAAGACTTGCAGCCATATTATTGTCATATTGTCTTATTCTACTTTCTGACATCCAAACTTAGGATGCACTTATACTTTTCCTCTGGTGGCAAACACATTATAAAAGATCCTTTATGCCAGCCACTCGTTGTTTTCCAATGACAGGTCAACATCTCCTCTGTTATGATGATTCCTCTGAGAGAAGAACTGAGGAAAAAATCTAAAATTTCTGAAAAAAAGTACACTTTGAGGGAAAAGTCTTTTTACAGGTGTGTTTGATATTCTCTCTAAGTACTGATAACCCAGCTGACTCTTATCTAGGGATGTCAGACTGACAGAAATGGAGATGGCATTCTCTAAGTACTTTGTGGAGCAATGTGGTAATTTTTTCCATCTTACTTCAATGTCCTTGTACAATGCAGTCAACTTCTAATAGAGAAAGCTTCCCACATAATTTCTGTATCTTTATCTTCTCTTTGATAAAGGGATGGATGGTCTCGTATTTAATTCATTGACCCAGGAATTTGTGGAAGATCTATACTGTCTGATTGTCTCTACTGAGGACTGTTGATATTTCACAAGACAATTGATATGAATGCTGTTTGCCACATTTTTACATCAATAAGAAAGTGATACTCCTTTCTTATGTTACAGAGAATTGTGATTGTAAAATCAACAGCTTTTGTGTAATGCTCATGCATAATACTCAGGGTGACATGAAGTTGAGGCTTCTTGTTGAGCTCTCTGAGACTATGCCTGAACTGATACAAGCAAAATTTAGCTATTGCATCAGGAGGGTTAGATCCCACCAGTGACCAAAGATGAGAGTTTTCATACCCTGAGAGACACATGGTTTTCTAGTGTCTCTGTTTATTAGCAATTGCTTAACAAGCATTGTTTTCAGGTTCCTGTGAACAATTTCCTCATATTGTGTATAGCAACAGTTGATCCTTTAATTTATTAATTCATTTTTTTTCTACTGTCCCTATTAAGTGTTTGTTCTTTTGTTCTTCAGGCAAAACCCTTGTTTTCCTCCCTGACTCCTGCCTTTTAATTACTACAGGCTTGATTGACAGAAAAACAGGACAGAAGGATTTTTTTTTTTAAAGTAAATTAAGCTTCTACTTCATCCTTTGTGACACAATGTAGCCAGCTATTAACAGGTTTTGTGTGTGTGTAAGCACAAGTGAAAGGGAGTGAGAGAGACAGGGAGCCGGAGAGGGAGAGCTTCAACATTTGATGATAAAATGCAGAGCTTGAGAGAATAATCACAATGAAAAAATATATATATATGAAAAGAGAAAGTTAATTGGTCTAGAAAACTAAATTCAATATTTGGTTGTGGACTGGCTTAATGGTTTAATAACTGCCAATTTTGTATACAGGCTCTGTGTAGTTGTAATAAGAATTTCATCCCCAGCTCTTACAGGGAAAAGATAAGCAAGCAAATATACTGTGGCCACTGAATGCCCTAGTACCGTGTTTTATTATGTTTACTTTATAATCCCATCATCCCCATGCCACCAGCATGCTTGAGGGGTAGTGGAGGCAGCAGTCGGCACTCCCTGTTGGCTCCCTGTCTTTCACTGCTACCCTAAGGTACTTAAGAATGACAGTATAAAGAATTTCTGTGCAGATGAGCCTGTAGATTTGGGGAATTGGCTGCTTATAGTCAGGGATTCTTTTGGTAGACTTAATTCCTTTAGCAAGGGTGAAGAACCATCTGTGGGGATTCTTGTCATGTATAAGGAAGTTAGTCATGCTCTCAGTGGAGTTGAGTTTCTTGAATTTTAATGAAACCCATGTCAATCTGTCTCTTCTATACCCCTGCGCTGAAATCAGTGGTCAGCTAGTCAACAATCACAACAGTAAATCACAGCAGATAAGCCATGCAGGACAGCAGTGAACAATTTACAGTCTTGTCTTTTCCTTTTTGTTCCTTTCTTTGCATTTTCTTTTCCTTCTTTCTTTTTCTTTCTTTCTTTCTTTCTTTCTTTCTTTCTTTCTTTCTTTCTTTCTTTTTCTTTCTTTCTTTCTTTCTTTCTTTCTTTCTTTCTTTCTTTCTTTCTTTCTTTCTTTCTTTCTTTCTTTCTTTCTTTCTTTCTTTCTTTTTCTTTCTTTCTTTCTTTCTTTCTTTCTTTCTTTCTTTCTTTCTTTCTTTCTTTCTTTTTCTTTCTCTGTTTCTTTCTCTGTTTCTTTCTCTGTTTCTTTCTCTTTCTCTCTTTCTCTCTTTCTCTCTCTCTCTTTCTCTCTCTCTCTTTCTCTCTTTCTCTCTTTCTCTCTCTTTCTTTCTTTCTTTCTTTTTTTCTTTCTTTTTCTCTCTTTCTCTCTTTCTCCCTCTTTCTCTCTCTCTTTCTGTCTTTCTCTCTTTCTCTCTCTCTTTCTCTTTCTCTCTCTCTCTATTTCTTTCTCTGTTTCTTTCTCTTTCTCTTTCTTTCTCTTTCTCTCTCTCTTTCTCTCTCTCTTTCTCTCTCTCTTTCTCTCTCTCTTTCTCTCTTTCTCTCTCTCTCTCTCTCTCTCTTTCTCTCTTTCTCTCTTTCTCTCTTTCTCTCTTTCTCTCTTTCTCTCTTTCTCTCTTTCTCTCTTTCTCTCTCTCTTTCTCTCTTTCTCTCTTTCTCTCTTTCTCTCTTTCTCTCTTTCTCTCTTTCTCTCTCTCTCTCTCTCTCTCTTTCTCTCTTTCTCTCTCTCTCTCTTTCTCTCTTTCTCTCTTTCTCTCTTTCTTTCTTTCTTTCTTTCTTTCTTTCTTTCTTTCTTTCTTTCTTTCTTTCTTTCTTTCTTTCTCTTCCTTTCTCCCTTCCTCCCTTCCTCCTTCCCTTCTTCCTTCCCTTCTTCCTTTTCCTTCTTTTCTTCTTTCCTTCCTTCCTTCTTTCCTTCTTTCCTTCCTTCTTTCCTTCTTTCCTTCTTTCTTTCATCTTTTTCCCCCTCCTTCCCTCTTTTCTCTATTCATTTATTTTCTTTCTTTCTTCTCTTTTCTTCCGTGCCTTTTTGACTTCTGCTTGCCTGTCTGACTTCATTCTTTCAGAAAAAAAAATAATAAAAAAATAAAATTATGATTCATTGTCATTTCTTGTCGTAGAGTGATAGGTATTTTGGAGGTTGAGGAGAGGAAATATAAATTGAAAACATTTTGGAGAAACTTTCTTTCTTTTGCTCCATCTATGCTTTTTATTGTTTAATGTTTATTTGCATGCCTTGATTTCTCTCCAATCAGTCATCTGACTTGAACAATTATTTAGTAGACATTTAGGTGAGAAGAGCCCATAAAAAGTTTAGTTTTATACTACTACACACAATAGGATACAGGATATATACTGTGTATGGCAAATGTCAGATTCAGGTTAGAAGACTGAAAGGTGATACAAGATCAGATGAAGTTAATTCATGTACACTGCCATTATCCTGAGTCCATCAACTAAAGGATTATTTGTTAAATAATCATCTTGAACACAAAATTATACTAATCCCATTTTACTAATGGAAAGCATTTTTAATCTACCTTTCAGATGACAGGTCTCAAGTTACTGTTTTTTGGGGAAGTTAATTTTCCTTCACTGTCCTGAAGTTGAATCTGTACTCTAAAATAGCTAGGAAAAAAATGGTTGTGTTTAAAATACCTTTTATTTTTGTATAATCTGAAAGAAGCTTTCAGTTTTTAAAATATGTTGGTATTTTTTATAAAGTTACAAGAAGTTTCCTCAAATATCTTAAGATGTTATCCTTCTTCCATCCAGCTCTGTAAGAGTATCAGAAAGTCTGTCCTGTAGAAAAAAATCCAAAACTCCATCCAAACTGATATGAAATGTCCAAAATATTAGAAGCATGTCAATACTTTTATTTTCTTAATTAAGATATATTATGTTTTGTTTCCACTGTTTTATATAAATCATATTTGCTTTAATTCATCTTTCTTAATACATCTTTTTAAATTTGACAGTTACCTAAACAAAGCTTTAAATGTTCTAAGTATGCAGAATTATATACTTCTGCATTTTGATAAAATGTTTTATAAGAGAAAACTCCATTTTGGAGATAACCACATAAACTACCTGTTCAAGCTCAGTCTTGATAGCAATTCATTTTACTGTTATAGAAAATGATACCAAAATTTCCTCTCTTGATAGTTATCTGTCTCTTTAATTTCTTTCAAAGCTCAATGAAGAAGGTAGGACATTTAGGTTTAGGATCCTCATTTAGTTGTTATGAGCCTTTTTTTTTTTTTTGAGGAGTTTAGTTTATGTTTTACTGTGAGAAGTCAGACATTAGATTTATTTTATTTTATTTATTTATTTATTTATTTATTTTAGTGGGTACTCCAGGAGCTACGTTATAGCAGAGTCACTATTCTGAGTCTGGCACAGATGTGAGAGGACTTTGAATGGGGTCATCTCATCTCACTACACCTAAGACCCCACAAACTGAGTTCTGCTCTAGGCTATTTCTGTAGAACCCAGCAAAAGATTGAAGTAAAACTGGCAACTCAATGGAGTAAAGCAAACCTGTCTAAAGGCAGTTTCTCCTATCTCTAGTTAGTGTCTGAGATGGACCAAGTAAATTGCCATACTTTTATAAGACTAATGGTGCATGAGACCAATGGTACTGAACATGTAGCTTTGTTATTGATGAGAGTTGCTGTCAGGTTGAAATAACTTAATCAACAAAACCCTTTCTTATAACCATTTTTTTTAATGAAACTTCTATCTTTCTCTTACACAGGGTAAAGCTCAGACTATTTCAGACAGGTAGGGTGTCCACTGGGGCTTTGATAACTGATGGGGTGCTCAGGAACTGTTGATAATGGTTGTCAAATTAGTATCTAGAAAAAATAGACTGAAATCTCATATAAAAAGATACTACCAAATTTAAACTTTCTGGGAAGCAATGAGGCAATGACCAAAGACCCAGCATATTTGCCATGTGTATGTTCACATGCTGTAATGAATTTGCTGCTGAAACCCATTACCCACACAGGAATTGCAGCTGCTTCTATTCCCAGCCACATTCCCTTATTTTGCAATATCAGCACTGTCAAGCTTTTTTCTTCCTTCCTATTTCATCTATTATAAACTGCAGACTTTTAGTCTGAGTATTCAGATAGCCATGAACCTGTCTGCATCATGTAGCTTTTGTTGCTTGCATCCTGCCTTTACGTGTTTATTTCTTGTGCTTAGTACAGCATTTTCTAATCTGTAGTTAACCACTGTCAAAACTGATCAAGAATTTGTCCCTTTCCTATATTTTTTCCTATATTTTTTATTTTCAAAATTTTTGTAAAAATTAATGAAGCATGTTTTGCTAAAATGGAGTTGTTGAACTTTTACAACTGAAATATTTGCTGCATTTGTGAGGAAGACTAAAGCATGGAGGAAAAAAACTAATGTATACATATTCCTGACTAAAAGGAACTACAAACGTGGCATGAAATTTTATTGTTTATTTTTAAATTGTATAGCTTGCAAATCTTAAGGAAAAATATGCTTATGCTACTAATCAATTAAGTCTAGTTTATTCAGACTTGTATGTAAAGTACATTAAAGTGCTAGCCTGAATATCTCCATCTAACCATGGTTTCTACCATCTAACTTGCATCTAGGATAGATGGTTTGAAATTATGTCAGTATACCAGGTTAGGAAAAGCACTGAAAAAAAAAAACAAAACCATAATCTATACCTTCCATTTGTAATAGGAGCTACAATTAAATGCCTTTGCCTAAGTTATTGTACTTCAACAAAAAGGTTAGACCAAATTTATGTGTGAACAAAAAAGAACCCAGGCTAAAAATAAGGAATTTTCATGTGAAGCTGTAGGAAAGGGTAATCTTTAGCTTATACTCATCATAAGCCTTTGTTGCCTAGCTTTTTGTCCCTATTGTCATTATGATCTCTTTTTGACAATAGTTGCCCTACTGAATTCATCACTTTGTTCCAAAGCGTAAGGCTTAACTCTCAGTGTTTTCTCTCCCTTTTTTCCTCTTTTCTTTGTTCCTTTCAAACAGATTACAATCTAGTTTGACTAGAGCCTCATTCCACTGAATGAAATATACTGTAAAGAAAAGATGACATTCAAATCACCATTTAAACATCATAATGCCAAAGGACTCTGCACTTAACTTTTAGACTCCTAAAGCCAGTATCTCAGTTAGATACTGAAGTTTCTGAACAGGGCACAGCCAAATTTGAGGATGTCTGGAATTTTACTTCCAGAATTTGAACCTTTCACTTCTTGTACTGAGGGACCTACCTCTGGACTGACCTAGGTAGTTCTCCAAGGTTGGGATTCCAAACCTCAAATCAGATCCAGTCTTAACTTCACCTTTGTCTAAGTGCATGGAAGTGGGGATATTTGACTGTTATAATAACTAACTGATGAGGCCCTTCTGCCAGAAGAGGTATACGCCAGCTTTCTGGACTATTTTATCCGTAAGATTTTCAAATTATCAGTGACTTTTTGTTTACTCTTACAAATGACTCTGAGCAAGTTTCTTAAGACCTTCCCTATAATCTGTGGAGGTACAATCAGTGGTTTTATCTCAGAAGTATGGCCTGACCACCAAACTATAATCAAAGATGAGAGAAAGATAATTTATGTTCTGTTTGTGTCACTATGTGGTAAGAGTTCTAATATCCACTGGCACAGATTGTGAACAAACAAGGATCAACATGATTATGAATAATAAGAACCTTCCCTGAGACACCACAATAACCACAATAACACAATAACATTGCTCAGAGAGCTTGTGGAACATCTGTGCTTGAAGATAATCAAGACACGAATGGTCAGCCTTGGCAACCTGCTCTAGCCGAACCTGCTCAAGCAGCATGGTGGAACCAGACAATATCAAGAAGGTCCATCAAATCCCAGCTATTCAGTGATTCTTTGATTCTGCGACTTAGACAAAACAGGGCCAGCTGAGTAGCAGTAAGAGAAATCTAACCTGAATATTATTTCAATGTTTAGCATGTCACACAATTAAGATTGACTACAACAGAGCTGATAAGTGATCTTGTCTTTTCCATGCACTTCTTCATCTATCAATCTCCATGATTTTTAACTGTATCTATAACTAGGACTGTCCATTCTTTAGTGTGAGGGATACTGTACTTCGTGAAGCCCATCAGCATTTCACCCTAGCTTGGTTACCATGTATCAGAATAAGACCAAAAATTTACTTGGACTGTATGAACAGCTCTGTTATGTCCTTCAGAAGGAAAATTTTTATTCCTCCTCACATGTTTTTCCTCCTTTAACCACACTGGAATGGTGTTTGATATAATGACGATGATGATGATATCAGCAACAACAACTTATTGTGGAATATTTCTTTCTGTGGTTGACAGTACTTCAACACCATTCAATTAATGCTACTGAAATAAAAAAAAAAAAAAAAAAGTTAGGTTCAGCTGTCTGACTAATAGCAGATAATTCATCATTTCCACTTACCTTCAAACTCCATAGCTCCACAGATGAACAATGTGAGTGGTCTTCTAGTATGGCTTAATTAGTTCAAGATATGTCGCAGAAGATGGATAAAGAGAAAGATAAGTTTAATTCAACAACACTACATGATAAAACAGTGTTTTTAGGTAAACTGCCTCCTCTAAAATTTGTCTTAATTCAGGGTACATGCAAGAGCACAAGATGGAATCTAGACTTCATGGGACAGAACAAATACATATCTGCTTAAGAGCAATTCATACATATCTGCTTAAGAGCAATTCCAAATATACACTTCTGACTTAAAAATAAATATTCACATAAAAATGTAGTATTCATCATAAATGCATGTAGGAAATATTACTTTAAATACATATAAAATTATCAAAATAATTTTACGAAATAAAACTACATGTGCAATTTGCTAAACAAGTCTAAGAAGGACAGTGGTCTGAGAACAAAAAACGAACCGGGTATTTAGCAAAAGACCGTGCTCTGCGTGTAGATAAGTTTCTTACCCCATGAAAATCAATCTATTTATTTTTAGGTGTCTAAATATAAATTTCGCTATCACATTGAACAGCCCAGTTAGAGAATACACTTATACAAATTTGATTAAAGTGCTAAGGAGAAACTCTAGATGGAGAAAATTTGCTGGTTATGGCATGGTGTGACAGTGGGCAACTTGTAATATTCAACTTCCAGCTTAAATTTTCTAATAGTTCATTCGTTTTACCTTAGGGCCATTGGCTCTGCGCTGCCCTTGCACAGGTGTCATAGGGAGTTGGTGGGCTGTACGTCAGTTCCATTAGAACGTGAGAACTAACTTGATAATTCAAAAAAAAAAAAGACCATAAAGCTCCAAAGAGCTGTGTTTATAAGTTTTCAAATAGAGGCTGAGAAGCACCAATAAAGTTTGGATTCAGCTCAAGTGCATCATCAACCTCAGGCAGCTTCCTGGTATTTTTATTTATTTATTTTTTATGATCCATTTGTCTAGTCTCATTGAAAGATCTATAGAGGAAATTACTGGGGCAGAATGTAGATCCAATTGCACATTGTGCAATAGGAGCAAATGATTCCTGTTCTCATCATTAGGATCGATAATTTGCTAAAGCAGTATTAACAAGAGCAACAACTTTACTAGGTTAAGGGGGTTTTGTACTGAGTAATGACTGCCTGGAGAAGGGAAGAACAGAGGGAGTAAATCCTAGCAGCCTTTTACTATTGAGGTAGCACATGCAAGTGAATCAATAGTGGCTGTGGTAAGGTAGTGCTGTAAAGATGCTTTATTGGTTTGACAAAGTAAGCTGGCAAGGAAGCTGCTGCAAGTATCAGTACAGTCAAATCTGGTCCAAACACAGAACTGAAAACTAGCAGCCTTCACTTTTCTGGAAGCACTAAACAATTTTAGGGGCATAAGAGCCTATGTCATCCAACTTAGCCTTACATCAAGGTTACGAGCTGTCCAGACACTTCAAACATTTTTGTTTAGTCACAAAAGACACCTTACCTCAGACATTTGCAAAGGAATTTCTCAAAGGAAGCCATTAGCAGATTTTATGTGAGTACATTGCAAAAGAGAAGCATAAGGGAACATTGAAGAGCTTAGTTTTGATTTGCATCATCCTAGAGCTCTTCCTACCCAGCTCTGCACTCCTACCTGGGGCAGCTAAAGAGAGTCTCAGTGCTTAACTCCCTTTGTAGCCAGAGAGACTTCTCCAAGGGGTGCCTTGGTCTTGCTTAGATCTGCCTGGCTCTCTAAAGCAGCCTGTCTCTCTCCATTTAGTGCATAGGGAGCCTATGGAGACTAGGCTCCTGAGTTAAATCCTTCACTTAGGTTCCTAAATTTAGAAATGCTGAATCTAAACCAACAATTGCACAGCCACTGAGTTAGTAGTTTTTCAGCAGAGAGTCCATAAGTTATTAAAGGATGCTGCACTTATTCTTTGTGGGATTTACTTTGTTGTTGTTGGTATTTGAACATATTTTAATTACAGTTTCACTCAACAGAAATTTGGTGGCAAATATGAATTTCAACTTTGTTTTCAATAAACTCCAATATTAGCATCCTTTCATTATCATCCATTATCTTTGCCCATGCCAAGGGCACAATAAGCCTTAAATTAGTCTTAAATAAGGACTCTTTTAAATAAGTCCTTTAATTTATATTTTCTTTATCGTATTTTATTAGTAGCAGTATTCATAGTAGTGATAATAAATAATACAACTATGCACATAAAAGAAAAGTGTAAATAAATAGTTTTAAGTCTTTTCATGCCCTTAGCGTGGACAAAGATAATGGTGTTTATTATTATTGTTTTTGTTATTCTTACTATCACTATTTGCAGTTGTATTGCAGTAGTGCTTAAGAAAGAGCTTCAGCAGGATTTCATTTAACTATATGTTATACAAACATAGGACTGCTTCAAAGAATTTATAAGCTAAGTACAAAACAGAGCTAGTGAATGCACACATACACATATTTTTATTGTTATTTCTCTGTGTGTGAGTAGGTTTAAATGTATTTTCTGTCTTTTCTGACTAGAACAGGACAAGGTGATGACCACAGTGCACTAACAACCTAAACACAATAAACAAGCCCAGAATCTTAGATTTGTTTAAGTCTAAAACTCAGAGAAAACAAGGATATGAGATTGAGAAAATTCCATGAAATTCACATGAACTTAGTCAAACGAGATTTACATAACTCTCCTTCAAACTGCATAAGGTTCTACCCAAAATCAAAACCAGAAAAGATCTGACATTCTTTAGTGCCAAATGTGGGATGAAATCCCATTGCAGAAGCTTTTGCAGGAAAATAGGATCAGACACTACTCATCACCAACTCTTCTGCTTAGCAGCATTATTGATTCTAAGCCATATGTTAAATATTTTAGGGATTTCAGCCCTTGGAATTTCGTTTTTCTCTATGGGCAGTCAAATGATCTTCCCTTGTGACAAGATGTTGAGCCAACAACTACACACATAACTAACTATAATTCACAGTTTTGGTAACGTAAACTTAGAGTTCTGGACAGATTTTAAATGGATGACTATTTTTGGAAGGAGAGAATGCACAAGAATGATTTTAGCTATTTATTATCTTCAACCAGGATTTCTGAAAGAGAAGAGAAAGGGAGGGAAAGCAAAAAAGGCTGTGCATTGTCTTCTGACAGTCTGTTATGACAAACAGAAACCCAACAACTAAAAATGTCCATTTTTGAGCCTGGAGGCATCACTGCAAATGAGACTTGTAAGTTATGAGCAAAACTATCCTTGATCTCTTCTAACATCAGGAAACAAAGACACTTCCAGAGAATTCAGACAGCCTGGAGATGCCTTACTCCTTTTCAGTGGCTGTAGAAAGTATATGGATGCATGTCACAGAATCCTTCATTACGTGATGAAAACAGAAGCCTTTCTGTCTCATTGTTCTGGTGCAGGCTATTTGAGTTTGAAGATTATTTAAAAGCAGACTCAGTTATATGCATAAAATACAGCACTGACTATGGATTAGAGAGGGGCTGCCAAGTGCAGCATTCAAACACCTGGCAATATTGATTTTACACTTTTCCTGTGATTCTACATCATGTTCCTTTAGTTTCAGGCAATCTCTATAACTTTTATACTGACATAAATTGTGATAAAAAAGGAATCAAATAGTCCCCCTTTCCCCTCCAGGAATAGTTAAGAAAGCTCTACAGCACCATTAATATTTTTGTTAATGGAGGTGATCTCAAGGAGGGCAAAAGTACAGAGAAAGTTAAATCTAAACTCTTAGTGTGTTTTTGTTGTTGTTGTTGGTTTTGCTTATTTGTTTTTGTTTCTGTGTTGGCTTTAGATTTGCTCTCTGTAATGACAAACGTAAGAAATAAATGTAAGAAATAAACATTTATTCATATGGAAAATTCCTGTTATTATATGATCACTATAAATTTTTCTTAAATGCATGCAATCAGAAGTAATCTGACTATCTCAGATGAATCTTTTGGTTCAGTTACAGACCAGAAGGAAAAACTACAGGTACAAAAGCCATCTTCAAGAAATTATGTGGGATATAATATATCCTTTAATGATGTTGTCCCTGCACTTGATGAATACCTGATAGTTTGTATATTGAAATAAAGATAAGAAGTGGATGCAGTCCTCTGAAATCCTGCATGTTACACTATGGGAAATGGGAGGACAAGTACCCTAAAGAACCCGTTTATGTTCAAAATTCATAGAGTCTTAGACTTTCGTGTTTGCAGAAGTAGTATGGAGGGATATTTTTGGCTTTGAGATTTACAAAGGGATATATATTCTTGTTGTTCCTTTTGTCGATAAATTCGTGCAAGTCCTCTAATATAGCTAATAGTGTTGCCTTAGATTCTAAACTCTAGTATGAAGTCAAAGATATGGCATGTTCAGCCTTTTGACAAAAACTTAGATTCTGAATGTTGCTGTTTGAGTAACTAAGAAAGAGCAAAGTCAGTATTTTGTCATGTCTCTATTATCAGAGGAGGTTGTAGAGAATTGACCAGAAGGCAGTTGTGATAATACTGTCACTTGTATATCTGTGAATGTTAATAAATGCACTTCTTGTCCACTGATATATTTTTCTCCATAAATTTGATTTTTAACAGTTCCAGTAAATACTTTGTACAAGAGCTGCAAAGAATAGAGTCCAGTAACAATGTTGGTATTAAAGATACTTAGAAGGGATGAATAAAAAAAGACAGAGATGAGCAAGAAAAAGATGGAAAGACTCACAGGATTGGAACAGGACTTAGTGGTCTGTCTGTCACAGAAATGACTTAATTAGAAAATTAGCAGCATCATCAAGAGCTAGAAGTGCACAGCTAAGCTTTCTGAGTAGTCTTTCAATCCGCCTTCATTGCTTGGATCATAGGCTTCTTTAGGGCACATTAGCATTGTTTATTTAAGCAAATAATCTGGCTGCTCCCACAGGGGCTTCTGCCTCTTTGACTTCACCACCCAAAAATCAGACAGATCATCATATATCAACTCTGGGAGCTGAAAGGAATTTTAATAGCAGTGAAGTTCTATTTCAATTCTTGTACATACACAGATGAGTTTTACAATTGCAAGCCATATGACATGAGAGACAGTAGTGGCAGCTTTGAATTTCAAAGGTCTTAAGTTCCCAAGAAGATGCTTTTTAAAGCAAAATCTTAATGAATTGAGTAAAGTAAGCTTTTCAGCATAAGCATTCTTGAGATTACTTCTGGGAGGTGTTCCAGTGAATAAGTAAAAGAAAAAGTTGATGTTGTAAAATGTTTTCTTAGGACTCTACTACTTCCTCTGTAATGAAATCAAAGTAAGAATGAAGTAGGCATTTAGGAAGAGTTATGGTATATCCTTCCTTCAGTGGCCCTGGAAATAGGTTAAAGCTTGGATAGGTACATAAACATTAATATACTATCTTTTTTAAAAGATCATTTTGGGAAAAAAATATCCAGTTCAAAATATTTGGGGAATTAAGACTGAAAAGTGAGTAGGAAAGCAGCCCTGAATACCTTTAGATGGGGCAAATGTGCCATGTGAAGTCAGATAATTCATTTCAGGCCAAAGTCTTTGAATTATCTAAGTAGTTTGAAAGCCACCTGTGAAAGAACACTTTGTTTTGTCTAAAAAGAAAAAAATAATAATAATATAGAGAAACATCCAGAGGAGAGAGTTCTTAAAGAAAGTAATAGGGAAATTCACAAAACTCCCACAAATAGCCGTCTTGCTAGTTTAAGTCTCATAGAGGTCTGTGGTTGTAGGAAAAAAAAAGAGTATGAGACAAATCCAAATGTCTTGGAATTGATCAAATTTCTGAAAGTATATCTAACTGGTAAAAGATTGTATGATTTTAAACATGGACAGTCATAGATTAGACTAAAATTAGAGAAGAGAGGTCTATTGATGCTGGTTTGTCTCTGACAGTGCCATTCATGTTGCCTGAGAGACCCAAATAATTAGGAAGACTGGCCACAGGAGAATAAATAAATAAATAAATAAATAAATTACCTGTCATGGACAAATCTAAAGAGTTGTTGTTCCTGAGATGTAAATAATATTCAATTTGATGGAAATGGCTCCTAGATAGAAATGTGGATGGGGGATTACACTTCCTCAAAAACAAGTAAGTAAAGAACACCAGCTAGGAATGCATGAATTTGCTTACATTAGGATATTTGCCAATTTCTTTGCCTGAACAAACCTGCATTTATATGGTTTCTGGGATTTCCTTGAACGGGAGATTACCTTTAAAGCTAAGATAATATAAATGTTTACAAGAAATTCATGATAAATAATAGATCCCAGAAAAGGAATGAACTAGAAGTTGGCGTTTCACTGCCATTGTAGAAGACAAGAAAGAGAAGAATCTTCCAGACAAATTATGTTGCTTTTTATAATAACGTTGCTAGATTTTAGCTAAGTTTTAATTAAGCTACTTTACATTCCTCATAGCTTGTGTTTGCATCCCTGACAAACTTAGAATAAAGCATATTTTTATTTTTGGAATTGCTGTATTTGCTTTTCACTCTCAGTTGACATTGTCATATATTAGAAACCTACATGGCTTTAACAGTTGAAATGTTAATTTCATTTTTTAGAATCACAGAATGGCTGAGGTTGGAAGAGACCTCTCTAAGACATTTTGTTCAACCATCAGCAGAATAGGACTGTAATTACCACTGTTATAAGAAAAATAGGTTTTTGTTTGTTTGTTTGTTTTTGCATAAATATTGAGCTTTAGGAGAAGAGAGGAGCTGGTTACTCCTCCATTAAATATATCGAAGGTGATTGGACTCAAAGGGCCTGAAGAGTACTTATATATAACTCACCTCTAAAGCAGTATTAGCTGCTCTATTCCAGGTAGATGTTCATCCAACCTGTTCTTAAGTTCTCTTGATAGAGATTCTATGAGTTCCCTAGGCTATCTTTTCCAGTGCAATGAGAACACTACATAATAGCAAAGTGGATATATCAACTTTCATTGAGCATACACAGGCTATGTTTTTGCTAGCTGGGCTCTTTGTAGCTTAACAAGAAGTTGTGCTGGACAGATTCTAATTAGATCCATAGCCCCCTTGTAGGTTCACTCTGAAATGCCTTTTACCAGTTTCCTGATTAAAGTCCAAATGAAAAGGACGCCAAAAGTCTGCCAAGCAGGATGCCAAGCCACCAACAAGAACTTAAACAGTAAGAGTACTGAATTGTGGGAGCTCACAGAGTCATGTCTATGCTGCTGAAATGAGATAACATGAGAAATCTGCAGCAAGGCCATGGTGACACAATCTCATTTCCAACAGTGGCTTTCTCATAAGAACCACAGCTGCCAGGGTTGAAAGAGTGAACTGGTCTGAAAAAGTCTTATGAGTTCAAAGAGGGCTGAGTGCAGTTTGTTTTCCTCATTTTGGCTTGCTTTTTTTTTTTTTTCTTTTTTTCTTTTTTCACTGATTTTTTTTTTTTTTTTAATTTGTAGTCTTGGAGATATGTATGCTCAGTTTAGCTGCAGAGTAAATAGAGATTTAGGGAATGAAAGTGCTTCTTTCTTCAGACTGTATTATGAAAAGAGACATGTACCATCTAGCTGACTAGTTTGTGAGGTAAAAGTTTTTTGTTGTTGTTGTTGTCGGTTGGTTTTTGACTTGTGTTTTTTTATTTTTTTTTGTCTTTGTTCCTATAACAGATTTATTTTCTTGTTTATGTAATAAGAAGGGAGGAAAGGAAGTGAAGAGAAGGGAAGAGAAAAAAAATATTGGCAGACATAGAATGGTTTGTTTTGGATATACTGTGTTTTTTTTTGGTTTGGTTTGATATGGTTTGATTTAAATCTATTTCTAATTAGGGCTGACTGGTCCTGATTCACTTTACATAGTTCACTTTTACAAGAACTTAAATCAGTGTTAATGTGACCTGGGTTTTAAGTTAACAAAGGCATTAACTCCATATCACATATTTGAGAAAAAGATCAGACTAGCTTTAGGAATTCCCAAAATGCAGCACAAGTGTCTCAAAGGAACAGTTTAATTGCAGACATATAATTAAATATAAAATTATTAGATACAACTTAGACAAAGTCTATGTAGCTTCTAGCTTGTTTTCCCCTAGTTCTGTGGCACTCCATGAACAACACTTTGGAAATCTAATGAATGATCTTTCCAAGCCGTAATGTCTCCAACTGATGAAGAAATATGTTTCTATGTTACATTTTCTGCATGGAAAAGATATTTTAAAATGCACTTTTGGAATGATTTTCATAAATAACAGAATCAAATTTTTGACAATTTTAACTGTGGAAAGCCTTGAGGATTATCTGTCTTATATTTTTGTATAATTACAATGAAACGGTGGTGGTTATAAGGTTAAACATAAAAACTTCTGAAACTTCACTGGAACTCTACCATTAATTGTTTCTTTGTGA
The DNA here is from genome assembly GCF_964211835.1 of Anser anser. Taxonomy (NCBI): domain Eukaryota; kingdom Metazoa; phylum Chordata; class Aves; order Anseriformes; family Anatidae; genus Anser; species Anser anser. The sequence goes on along the minus strand of NC_139723.1, from coordinate 81,948,387 downwards.
AAATGACTTTATTCTACTTTTTGTGACATTCATTTTTGATTTAATTACTCATATTCATTGCCAGTAAGGAAACCCACATTGGTAGGGCAAGGAAAAGCATAACGCAGAGAACTGGAAAAAGGGAAAGAATCTATTAACAGGATTTCAAAATAATAGAAAGCCAAATGTAAATGAAAGTTCAAAACTGAAGCAGTGGGAAAGGCAAAAGACATCTAGAATGAAATGAATGTTGTAGAAACATAATTGCATATTTGAATAAAAGAGAAAATAAGAAAATAATGGACTAAAATAAGGTGACTCAGTCATGAGAAACAAAAGAAAACTGCAGGTATAGCTATGGATTTTTGTATGTGTGCTGTATTAGCTCATACATATATGCCCAGTGATTCCCAAGTGTGCACTACATCATCAGATTTCAGTCATTTTTTTTGGATTTGGTCCCACCAACTACCTAATTCAAAGCCAGGATCACTTATGGCTCACAGTCTTTGCACCCACATGCTCTTCTTTGCCACAGCCTGACTAGAGCTCAATGAACTTTCTCCTGATATACTCTAGGAGTGAAATTCCTTGTTTTCATGAAAGCAAAAGATGCATGAAAAATACCAGGGAGTGAAAGAAATCACCTACATCAGCTCTTTGCTTGCCCCAGCATGGTGTACAAAAGCAACATTTCAAGTAGAAACTGCTCAACAGAAGGCATAATTTTTGTCTTGGGAAAACGATGAAAATAAAATCCATGTGCAACTTTCATATTTCTTGTTGAGAAATCTTCTCTGATTAGAATAACCCAGTTCATATAAAAGTCATTTGAAATAGGAGGAAAATAAGATGTCAGAACTGGCAAAATAGGAAATGGTTAGACTTGAACTGTCTTTTGAATATCATCATTTTAGAAGTAACAGGTTATGAGTTTTGTGCCATCTGTATTACCAAAACCAGGGAACAAAATCCCAGGCAACCTTATTCTCTGCTTATGGAGTACTGAACAGTGCTTACCCACAGCCATACATTTGGAACAACCCCATGTGCTTTCTGAATGAAACAGAGATCTATTGCCAGAGAAGACTTTGTGTCTGGGGACTGAGAAAATACCAGATTACATTTTCATCATCTGTAAACCACAGATTTATAGCTGCAAAGGGTCTGGCTTGTTATATTAACTGCCCATTAGCTTCAGAGAAAATAATGACTTGCAAAACATGAAAGAAAAAAAAATAGAATTGCAAAGATGGTAGAATCATTTACTGACAGCTTCAAAACTGGCTTCAGAAGGTATTCCTTCTGGTAGGACTGGCAGACCCAGTGTAATGGCTTTGCCATGACAAAGAACAGCCATTTATCAAAGCAATATTCATCCCAGTTCCCCCCTGCCAGCTATTTTCAGTCACACCTTTATGGAAGAGAGAGAAAGAAACCTTCTGATTGCATATGGTCTCCTTTTTTTTATATATATATATATTTATTTTTATTTTTTACATAGCAAACAGTTCACTGCCTTTTTAGGCGAGTCTCATGTCCTGTTAGACTTTCTAGACCTTGATGTTCCCTTGACTAACAAACCTGTAACCTATAAAGCCAAATGAAATAGGAGAGCATACAAAGAAGGAGACCTGTGCAGTGGCTTCTTCAGTCTCTTATTAGACAGTGGAGGACAGATCCTGTTCTTGGTCACATTTCTGTAAGAAGAGTATCTCCAGAGATTTCACTCAAACTGCAGTGGTGTAAATCTAGATGAGAATTTGTTCACCTGTGACAGCAGCTCTAAACTTAATAGAATTGTGAAGATTGAGGGGTTAAAGTAATGAGTTCCTCAACAGTTCACCTCTTACTGCCAAGTATTCATTAAGCTTGTACTGGACGTCTTAGACAGTCACCTCTAAAGTCTCTGACTTTCTGGTGAGGATACAGTCAATCTTCTCTGTAATGTCCTCAAAACTTATATCTCTGAAATGTGCTTTCATTAGATTGCTCTACAAATCACCCCTTTAAGACCAATTCTAAATATGCTTTCTGAACTGTAGAGTGATTAGTGCTGAATGCAGTACTTTGGGTGAGGTCCTAACGAAATACACTGTATTTCCTTAACAATAATTGAGTTGAAGGCTTTAATATAAGGTGTTTTTTTATTATTAAAATAACTCTCATATCTCTCTCCAGGTCAATATGCTTAGTACCTTCCCATTAAGCAGATATTATGTCCTTTTATTACATTCTCCGAGACTCATTATTCTGCATTTATCTGCATTGAATTTGCTATCTATTAGCTCAAGCACTTAAATGATCTAAATCCTTCCCTACCTGACTGTATTGTTTCTCACGGATGACCTTTCCTCCCAATTTAGTATCATCTGCACACCAAAAATTTTTACTTTAAATAATATGCTCTGAGTCATTTAAGGTACTGAAAAAGCAGTGGTTCCAACACTGATCCCTGTGGTGCCCCTGGCACAAGTAACTTTGCTGCAGCTTTAAAGCATAACTCACAATGTACAATCACACCAGCTGCAGTTTAACAATATGGCATTCTCCCTTTGAATGAGAGGTAAAGCCTTGCTTAATAAGTATCCAATTTTTATAAAGAGTCTTCTGGATTTCTTGAAAACAGATGGTTAACATTTCCACAGAGCTTCAGGGCATGTCTGCGCTACAGCTGCAAAAAGCCCAGTGCTTGCTAAGCACCAAGAAGCAGCTGGGGATGGCTCCACTGATCCAGGACAGGTGAACCCCAGCCACTTCAACTGCCTTTGTACAGCACCATGTTTCAACCAATAAGCCCTACCAAAAACTTGGTCACAACGTCGCTTGAGTGTGGCTGTGTTGGCCCTGGAGATGAATTTGTAACTCTGCCCAGCCCTCTGCTGCATGTGGTCAGGTTCGATGGGACCTATGTCTCACTCTTTGCACAGGGTGGATGTGCCAGGTCAGCTGCAGAGGGGCGTTAATGCAAGGATGAAAGCTAGGATGCTGACAGTTTGGTCAGGAATCCCTACCCATGAGGAAGACTGAGGCTGAGGGCTTCACACTGCTTTACTTTTAGTACCTGATTGAGATACGTGAATTGAAGATGAGCAGCCTTGGACTTCCCAGATGGTCAGTGGGGAAGACAGGCCTGTTAAACTGTGGTCTCAGCACCCCTCGGCCTGTCTGCATGTGTTCCCAAACTTCCCAAATTAGGCAAACAAAATATTTGAAATGTGTCAGATGGACTCCTTCCTCTTGTGCGCAGGGATTTTCCTCTTCTACTGTAACCTGTTCTCTCAAAGCTCCCTTCTCTTGATTAGCTTTCCTCAACTCTCTTTGATTGAAGGTTTCAAATCTGATTACTGTATTCTAAAGGGCCACACTGTGCTGCGGGCCTTTCTTACTCTTGGGTCTGGGTTGCACCTACAGCGATGTGTGTATTCCCTGTGGCTGGGAGATAAACACCTCGTTGAGGACAGGCAGTGGCGTATACAGCCAAGGTTTGCATTACCTTGGAAAGGAGGGGCAAAGAGGTTCTTGTGAGGAAATCAACACAAATGCTTCAAGAGCTGTATTTTACTTTAGTAATTGAAATGTGTCTCAGCTCCCAGACTTGTGCTGATATTTTCCACTTACTGTATTTTTCTTCCTGCAGAAAAATAGTTTGCTATGACTGAGTAGATTATCTTTTTCCTAACAGCAGAAAAAGAAGCAATTGTGTATGCACAATTTTAAGTTATTTAAATTCCATTGCCTCAAAAAGTGATTATTTTCTTTCCCTGTGAGGCGTTCCAACAAATTTCATGCAGTCAAGGCAAGCTTAGCTACTTCTTTCTTTGGCTTTTTCACTTCTCTCTGTTCCCTCAGGATGTTCTACAATGATTATTTCTTTCTGTCTTCATTTTATCTCTCCTTCTTTCTTCCTTATTTATTTATTTATATATTTATTTATTACAGCTCATTCCCCTGAGGGAGTCTGCAGCAGTAATGCTGAAGCACTGCTAAATGCAATAAGGAAAAATCATCCATATTTGATGGCGTCACAGCACTAGCATGTTGGATAATCTGTTATCGCACTTATATAGCATGAATCAGCATGAAAATATTTTCCAGAAATCTGTATGTTTGAGTGTGATTTTATTAAATTGAAAGCTGATTCTATCCCTTTCCCACAGATGTTATCAGACTTTTTTAGATGAAATAAAATAAAAGAAAAGGAGATAATAGGTCTCACGAGATGCATACATATTTAGAGCCTTTTGACATCTCGGTATTTCAGACATGTAATGTTTTGAAAATGTTTAATCCTGAATTTATAAAGCTCTAGAGAGTGAAGTTTTCCATTCAACTGATAACATAGGTCATAGATCCCAGCTTCTTCATAATACCACACTAAAATATGTTCACCTGATGAAGAGGGCCCAGCCATACAGATGATGAGGTATTTCATATTTCATGTCAGTTTACACTCTTCTTTTGAAACTGTTTGAAAGAGAAAATGTTTAATTCACATTTTTCTGACACAGTCTCTGTCCATTAGAAAGTTAGGGAAAGAAATAAACTTACTTCATGTAAAGAACTTTGAAAGTGTCACATGGCAGCAGTTTTCTGGAGGTTAATTGCCACTGATACTTCTCACAGATACCAACAGGAGCTAAGCTTCTTCTCTGTTATAATCACTCTTAGCCACTCATAGCTCTGTAGCTTATCATCATTCTCTCTCTTTTATTTTTTTTCATCTTTTTCTCCCTTTTATTTTTTTTCTTTCACATGGAAAAGTATATATAGATTTCACATTGTTTGATTAAAAAAAAAAAAAAAAGACCTGAAAACATTTTTTTTCTCATTTCTTTATTTTCCCCTCAAATTTTTTTTTTTCTTGCATTTTTTTTTTTTTAAAGTTCAGAATACTTCTGGCCAAACATTAGATTATCTGAGTAAAAGAATAGCATTTTATACCCCCAGCAGTAAGATAAAACCTTTTTGATTTGCCTAGGCTGAAGATTCAGGATTTGCACTTCGTTATTAACCAAGCTAGGCTTTCATACACTTTATACTACAGGTCCCAATCTGACCTGAAGCTGATAGCAAATTTGTCTTTCATCAAAATAATAAAATAGGTGATTCTAACTTTTATTTTCCTCCAAATGTGGTCCTTGTTGTTCCACAGAGATTTTGATGAAGCACTTCTCTGAATTCTCAAATATCAGAAAATTTCTTTCTTTCCCGAGGAAAGTGTGACCAGCTTTTCTGTGTAAAAATAGATGTCTGATATTGAAGGCCTAAACTAAGACTTGCTGAAGTCAGTGAATATTAAACTATTCATATAAAAGAAGCTATCTGTTGAATAGTACCATTTCTTTGTCCTTGTGCTAATACAGACATGATAGAACTAGCAGGTAGGAAACCTGGGTTCAAGACCTTCCTTAGCAAAAGAAAAATTGCTCTTTTAGCAATTTCATATCAGAAGTCCAAACTGGTCTTGAAGAGAGTGTTTTACTCTCCCTCCAGATGTATAGTTTTGCATGCATGGCATAAAAGCCTAAAAGGAAGTCTGAGTTTGCAGCCAAGGAGCTTAGCTGAGATCGTGAACTCTGCTTGCTGGATGGCTCACAACAACTGTTCATTTAATAACTGAGTAATCGCTGGTTGAAAATAAGGACAAATTCAAGTGTGAACCACCATTTAGGCCCATTTCTTCCTTTGGCTTTCCCATTCTCTGGCAGACATTTCTGATTGCACAGCTGGAACCAAAACCCTTCTGTCTCACAGGATCTGTGGGTCTTTCCCATCCAGCTGCACGCCAACCTCAGTGCAGAAGGAGAGGTAGATTGCAGCTTATTCCATGTAATTCAGGGCCTGATGCCTGTGCTTTGTTGTGAGGTAACTGGCATTTCAACCATGTTCTCACCAACTCGAGTTCACCTCTGGGGCACAGTTCAGGTGATTATTTTCTAGACACCAAATAATATAAAGTTATATATTACATAATAGCATCACCATTGTATCTGGAAAGGGTTAGGCAAAACCTGAGAACACTTAGCATGCCAGGATCCTCTGAGGACTTAGTAGTTTCAGTCATAAATTTCCATACATAGAAAATAAGTACTTAAGCACCCGATTCAGTAAAGGCAGACATGTTGCTGAAAATTTTCCTAAAATAACCCTAATTACCAGGAACTCTTCTTCCTGAATCCTTCAATAGATGGTATGTCTCAGGTGTCTAAGCAATTTAAGTGTTTTCTTTCTAACTGAATTTCCTGAATGTAGGAACTGAAATTCCATAAAAATGTCACTTTGTTTGTTTGCCCCCCCCCCCCCCCCCTTTTTTTTCATTATTAAATGTCTGGCAATCTGTAAACAGGTGTTGTGAACATTATTTACTCACTGACTTTGTTTACTAGTATAGAAGGACCTGATTCAGATCCGGGCTAATGACTCATTTTAGTACACCCAGTGTGATCTTAATTGCTTGAGGTGTTGATTTTATTCCTCTTGTGAAGTATCTTGCTCTAGTGAATGAGAATCTCAACATGATCTGCGTTGAGACTGACTGGCATCTTTTTTTGTTTTGCTTTGTTTTGTCCTTTGATTGATCTATATCTAAAGGATACACAGGAGGGATTTTTTTTTACTTTTTTTCTTTTTTTCAGAAGCTCAGACAGAAAAATTCCATGTGATTTTTCTTAGAAAAAACATAGGACTGCCTACAGCTTTTTGGAGCATTCAGGGTATTATGAACAAGAAACATGATGTAAGGAGAGAGAAAGAAAGCAAACAAGCAACAAAAAAAAACAAAACAGAACAAAGACAAAACAACCAAACAAGCAAAAATCCTTTCAACAGAATTTTTCAGTAGTGAAACCTCTAAATTTAGGAGGATGACTTTTGAGAACGTGTTGCATAGATAGATGTACCAGGTATTGTGACTATGGAGAAAAGTAGTCAGTTGGGATATGGGATCCAATAGAGATCTGGAGTTGATAGAGCTGAAGAATTCAAAGTCAGAAGCATTAATATGATCACAAACATATACTCTTTTTTTTTTCACCTTCTGGTTTATTAGTACACATCAGCTGCTATCCTTCCTTGGTTGATTTAATTTTATGTGCATCATGAATACATGATTTGAAGGATGGAAGTGGAGAAGGGAACTCTCTTTAGTGATATTACGGGCCAAGACACTTTCTATGGAAGCACCACATTTCACCAGACTGTACTGGTCTTGCAGGTGAAGTACGGACACCGTGCACCTTTCCTATGAAGCAGACCAGTTCAGATGTGATACCACTATGTAGTTCTTTCAGGGTTCTGACCTGCAGCTGTAAAGCTTTTCCTTTCATTTGAAAGTTGCCGCTTCTAAGCTGGCCAGTCATCAGTTCTCTGATGCTATGCTATATCAGAGCAAAAATGTCAACCTTCCCATCATTTTTTTACAGTGGAGCATCTTCAGTAAAGATTTCTACCTGTCTATTCTATTCATCTAAGAATTTCTACTCATCTATTCAAGGTGGGGAGTCCATTTAGTGTATGGGCTAAGTTTTTCATTTGTTATGTACAGCAATAAGAACAGATAAGCTGTGTAACTATTTTATATATATATACCTTAATTATCTTATCAGTGATTTAAAAGAAACACACAAACAAAAAAAGCACCCTGGGGAGTCACAGAGAGACTAAAATAGATGAGGTTCTAATGACAATTACAACTTCTAAACCCCAAATTTAGCCATTTTTAATCTTCTTAATGCAGTGCAATTTTATAATTCAAAACAGTCAAAAACAAAACCAAATAGCAATCAGGTATAACAAAAAAAAAAACACATTAAAAAAAAAAAAAAAAAGGAGATGATTATCTTACATACAACTCTGGAGGGGAATTAGTCATGTCTGAAGAACCCAAGAATGTTCATCTTGATCAATTTTAGGTAGGTATAGGCAGCTGATACCTATCTTGTAGGTGTCTGAAGTTCTGTATGAATTTCTTTCTTCCCCATCAAAACACATGTGTAGAAGAAGAGAGGAAGGTTTTAAGGTAATGTGAAGCATTTGTAGCTACTGACATTGACAGTCTGTCTGCAAAGCTAGGTAAAGTCTCCTCTTGGTGAGACTAATAAGACATTATAGAATCAAAAGTTTCAAGGAATAGATAGATTCTTCGGAGAGGAAGCTGATGTTGCCACTGTGCCACTGAAGAATGTTTTCTACCTTGTGAAGTTTCTGTAAAGATTTCATTACTTTGGTGTCACTTGACAACTTTTTCATAACATTAAGCAGATAACTATGAAAATTTCTTCCCGTTTTCCATCTTATATTTATTTGTTTCTTTACCTCTGTTTACAAAAACACTTGTTTCAAGATCATTGCCATAAATCTAATAATTGTTGACAGATTTGGACTTTAAGATTTCCTGACAAGGAAAATTCTGTGCTCACAAGTGTTACAGTATTAGGTCACTCCTGAATACTAGAAGAATTCTGGTACTGGAGCAGTTAAGTCAATCCAACACAGGCTGAGTTAGCCACCAAGGTAAAAAGTAAAATAAAATGCGTCGAAACACATCTCATCAGCATTCAGTATTATTTATAGAGAGCGCCTGGGCATTCCAGCGGGTAATACTTCTGTTGTTTGTTTAAGTTAAATAACTAATTTGTCTCTTTAATAAGAACATTATAGATATCCTGTGAATTTGTATGTCAGCAGCACTTCGAAAAGATGGTGTGTGCACAGACAGACTGACTGAGAATAAAATACTGAGAGCTTTACTCTGTAGCTAGAAAGATGAACCTGAGGGTAAAATATTTCAGAACTATTCTGACAACAATGCAAGTTTATGAAATGCTTGTGTTGGGAGAAAAAAAGATTATAATAATACTCTGCACATGAGTTGCACTCTTCACCTGGGAAACCTAAAGTATTTTTCTGATATCAGCACTCCCAGGTGGAAGGTCTTGTGTTATTCTACAGATGGATGAACCGAAGTACAGGGACATCTATCACCTTTCCAGCTCCCTTTAGAATGAAGAAGACTTTTCCACTGGGCAGTAAATGATGCCCTACATTCTAAAATGATTAAAAAGAAAGAAAAAGGAGGAGAGAAAGAAAGAAAATTTATGTTAAAGTTTCAATGAACTATCAGAGCTGTTGTGGATTAGATGTAATTTAGCAATAATAATTTTAACAGAAATAGTTGAAAATTTGCATTTTTTGACTTATTTATATCATTTGACTTTTTTTTTTTTTCTTTTTCTAAGCACTTAAAACGCTATGCATTTTTTCTTTCTACTGTTTTTGTGAGGCTTATCTCTTCTAATAAGTGACTTTTAAAGCACCACATGCACATGCACTTATTTGTCAGCAAAATCAGGAATATAAAGCCTAATATCTGGACAATTTTCACCCGTCATGTTATAAATAGAAACTACCTTGTTTTATTATTAATGGAACCTTTATTAGATTCAAATAATATAAGATTTTTACTTGGGAAATCTACTAACCAACCAAATATAATTTACTCCTACTCATTCTTCAGATTTAAACCATTCTACCAATGTATTAGTAATATATGTCTTTATCAAGAGAAGGCAACCATAGATTGTGAGATAAGATAAACCGGAAGATAGACTCAATAAAAATGACATGCTCTAAACTCATATTTCATGAGGTAGTTCTGTAAGTTCCATCAGTGCAGGTATTTAATCTGTACTGATCAGTAGGTATATAATCTGGTGCTACTAACTCTTCGCTTTTTCCCCATTTGCTTTCATGATTTGTCATAAAGTTTGATTTTTAGAAAAAGTTGCAGTTGTAGAATTCTGAATATTTATACTTTGTATTTTTGGTAATGTTTGGAACTTTGTTTATTTGTGGAAACAACTGGTACAATGATGGACTGGGCAAATCAAACAGAGCCTTGGATTGAAATTTCTCTAGGATTAAATGCTCTATAGTAATTATTATTACTGAAGTAATAATGTCTAACAATATTAAAGGACTTTTGTTTCTATAGCTTTGTAAAATCCCTAAATTAAAAACAAACAAACAAACAAACAAACAAAAAAAAACTCTGATCAGCTTAGTCAAACACATCAGATAATATGACTCAGAAGAAATAATTCTCTGTAAGGGCAGAAATTCTTTATATTGATTTTACCGGCTCAGAAAACTGTTTTATGGGGTTCCTGGTTCAAAACATATTCTGTGTGGTCTCTTTGAGGTCACTCAGAAAGTTTCTCTCTCATCTCTGAGGTGTACTTTCTAGGTTTGTTTCCCGCGTTTAAGAGAGATCTCACTTCTTTCTAAAGTCTCTCATCCTGAAGTGATATAGCAGGTTCTCATCTGCCTATTTTCCTGTCACCACTTCACTACCAAGCATGCACAAACACACCTGCGTAGATAACTCTAGCCATGCTTGGGAAATATAATTACCAGATTTTCTTATATCCTACTGAGGTGCTATAGTATCTGAGCACACACAACAGAGTATGTTTAGTAAATCCAACAAATCAGGATGGATCAGAGTTTAGGGACATGTGCTAGAGATTGTCAGTGAATACAGAGACATGACTAGAGTAGCTCAGAGGAGTTATCGATACTGTTGTTACTGTGCTTCCTTTCACAGAGATGAAATACCTGAAAGAAATATAACAGTGTTAAAAATAATTACGAAACAAATAATTCTCATGTTTCTTTGCAAAAAAATGCCTTACAAGGATGATATCTTAACACAAAGAATAAGAAGACTAAGGTCACATCAGCCATAATGATGTAAGGATGTAACAAGATGATTCATTTAAACCTCTTTCCCCAATTTTGAGGTAGTACTGGCTGGGTACAGTCTTGCAAACAAGGGAAAAAGACTTCTTTGAAGTAATAAACTCTATGTTGAGTTATTTGTGGTGCTACCCACCATATTTAGTTTCACCCACCGTATTTCATGCCATAGCCAGGCATGGCTGTGGTGGGACAGGAGATCAACATCTTGTTAGCATCACTGGGGCAGGGACTGACGGCCCCCAGAACAACCTCACATGTTATAGGCAGACATGGGGGAGTCCCAGGACAGGCTGAGCAGGGACAGAGAGGCCTGTGGGTGCCTGCGGGCCCTGGCAGCGTGGAAGAACCTTCTGCGGGTCAGAGTACCTAGACTCGGATGAAACCTTTAAATCTTACTGAGAGACGTGGTAAACATCTAACCCCACTGCACCTTTGTTTCACAGCCAAAATGTGATGGTGTTTGTAATCTGTTATTTCTTTGCCTGAAGTTGAAGGAAGAAAAGTTACACAGGAAAGAAAGGGAAAATGTTTCAGAATCAGTAGGTACCAATATATAACCATAGTTAAACTGCTTCATTTTCATGAGGTTTTACTTTGACTCATTTATCCCTTTTTGATGCCAGTGAGGGAGAGCAAGAGTGGCTCCTTACTCTTTTCTCTCTGAAATTAAAAAGCAGTAAATTTTAAACCAATAAAACCAAATGTTGTTTTGTTTTCTTTGCCTTTTATATTTTTATTTATTTATTTTTTAATTATTATCATTATTATTATTAATGTAGCTGATAGTCACCCAGAATAATTCACTGTCAGACAAGGTCAGCAAAGGCAACTGCAATATCAGGATTTTAGAAAAGGTCTAAGTAATTTTATGGTCGGTAATAACAGTTTTGCCATTACAGAAGCTAAAAAAAAATGTTGGAAAGTTCACCAAACCTCATGCTTCAGGAGCTGGTTGATCACCTGTGGGGTCAAGACAAAACTCAGTATTGCAGTGTGCACACCCATACGTACATATATATTCACACAGTACTTTCAGAAATAGTTACTAATAGTTTTTAATAGCTGATGATACATTACCAGAGAAATACAAAGTCTTAATTTTGAGCTGATTAGTATTTATACTCACCAGGGGAAGTCTTCCCGTGGTTTCTTGTTTTCATAGGAAGATGCAGTTGAATACTACAAATACAAATACTATGTCATGCATATTTGACAACAGTGATTCAGATGCCTTTTTATAGCCCACCTGAGACAATTGACAATGAACTTTGCTTTGCTGGGTTCAGTTCCTCTTGTCCTCTGTACTGGGACAGCTGCTGACAAATTGTTCCCTTGCCTGCCTAAAAGATGTCCTGAATACCTCCTCAGTATACAGGATTGTGGATTAGAGGTCTCTATTCTGACTCTGCAGAGATCAGGACAAGTCTAACAGAGCTTTTTCACTTGATGCTGTGCCTTACCATTGAGGAGCACCATATTAGCAATGAATCACTTTGTTATTGTGCTGTTGGCAGATTGGGTGTTAATAGAGCATTTCTTTCCTTAGAGATTGAATGAAATCTCAGAGCTGAGCTGAGAGGGAAGAGTCAAAGCTTAATCTGACCAAATGGCAAAGAAAAAGCTATTCAAGTGAGTCTGAGGCTTTGGCGGAATCTCTTATAACTGAAGATGTTCATCCCCATAAAGTGATCAAGTTTCCTGTAGTTTATGAAGGAGAACCCAGAATACAATGTTCTCATGTAATCAAATCTACAAAAAGTGCTTCCAACCATTTAAGGTTGATTAGATGACTCAAGATGGAAGATAGCTTAGACTTATTGCTCACACATAACTTCATTACTTCCTATAGCATTATGGGTATGAAACTGTTAGACCACAGTTATGACTACTTAGTACTGTGAGGATGAGAATAGTTGGAAGGGACCTATAAAAATCATCAAAGCCCACTGCCTGACCACTTCCGGGGTAACCAAAAGTTAAAGCGTATTATTAAGGGCATTATCCAAATACAGGATAGGCATATGGGCCCTGCCTATCCCTCTGAAACAGCTGATGGCCTTCCATCCGTGCACTCCAGCTGTAGGATTTGTTCCACCAGGTCTTATTAATTCCAATAGCTCTGAGAAAGGACCAAAGCTTCCAGATCGTGAGCTTCTTGAATGCCTCAGGACAACTTTATGTTAATTTTACCAGCTTCCTACAGAATATCAAGACAAGTTCAATAGTGACATACTTATTCTTTCTGATCTCAGCCTCCTAGGGGAATGTTCACTTTTCCAGCCTGAGGAGCTTGGTCATTAGCTTACCCCACTTCACATATCATAACTAGATGCAAATGGAAGGAAAAGTTTGTTTGCTTTTTTCAGATATCAGACCAAAATCAAAACACAACTATGACTGAAAAATGAAGGGAGGTAAATTACATTTATTGATAAAATCCCTCCTTTACTTATTCATTTATTTACCGATCTAAAGGTGAAGATTTTTAATTTTGGAAACTCCAGTGAACGGTTATTGTTTCTCACTCTCCAGATACCTCTGGACAGATGTGTGTCTGACAGATGCACAGTATAGTAATTAACATAAAGGCAACTCAGTCATATTTAATAGCCTGTGATAAACAAGAACCTAATCTGGACTACCTAATCATCCCTTCTATCTTATTCCTATGTTGTTGTTGGTGGTGGTTTTTAATTTTATATGTGACTTCCATGTTCATAGTAACTTCAAAACAAAACAAACGAACAAACAAGCAAAAAATACCCGCTCATCATTCTTCACGTATATACATACATAGCACAGCAGATATTCAATAGAAAGTAAAATTTTTGCAGTAGGGGAAGCAGGGAGAAAATAGGAAAGAAAAAAAGCAATACAGATAGATCCTCTTCACATCATTTCACATACTCAAAGAAAGTGCTCAAGAGAGAGCACAAGGAGAGAAATGTAGCATAACAATCTGTATAGGAAGGAATGGAATAACAATAAAATGTCTGTTAAAGAACTGGGGGAGCCTCAGAACTCACAAAGGACGCTAAAACGACTGAGTAAGATACTATTTGTTCTTGTTTTATTTCATTAGAAGGTAAGGGGTATTTATTACGTTGATGAGTCTGCAATATGCTTTTTTGGACTGATTCACTAGATTCACATTTTGCTGCATGCAGAAAACAAACTTGCAGAAAAAAGACCTCCTGCCTACTCTGTTGTCCTGTGATATATCTGAGAATAAAATTAGCTGAAACATCATATGCATAATAATTTAGAAAGTAAAGCTGCTTTTTCTCAGTAAAAAACAGAGGTATTGCTGGATGGGAAAGGTCAAGGATCTGGAAAGGATACTATACATCTGACTAAATGCAGTGGAGAATCAATGTCTGAATGAGACAACCCTGGTCCTCTTTATAGCCAGTAGAGAGAAACTGGGACAAGGAGAGTATCATTCCTCCCCTCCTAAAATCCATGTCTTCTCTCAAATAACTATTTTTTTTTTTTTTAGTAGATTCAACTATAGGTGTCAGCTATGTAGGTGTTTGCAGCTGGTTTAATCACATTTAAAGTACAATATATTTTATTTTCTTTGCTGAATAGCCCTGTTTTGTATATTTCTTCATCAAATACACATTCTCTCCCATTCTCTCTCTCTGTCCATCAGCAGTATGTTTTTATACAATTGGGTGATTTCATCCAAATTTGACAGAAGAATAAAGGTTTCAAAGACATTCTGTCATGTGCTGCTACAATGCTGTTTTGCTGGGAAAACATACAGCTTGAAAAGACACTGTTGTCATACTCCACTTAGTGAAACCTTCAGATGCTCATACTTTATTAAACATCAAAGAATTCACATGGTGAAAGTAAGGGAGAAAGGAAGACAAAAAGCTGGAAGCAGGTATTTATTAGGTCTGGTAATCTCTGAGCTAATAGTTCAAACATCGTGATTATCTTTCACCAGGGTTTAATGGATGAGTAGCCATACTGGTGTCTTTTAAAAGAAGCTGCCAAATTCATAACTGATATAGCAGTTTCAAAGTATCAATTTTTAGAAGGAATGGGCCATTTTTTAAATTTGCAATTGGTGTTTTCTCATCAGTATTGAAGCACTGATAGCAAGGACTACTTTTTAATACATATCATTTCTGTATGTAGAAAACTTAATTCTCCAGGACCATGTATTCGTCGTGCTTTCACGGTAAATTGTGTATTTTTTGAATGCAGAAGCACAGAAAAGATCTTTTCACTTGAGAAAGAAAAGAAGAAAAAAAATCTAAGATATGGCATACAATGTTTCCTGGGCTCTCATAGATGATCTTATTAAAAGGAAATGCAACATGAATAAAGCCCTTTGTTGTGTGTTCCTGTATAGAAGGCACTTATGTCTGTCATACGTCATCAGGTGAACTACCTCGCTCCTCAACTTGTACCTGAGAGTTTAAAGAACATATCCTATATATTACATATTAAAATTGATTACATCAAAATGAAGATCCAGCTCAAAAGCTTAACTTTTTTTTTTTTTTTTTTTAAGACAGTTCAAGGGAAATGCTATAGTCTAAGTTGCAATCAAATCTCTCAGAGGGATTAGGCAGACACCATTTTAATTTATCCATTCCAGAATTCTGTGCCAAGAGTGCTACAAAGATGAAAATAAAGAAACCGCCGACTGTGCATTTTTGTTGTTGGAGCTGCTGCGGCAGCAGTCTCAGAAAAAGGAGGGAACTGCTGTGCTACCTCGATCCCCCACACACTGAAAGCCCATAAGAAGCTGGATTCTCACATCCTTTTGCCAAATAACTGGATAGCAGCTGAAATCCACCAAGTGCAGCGTTGTATAAAGAAAAGAAGAAAAAGACAGAAAAAACAGCAGATGTTGGGAATGGTGATTGTACTGCGGATTACTAGTGTGTGGGGGTCTAAAGAATGGAGCTGGCTATTTTTGGAGTGCCTTGCAAGAAGTAAATAATGATGTAGCTGTTGGCAAAGAACTAAGTGGGGTACTATATTTGTAAATGCTTCCTCCTTCTTTGTAGACATAGATTGATTTTTGCAAATGCAATGTTAAAGATCAAATGGCAAAATATATTTGAAATCTATCTTTAATAAGTTCTGCTGAGATAAGCAGACAAAAGTGTCATTGTTTGATCCTGGCAATAGTTAAAAGTTTAGGACTCTCACCTGGCATCAGCCATGATCCAATACAGGACTTTGTGATATTTGTCATTCTTAGGTCCTTTGCAAAATGGGTGCAGTCTTCTGCCATTTTGCTCAGATGATATATCACACTGACATGGCATTCATTTTGCACTTGCATTGTTGATGTAAATTTACAATTAAAATCAGGTCCATCGTCATTAGACTGGCCAAAAACATGATAAAATTTATTTTGGTTGATGGTAAGGTATTTGGAAGCTACTGAGACAGCTGGACTGTTATCTCTCTGTGGACTAGCCCTACTATGTTTAATTGAATGGTAAGCCTGTTGTTAAGGCGACACAAAATTGGTTATGCTGCTTATTCAATGCACCACAGTAACATTTTTCCACATGGGGAAACATACAATTACAACAAAAAAGACAACAATTAGCAACTTAAAGCAGGAAGAACAATTTGCATACAAATATATTGGCCTATGCCTGTCTAGATTTGAAGGCCACATTTAACAAATTACTTGCACATATTTGTAACTTACAATATGGAGGTAATGCCCTTGATTGTGTCCACCCATATTCCTGTAGCTGTTCGCTTGATTGGATGATCCTCTGGAGATTTGAATTTCCATGTGATCCCATTGAAGTCAGGAATCCAGTTGTCTGTAAGTCTTTTCCCTTCTAAATAAATCAGCTGAACTTTTGCCAAGGAAACCATAAGGTTTATAGATAAAATTCCACGATCCTATACATCTTTTAGTAATTAGGCAGGAATTAAATAACTATCATATATAAATATTTGCAAGTGTTATCTATCATTTCTTTCCTGTAATATTAGTTCCTGTTCTAGAATATTAAATTCTGGTATATTAAATTACATTCTTTACATGATGAGTTTCTTTAAAATGTATTCATTCACTACTGTTCCATTCCTGCATCTCATATGAAATGTGTATATGCATGATATATATCTATATGTGTCCTTACTTGCATACAGACATACATATATTTATGTTTATTGATATAAACATAAAAATGTATTAAAAGAAAGCAAAACTAAAACAACAACAACAAAAAAAACACACTGCTCAATAACTTAAAAAGTGCTGAGAGATGAAAATGACTTAAAATGAAACTTGCCAAAGTGCAAGCAGCTGCCACGAGTGTTCTGCTATAATTCATATATTTTATTGTTCTGTTTTGTTTTTTAGATAATTAGTTGGTGGCAAAGGAATAATCATGTTGCATGAAAACCTGTGAGTTTAATTTCACAACGAAAGCTGTACACTGTATCTACTGTGAGTTAGAAGGACAAACAAAATCTGTTAAAGGGCCAGACTCAAAAGGAATTTCATGTCCACAATACACTGTTTTATTTTTATTCATTCTTTCTACCAAAAGTTTGTGTAAATTTTCGTGTTTTCAAAAGCAGCAATGCAAAATCATTCCTTTTTTTATTTAAATGTAAATTTTAAAGCTCTGTCTAACATTGATGAGTGAAATAATCAGGCAATGAACTATAATTTTGAAGGAACTGTATTTCAGTGCAACTCATGATCGAGTAATAAATACTCTTATTGCCTTCAGTGGGACTATTTGCCTAAGTATTAAAATTAAGTTCTTGCACACATTCCAGGTTCAGATCCTTTATTGTTCTGAAGGAAAGAATAGCATCCTGTTGATGGAAACATATTAGAAAGGAAATAAAGAAACAAATAAACAACAACAACAACAAAAAACAACCTCTGCTATTTACAAGCAATAATGCAAAAAAAAAAAAGCACATTCACAAACAAGAGAACCACATGAGTCCTAGACGACAACAGTTAAGCTGAATTTTTACATTCCTTTCTTTCCCCATTTGTGGCTTTAACAGTAACTATAGCCTTTCTATCTTGATGTCACCATCATTTTAAATAACACCTATCAGCAGGCAGTTCATAGTGAGCTCCACAAAGAAAGTAGTTTCCAAGTTGTACTAAACCCCACCAGCTTCTGAAGTACATTTGTTTTGTTAAGTGGTGATGTATGCTCAGGCGATAGGGATCTCACACCCAGGGAGGCAGCTTCAACAGACAGTTGTCATGGTGTTATTTTCTATGGATGGCTTGCTTGTTCAAGTTAAAATGTCATGTCTCTGTAGTTTTAAGGGAGGGCAGGGGGCACGTGTCTGACCAATGTGCTGCAGCAGGGTGGAAGTCTCATTTGCCTGAAGCTTGAGATGCATCCTGTTAACTCTTCAAATGTCACTGCAGCCTCTAAGAGGCAGGTAATTCCCGTGTGTTTTCTGTGTGCACTTTAGAGCAGAGCCATCTCTCAGTCATCTCTCTGCAGGTGTGTGGTTTCCTTAGGCTTTTCGCATCTTGGCAGATGAACACTGGCTTAGAAACTGGTCAGTCCTTTTATCAGCTATAACTATATCTTTATTTCATTCTTGAATATGAACAAGATGTTCACAAAAGTTTTTTTTTTTTTTATCCTGCTTGATTCCAGTTCTGCTCATAATAGCACTTAGACATAGCTTAATTTTATGCATAAATGTAAGTTCTGTTGAAGCAGAGCTGTCATCATTTGCAGGTCCAAAAATCATAAAATTGAGTCCCCAAACCAGTACCTCTTTTCAGAGATGTTTTGCTCAAATTGGTTGGCACATCCAGTGTAAAGCCAAGCTGGTTTTCCTCTATCTGACAGGCAGTCAGTGCAGTGAAATGATCCACCACCAGCAGATCACCAGCTAGTGGTCTTTGTTACGTAGACTTTCCTGCATAATTCAATTAGATCTGCATCAAGAGAAAAGATGGCTGAACAGGAAGAATGGAAGGTGAACCAGCCTTTTATTTTTTTTATTTTTTTATAAACCAACCTGGGTGACTTGAAATACAACAAGAATATATATTTAGCAATGCAACGAGGTGTCTTGGGTTTACCAAAGCACAGGAGCACAAATAGATTCAAATCTATTAGTTAGACAGCCAGGCTCTTTGGAAAGTCTCACTCTGACCTGCTTGTTTTAGATGCCCAGACACTTGCCATACCTTTCCTGAGACTCCAGAAGCACATAACCTGATAGAGGTCTACTGAAGTCCAGAGAATTAGGCTAATTCCTACCCAGACCAGAGATACCAGATTTTTATTTTAAAAAGTTCCCGTTATAGTAAATCTCTATATAAAAATACTTGGATAACATTCCTTCCTTGAGTATTATAGAGCTCTTTCTATTAAAACAAATAATTGTTACATCTAACTGGTTTCAGCAGGGAAGAAAGGAGTAGGTGGTCTCATTAAGAATCCTTGTTTCACAAGAAAGGCATTTCTCATTGTCTTTACTGAGTGATATAAATGACCTTTGTGAAGGGATTGATGGAAGTATAAATCTTTCATAATATATTTTAATGTCCTGCTGGTAGTAATCTTTATTATAAAACAAAACAAACCAAAAATTTCATACAAACAGTAAACCTATTTTAAAAACATAGAATCCTTGCACTTTCGTGAACAAGAATTTGAAATGGTTCTTTGGTTCCCCATATCTTATACAGTAATAGAAAGTCACATTTTCTTTCTTTTTTTCTTCTTTCACTTCTTTCTTTCTTTTCTTTCTTTCTTTCTTTCTTTCTTTCTTTCTTTCTTTCTTTCTTTCTTTCTTTCTTTCTTTCTTTCTTTCTTTCTTTCTTTTTCTTTCTTTCTTTCTTTTTCTTTCTTTCTTCTTTCTTCCTTCCTTTCTTTTTTTCTTTCTTTCTCTTTCTTTCTTTCTTTCTTTCTTTCTTTCTTTCTTTCTTTCTTTCTTTCTTTCTTTCTTTCTTTTTCTTTTTCTTTCTTTCTTTCTTTCTTTCTTTCTTTCTTTCTTTCTTTCTTTCTTTCTTTCTTTCTCTCTCTCTCTCTCTTTCTTTCTCTTTCTTTCTTTTCTTTCTTTCTTTCTTTCTTTCTTTCTTTCTTTCTTTCTTTCTTTCTTTCTTTCTTTCTTTTTGCTTTTTAATTACCCAAACAGCAGGCTATCTTTTTGTCCCACACACTCTTATATCTCCAAATGAAGAAGTTATACTGACTTTTCACTCAGTAGTGCCTGCCAAGCAATCCCATTAAAAAGGAAAAACAGCAGAAGCTTCCACAGTCTTTTCAAACAGTTCTGTCTTGAAAAGTCACATGTGTTTGAGTATTTTATGTTCAGAAAATTTTCAGCTTGCACATACAATTTTCACCAGAAACAAAGTACTGCCCTGACAAAGACTCCTGGAGGACTGTGATCTATAACTCTGTACTTTGAACAAATCTAGCAGGCTTGGACCACCAGTGATGCCCCATCTCTTATTTACTGCAACATTCACGTGAAAGGTGAGAGGTCTGATTTAAGACCTAATATATTTATTTATATTTCCATCTGATTTAATTCAAGGCTATATATCTCATCTCCTCAGTGAGTTGATTCTTCATTCTATTTTCTGGTTGAGCTGTGCCACAATGCCAAAAACAAAGCCAGATTTGTTGGGCCAATGAGGCAAAACTTGTCCAGGTAACCTAATATTTAGGATAATTGAGTAGAAAGTCCTGGATTCTAAGTATTGCATGAGGGTGTAAGTAATAAACCATTGGACAACCATTTCCTTGTCATTCTTCAGCACATGAAACTGAGAAGCTTTTAGGCTTATTTCCTGAGTACACAGCCAAAAGGAAAAGGCTGAGGATAAAGAGGAGTCTTCATTCTCTTTCCTCAGTTTCCCTGAGGAATAGATATGGAACACCTTGCCTGTTACAGCCAGAAACCCTGCCCTGCAAAAAATTACAGCCACAGGAAGAAGACGTGATTTCCCCCAACTTTAATACAGTAACTTTACAAGCAGAATCCATGGAGTGAGATTTAAACCCAGTGATGTGATAGGAAAATTGAGGATGACAGAGAACCTGTTGATTGTGCCAGGATGAGCAGAAAGAAAGGGCAAACTCTCTGTCCCCTAATTTAGGCAGAGGTGAGCTCCATCTGCTCTGTCTCAGCAGTACCACTGTGCAAGTCCCTTTGTGCCAAAAGTGTAATTCCCATCATCTCTCAGAGGGCATCCTAATTCCCAGGGTAGACATGATCTATTTTAGATGGGGAATGGGGAAGAAGGTGATATTTTGTCATGTCTTTGAAGTTTTGCCACCGAACAGCAAATAATTTAAACATTATGAAATAAGAGAACTAATGTTACTTAGTACTCTTAGTCTATGGTTGGAATATTTACCTGATAGAAGGTAATTTACAATTCAGAAAGCCTGTTTATTATTTATTTATTTTTAACAGGCAAAATATTATTTGCTTTTCTCTCGTACATAAGCATCTTATTTTAATTTCTATACTTCATTCTTAATCTCTTATCTTGCCCGTTAATGATTATTTACTGCAAATTGAGCCAAAATACAAATAATTGGATATATACTACCTTATCTTTACCCCAAATTGCTGTATATGATACTGTTCCTACTTTTTGCTGCTCTCTCTTTTTTATTTATGTGACTGAAGAGCTTTTTTGTTATTTGTTTTAATATACTTTGAAAGGCCTAACTCAGCTTGGCTGTTGGCAATTCTTACATTATTTCTACACTTCATGACCTCTGAGGTGTACCTTTATTTGCTGATCAATCTTTTTTTTCTCTCGATTTCTCGTAGGCTTTATGCTTACTCTTAATGTCCTTTTTGAGGTGGCTATACATCCAAATACATTTGGAAACCTTTCCTGAAAGTTTTGTCCGCAGTTGCTTGATGTGCAAGTTTCAGATAACTTTTCACTGCTGACTTAAAGAGTTTGGAGGAATCTGTCACACTACAAGCCCCTGAACTTTTTGTTTCCATTGACTTCACTTGCCTGTTCATGTAATTTGTCAAAGTTTTCTCTTTTAAAATTGAGTAACCCAGTTGAAGACCTGCTTTTGCTTATTTTCCAAATTTATATTCAATCAATTTATGACTGCTGACTTCAAGGATATCTCAGTATTAGTATTATTAGTATTATTTTCAGTAAGTGCACAGGATTAGAGAAGGGTTTGGCAGCCTAGTTGAAGCAGGAGCAGTAATTCCAGGTGGGCATCTGGAAATCATTGTCATGTCTCTTGTGCCTGCAGAGATCAGCATTACTTCACACGTTTGTCAAATGCTTATGTTTGTGGAAATCATTGAAATTGTGCAAATGCCACGCAGAATTGGTATGCACATGGTATCTGTGTATTTATGATACCACTGCTTGATTATAAACAGATACAGAAAATGACGATTTCAGGATGATCTGGATCTTCCAGTCATGATTTACAGTTACACTGTATACACATGCATTCAAAACACAGAGAATAAATCAAATTTAAGGCAAAGTGACATAGGGTAAGTGTGCAAAAGAATTTGGAGGGGTTTAATCCCTGACCCTAACATAGACTGCTTTGTCTTTTTGTTCAGGGTTTTCTATAGTTATGATTGCATTACCTGATATACTATCACCAGTATGGTGTGAAGAGGGAGTATGGTGTGAAGAGGGATGGACTGCAACTTGATGTGCTCTTTTCTGTTATTGTTTTAAGACTGTATGTCCACATTATGTCTCTACTGTCCATGAAGTCCATGCCGGTCACTAATCCAAGGCACACATGGCACACAGAGCTAATGTTTGGAGGACCATGTATCCACTGCCCTTGCAAGTAGTGAGCTTCGGATGGTGTCCTGCTGTGTGACCTCAGCTTTGTTTGCTTTGAGAGGGAAACAGCTTTGCCCATATCAGCTGGGCACTAGCGTGTGGTTCTGTAAGACTCATCATACAGAAGCAAGGGAAATTCATGTGAAAAAGAATATCTGCACCAAATTGCTAATGTAGCTATACCCAATAAGCTTGCCTTCACAGTCCAATTAATTTGTAAGGCAGGATTAATACAGCTGCTGATGTTTTCAGTGTACATATATACAGCTGATCCAAACATCTGATTTTTTTTTTTTTTTACATTCCTTCCTGGGAAGGAATCAGAGATTTTTAAAGTGTACCATTCATCTTGTCCTAAAAGAGATATTTGACAGAAGGCTGGTGAATTATGAGCAAAGTGCATATTTCTTATTACTGATTGTGGAAAGAACCTACAAAGACTGGTTCTGACGGTGATATCTACTCTGTGGGCATCTGAAATTACATAGAAGATTCCAACTCTTCACTTTTGATTTCTTTTTTCATTTTACTTATAGTTTCATTTTCCTGCCATACTCATGACCACTTAAATCTCTAGCTCTAAGAAATACACTTATAGCTTCCTTTAAGTAACTATATGAACATAACACGTAACATCAAAACTTCCTCAGCAAATCATTTTTTTTCAATCACCTTTGCTGTCTTCATGTCCATCGTTATCTCAGATACCATTGTCAGCTTTTCTTTGCTGCCCATGTATTTAAAGGAATAACACCAAGAAACAGAATTACCCGTACAGAAATCCATATAAATAAATAAACAGATAAAACCCACACACCTTTGTTGTATCAGTCTTGGCAGATTCCTATAGGTACTGCCAGCTTGACTTTCTAAGGCTCGTGTTCCAGTTCAGCCTGTTTTTAGATCTAGGTTCAACAGTCTGTAAGCCGGTTGGGAAGAAAGACTCACCCTGCAGTTGCAAGACTGCTGCCTACTGGCTGCCCCAGACTGATTTTTGCTTGCCAAAACCCAAAAGTAGTAGTCTATGCCTCGCCGCAGGAAAGCAGAAGAATCACTTCCTTACTTGCAAAGCAAAAAGGATTTTTCTTTTTCTCACAAAAAAATAGACTGAAAGTCTGATGTTTGTTCCCTGTTGACATTTAATGCAGTTTTGGTCTTCAGGAAGCCTGCATTATGTCACCTTGCATCTTTTTAACTTTTACTGTTTTTATAGCATTAAGCGACACCACAAGTAAAGTTTTACCACCTTTAGGATACTTGAAAAATGAGAAACCTCGTAAGAAACTGGAATGAAAAAACTTTCCAAATTTATTATTATTATTATTTTCTCCCACTGCAGATCATTTCTCTTCTGGACAACATTTGGAGGCAGTGGGGTGAAAATAAAAATTTTATTTTGCAGAAATCAGCCTTTAAGTGTGGAGTGTTGTTTGGGTGTTGTCTCCAAGTTCTCACTGCTTTACCTGCCCAGGAAAAGGAAGGAAAACAATTTTAATTTCTCCAGAAGCAATCATGGAATTGATGTCAGTCAAGCACCAACACAACAGAGAAGGTATTGTAACACCGGTGACGTGACAGGCCTCCTCTAAAATAATTTTATCTGCCAGAAAAGAGGCAGAAGTTTAAAAACCAGTACATTCTTTTATCCCAACAAGCAGGGGCAGAGTGGGAGCAGAACTGAAGTTGGAAGACTAGAATAAGTCCAACCTAAAAGGCCCACCAGAACTATTTTTTGTAAACTCAAACAAGATTAAAAAGAAAAAAAAAATAGATATATATATAATTAGGTTAAAATGAATATATCAGGTAGAGTTTTTAATTGGGTGAGATTGTCTATTCATTGCCGTCTTTGCAAATAAATAAATAAATAAATAAAAATATATGCATCAAAAGAATATGGAAAATTCTCTTGGGAGGGACAAAATAAAATTTCAATTTCTCAGCTCACTCTTCACCTCAAGCATCATATTTTCATAAACATTATGACTTCAGTGCAACAGTAGGGATATTTACCACTGAATCAAGAAGGAACAGCACTTTCTGTTCCCTTTCTCTCAGATTCCTTCCCATTCATTTTTCTCCTTTTTGTGTTTGTGTTTTTCTTCCCAAACCTGACTTTGAGATCTACTGTACCACATGGTTATCAGCATGACGAGAGGAGACAGGCTGTCTAGCTCTGCTTGGTCTTAAAAACACTGGTAAAGAAAAAGGGCCTGACTTGAAAAGCCAGATGACATCCCAGACCTGGGAAGTGAGCCAGGGTCCAGAGCAACATCTGCTGTGGCAAGGCTGCCAGCCCAAAGCATCCGTCTGTGACTGACCAGTCGCCTTGGATCCTGAGAACATCAATGATGCTTTATTTCCTCTACCTTTACCATCTCCTCTTTTTTCCCTCTGCTGTCTGGTGTTTTGAAAAAGGCAAAGAAAATAAGCACACTTCACAACTCAAAATTGCATGAGAAGACCAACCCTTTCCTCTTCACCAAGAAAGAGAATTTGACAAAATATGACACTAATTCCATGCTTTAGTCTAAGGAAAGGAACCTGGCATGTTTTGAGTACATACGTTGTTCATGTCCGCTCAGTTTTGGTATACGATTTGTTTTCATTCTTTGTGTGTTTGTGGTTAATTCATCCTATTCAGGGACAGATGCTGCATGGTTTGAAATAAGGATGTTTTCTCAATGTGGGTTTGAAAACAATGTTGCATGATGCAGATACCATCTGCTATACTAGGCAGAACCAGTACAGGAGATCTGCCCCATTCTCCAACCGGTAAATAAACACTTGCTACTCACATTGTATCTAAAAATTGGGATGAATTTTTTAACATATTTTCCATCAGCTGAAATCCATAAGTCATGCTTGACTGTTTCTGTGACAGAAGTGTCTTAAGATATTTTTCTGTCTTGAGCTAATTTATTCTAGCTAAACTAGATAAATATAAGAAGAACCCACTTCAAACTTCTCTGTCATTTGTTCTTATGACAAAAAAAAAAAAACAAAACAAAACCAAAACCAAAGTGCGCATAAACTGAGTTTTATCCCTGAGGGAATGTGGGGAATGTGTGCAGAGAAAATGTGGGAAAAAAAGGAAGATGGCATGTGAGTAGAGGTGGAATAACTTAGTTATAACTTTGATCCACCAAGGATTTGCCTATATAACAGAGCAGATTTGTTTGGAATGCTGCTCCTCACTTGGGCTTTATTTAAGCTTTAACCTCTGCTGGGAGGACACTTGGCTGGGAACTGTCTCCCTCCTTGCCAAATTTTCTTCAAGGAGAGGGATGAGTCACAGAGGAAGCCACACTGCTCTTTAGGGTGTGGACAACCAGGGTAACAGGACTGTGGTCCACCACAAAGAGTGGTTTTCCATCGTGGGATTCAGCCCTACTGTCTGGGCAGGCTGCCTAGCAAGACAAGAAGAAAAACCAGGGAGAATTGCCACTCAAGTACAATCATAGCCAAGGTGCACCTTGCGGAGAGCCCTGGTAAGATGTCTATCTGGTCCTGATAGTACTTGAAGGTTCCATTCACAGTGCCCTGAAGCCAATATAAATACAGAAATTGTTCTCAGGGGGTGCTTGAAGCAGCATGAATTTGCCATACCACTGAAATAAATGGGTTTAAATTAGTAACAGGAACTTGAAGGGTGAGAGGAAGGTATCCTGAGGGCCTGAAAAATATTAAGAATAATCAAAAGGGAGGGGACAGAAGGGCAGGAGCTGGGTGGCAGATGTTTGCTTGCTCTGAAGAATAAAAGTAGCAATCACAAAAATCGATAGCGAGCCTTATTAAAGGTGAGCTAGGTGCTTTCACTCTGAGGTTTTGTTTGGTTGTATTGGGCTTAGATATCTCACAGGTCAGGTATTTCAGACCCAGCATCTCTAGAGATCACTCTCTTGTATTACAAAGTGTTCCCTCCAGAAACCTGCCACTGTTTCAAATGTACTTTCTAGTTCTGAGTTGGGGGTGACAAAGCAAGGAGAGAGAAAAAGAAAAGGGGAAGAAAAGGGCAAGAAAAGGAAAGAGAAAGAAGAGAAGAGGGGGGAGAAGGAGGTCAAAGAAGGAAAGGAGGAGGGGAGGTGGGCAGGGAGGCAGGGAAGGAGATAGTGAGGGAAGGGAGAGGGGAGAGGGAGGAAGGCAAGTGTCTCCTTGTGCCATGTCAGTGTATGTCCCCTTATTTTCGATTTTCAGATTCATTCAATTTTTCTTTTGGACCATGTGCTACTGAGCAACCTGTACAATTTCCCTAAGGTGAAAACCTCCTCTTAGAGAACTGCAGTGAATATTATCCCAGGGTCTCAAAAATGCCAATAAGAGAACGAATAATATTTGTTCATAATAGTGTTCAGTGCAAACCATGACTGATTAGTGTTACGTGTGACATCAACAGAGACAGTAATCAAGGTTACTTTAGCATTGATTTTTTACAGAGGTGAAGCCTCTTTGATGTATTACTCCATCAACACCTTCAGAGCCAAACTTTGCACACGAAATTAATCCCAATTAATTAGACTATTTGTAGATAGTGCAGGGCTCTTTTATGTTGCAAAATAAATATTAATTCAGTGGCATTTTTTTTTCACCTTGTGCAGTTTGTGTTTGGGAAGGGAAAAAGAACCGTATTGATCAGTGTACTGAAATATGTTAGAAAGTTCAGGCACAGGAGGTGGTCTGAGAGGCAGCTTGCCTGGAATCAGCTCAAGGCCTGACAGAGAAACTCAGGAAACTGGACCCCAATTCTCCTGACTTTGCTGGTACATATAGCTATGGAAAAAGTACTATCTCCAATAAATAAATAAATAAAGAGTTACCTTTGAGCTTTTCACAAACTATACATAAAGCAGCACATTGTGACACTACCCTGCAGGGAAGACATGCCCTGGAGGCACTGATTCAGAGATACCTTTGCAATTCACAAACATATTTGTTCAGGAACTTCTAGTAATAGTGTTTTTGTTGGTGGTGATGGTTTTGTTTTTGTTTTTCTGCATTATTATTTTTTGTAATAGCCAGTGTAGTGAGTAAATTTCTGTGACTTCTACTGTGCTGTGTTCACGTGATCTCATCTGGAAAGGGAAGAAGTCATGCAGAGCTCCACTACTCCTTCACAAAAAGACCCCAAGTCTTATTCACTTATGCAGTGTCATTTTCTTCAGATTCCCAGAGTCTGTGATGAATTGATTCCCAGAAGAATGTGGTATGTGACTGGGAGGAGAGATGGACAAGGCAGAAAATCCCAGTACTTTCTACTTTGGGCATGTTTTGTTTCCTCTCCTGCTGATGCATGCTTCCTCCCGCTGAGTATATAGAGAACTTAGTCTGGAGACTTCTGTATGAGTTTTACCTGATTTAGATCCTTGAACCTGCTCCACTCAGGCACTATATCTTAGTCCAGTCTTACCAGTCTTACCCCCAGATCCAAGCTACCATCTTCATTACTTAGGACCTAAGGGGATGCCCGGAAACTGCACAATTTTTTTTGGTACGTACTGAAGATCAGGATCATGTGGCTACAGTCAGTCTCATTTTTCACTAAGTCAAAAACTGCAAAATGAAAACCAAACTAATAGTTAAAAACATCCTGCTTTAAACATCAAATAAGTTGTCAAAATCCTGACTAGGAAAAGTAACAATAAAGAGTCTCTAACTTGATTAGGCTCTTTGGAACCTCATCAAAGGATAGATAAATGAGTGCTTGCATTATTACAGTAATGCTTGGATGGCCATTTCCTCACCAAATTTAGTCATCACATAGCATTATCCCAGGAACAATAAATCCTTTTCTACAGCCCATTATTCTCTGAAAGGAAGAATGGGAGACCATTCTGTGCTCACGTACCAGCCTGTGCTATCTGAGTGTCACCAGAGAGGTGAGTCAGTGAAATGGCAGTCCCATCCTGGGGACAAAATGCAGAAATGCAAAGTGGTGTAGAAGAGCAGACTGCAAGAGAAGGCGACTTCAGCAAAGCTGTGCTTCCTCCTCACCAAGAGAGGAAAATCAGCCAGGGAGTAAACTCCCAGTGACTGCAGTGAGTACAGGAACCCAGTGGCTGTCGGCAGAGGCCCCTGTTGCTCTGAGGTGACAGCTGTGGCAGGAGTTCTGCAGGAACCTGTGCTGCTATAGGCATGTAGGCAGCACTGTTTGTATTACCCTGCAGCAGTAGTAACTCCTGTCGGGATATCTGTCCCATGTGCCAGGGGTGATGACAATGTCAGGGATTCTGCCTGCTCCAAGCTCCAACTCAGACTTTTCCTTCATGGGTCCCAGATGCAGAGGCAGGGTAAAAGAGCCAGGTAGCAACTCTAATGTGCAGAAAATCAACCACCTTTTTTACTGCCAGCCTGATTCCTTAACATGTTGAGCTGGTGAGTTTATTTGGAGAAAGGGAAAAAAAGACCCAGTCCTACTTGATGGATAGGGGCTAGTCATTCCTGAATGCAGAAGGAATTCCCCAGTGAGAATTTGGATTTGGCCTTAGTCCTTTGCCACTAAATAGTCCAAGAGGAATGAAGTAAAATAAGGGATTTACCACAATGTTTATGGAATTAGTAAACTTCTTGTATAAACCACTGGAAACTATGGTGGAGTCACACTGATACAAAATGAATGTGGGAGTTAACATGGGTTTAGTTGGAAAGCTGATGGATGGTCTGTTTGTCCACCTGTTTGAATGTGTGAGCACACTTTTCTGGTAGAAGATTCTGACTGTAGTTATGTGTTCACATTTTATCCACAACAACAAAGATCTATATTATATTCAGATTCCTAGTTATGGCAATACTAAGCAAGTAAGTTACTACTGATAACAAGGCTGATGAAAACAGAGACTGATAGTCTGAATTTCCTTAGCATCACAGCAGTTTTGTATTGTAAACCTCTTGTTAATTTACCTCTGATTCATAGTGGTGTAAACAAGAAGAAAAACACACTGTCTATGCATTTATATTGCATTAGTATTTTGAGTGTATCCATGTCTTTGGATTTGCATGTGAATATGAAATAATTCTATGCAAGTACGGGATGGGATTTAATTGTTTTCTCCAACAATGTATCCTTATCTTTCTGGAAGCAGTTCAGACCATCAAAGAGTTGTTGCTGATGAACTCACTAATTAGTTTCCAATACTTAACCTTGTATTTCACTTCATTACTAGTGCTCTGTTCCCTCTAGTTTTACATTTGGTATCAGAAAGCTCATTTAGAATCCAGTCAATCTTCCAATGCCAGCTCTGCAGTTTAAATTTTTCATTCAGTAAGGACACAATGGGAATAATGTTTGTATCTGTCAAGGAGATGCATGAAAACTTTTGAGTCGTATTGTCTAGAGAAAAAAAAAAAGACAACAACAACAACAACAAAAAAAAACATGCACACACAAAAAACAGGAAGATGGGACATGCAAAAGAACAGCATAGAATTAAGTCACCAAGGACCGAGTGACTATTATGGTAAATAAGTTATAGGCATCCAAAAGGTTTATAAAAGTGGGCAGCTGAAATCCTTAGATTAACACTTTATTAAAAATTTGCACCATCAAATAATTACTTTTCTTGTGTTTTATTTCTTGTAATGCTTCTTTTTTGCATTGTAATCTTCAAAGCTAGAAGAAAAATGTCTTCAGAAGGAAAAGGCATGGGAATTCAGTGTTTAAATGTCAATATGGAAGCTGATGATCTGCCCATGCAAGAGGTGCACGGTATCTAGGTCTGAGCTGAGGGGCCTGGGGGCTTCTAATCCTGCTTTATAAAGAGGGAACAGTACTGAGGAAGCAAAACCATCTTTTATGCTGGTCAATCCTCTGCTGTCTAGTTTGTGTAACTTCATTCTTTGAAACCAATTCATGTAAGAAATAGGACCTAAAAATACAGTAAGGCTAATTGATCAGCAGAGCAGCTTAAAGTTGTGGTGGATTCTTATTCAGTGGAGATTTTTAAGTGAAGATTAGATGCTTCCTGTTTTGTCTACAGAAAGACATTGTCTTGGAGTTGGAACAAGCCTGTAGTCAGGAAGTCCCCTAGCCAGCATTATTCCAGAATTGTAATGGCATCCTCTGACCTGACATTTTATGAATTCTTATTTTTGCAGAGCATATCAGTACACTGTAGCTCTTCAACTGGGTTGTTTAAAAGCATTATTGTTTTCAGTGACATTAAGCTTTCTTATATGAACAGTACATTTGGTACAAACAGGTTCTGTCTACAAGGTAGCCTAAGAACACTTCTAGACTCAGGTAATTATTTATATCTTGGCTATGGTTTGTCTCTCTGTTGGAAAATGACCTGAATCCGTCCCAAATCTTTCACTCTTTCCCTTCCCTTCTGTGCACTGATTTTCACAAAAGAAGAAAGGCATATCAGCAAATCTGAATCATGGTGGGCCTGGCCAGCTTCCCAGTCTGGATGACTGGGGGAATAAGGATCTGTAGACAGAATACTGGTTATGCCACAGGTCATTTCAGTTCAGTCTACATACAGGTGGAATATATAGATATTTTCTATATTGACTATGTATCTATGTCTCTGTTTTTGCTCTTTCTAGCCTTATCCATTATTTCGTTTTCTAGGAGGAAGAGAGAACCCTGCACTTCCTAGATCTGACTGTGTAGGGCTTGATGCAAAAATGTAAGGAATGCCACAAAAGCATTTCCAGTATTGTTTAATTCCTGGACAACTGGGCAAAGAAATGAGACGACAAGTGAGTTGGGAGGAATAGAAGAGGGATGGCAAGATACAGTGTTATGATTCTGAGCAACAGCCCCATGAAGTCATGGAGAGACTTCTACTGACTTTGACCAGTATTGCTTGAGACAGTTTAGGTACAGTCAGCAGGTTTCCACTCAAAGTTTTTTAATATAGAGATATCAATAAGAGATTGTTGTGACATCAAGAATCCCTGTTGGATCCATTCTTATACACGAGAAAGATGTGCTATCATCATGTTAATAACTCCCTAGGCAGTTCCTCTGGGGATTTTTCACAACTTACAAGAATCACTTTATTGGACTTGACTTCCTTTGGGACTGTATTAACCATTGATACTTCTCTGTATTCAGGAGATTTTGTACTGGAATTTATTCCATATTTTCAACCACACATGCAGTGTTTCATTTGTTTGTTTGTTGGTTTGTTTTTTCTTGTTTGTTTGTTTGTTTGGTCTCAGTATTTGTATGTTCTGAAAAAGGAGGTACCTTGTGACTGAATTCATAACATACAGACTCATTAATTTTATAGGCTGCATGCTACATGTTTAATACCAGGGACTATCAAAAATTCCCCTACAGCCCAGATATTCTAATATCGTGCTGGATATAGTGTAGATGAGAAGGCATGAGCTACTTTTGAGGAATAGACATAATTTTCTACTGGGCCAGAAATTATGTCTAATTTTATCTGTGGTACTTAGGACATTCCCTTCATCCACTGAATTTGGAGACTCCTTTTGATTTTCAAAGCAGATGTGAAGTCAGATACATTCTGGAGGAACCCATATGTGGATGAAATACTGATCTTCATTCTGTTCACTTTCCTGTCATATGTTTACATTTTTAAATGGATTGGAGAAGAAAATTTTTGATTCTGACTTACTTCCAATTCTTGGAATTCTAGGGCTTGCCTTAACCAAACCAGGAAGGCTGGAACATCACGTTTCCAGTCTCAAATTCTTCTTCTCAACAAGAGAAATTGTGTTAGAGCCATAAAGCTTGTGGCAAGATCAGACACAGCTGTCACTGAGGGTCAAAATAAAAGGCTCCAATCAGATGAATTGAAGAAATATTCTTTTGTCTTCACTTTTTCTGAGCATTCAGATTTGATCTTTATTGGCATGGATGCAAAAGCATATTATAAACTTGGATGCTTGAAATTGCACAAAGTGAATTTAAAATTGCATATTCATTTAGAATAATCTGAATTTGCAAATCATGTTGTATTAGTTAAACTCCCATAGTTTACAAAAGGGAACGATATGGCAGGAGGGATGTAATTATCGAAAGCAAACAACCAAATGAACAAGCACACTTTCAAAATAAAAACAAATTACCACGGACTCTGCAAGATCCTCATATAGGAAAACAAGTTTCACAAAAATAAAGAAATACAAATGCCAACCATTTGAAATAATAAAGAGAAACAGGCCAAACTCAGCAAATTAGTTTAATTAGTGTTTTTTTTTTTTAATTAGATAAATATAATTCACTGCTTTATAGTTTCCCACCACATACTGACTATAGTCATCAGCTAGGACTGCTTATTATTGCTTAATGAACCACCACTGTCCAAGAATCACAGATTTACTGATATTGACATGACTTAGCCACTTCTTTCCCAGTCAAAGATTTTATATTTTACATTTGTGGGAGATACTTGTTTAAGTTTAAAACTATCCAGGGATAACAATTCAAGATGTCTTATTCCAGTGCTTAAGTGTATCTGGAACAGATTGCCTAGGAAGTTTTTGTAATTGCTATCATAATGAAGCAACAGCTTAGGTATTATGAATGCCTAAGTTAACCACAAAAAAATATGTTATGTCAGGAAGGTCCAGAGCTGTAATCGTAGTCTCTCACTGTTGTATATATGTAGATATATCCCATTTACCTAGTTGTGCAGTACACATCATCTAGTTAGCTCTAGATTTATGAGTCAATTGTCACAGTATTCACTGGAGAAAAGTAAGAGAAACCCCTTTTGGTTTAGTTTGCATGCATGTTACTTAACATGTTGATAAATTAATTGTAAAAAGAGCTGAAGAGCGAGAGAATTTTGGATGAGAACCAAAAAATCCCTAATCAGGAGTGTTGGGCTGTAGCTGCCTTTGAGGAATGGCATGAAGATCTCACAGTGCTTGATGTCTGGGATACCAACTGGCAGATAAAATTCAGTAATAATTAGTGCTCATGGGTAGGACCAGGCACACAGGGTCAGCTATGTGCAAGCACTTGAGCACCTCATTCACCCAGACTCCAAAGATTGTTATATCACAAAATCCTCGGAGAATCCAGGCCAAAGTAAATTGCCCAAGGTCACACAGAAAGCCTGTGGCAAAGTGAGAGAGACAACCCAGTTCTGCTGAGGCCTCCTGCAACAACTTTAAGTGTAAGGCCATCTTTCTTGTCTTCAGCCTGCTTAAGACTAGGCACCTTATGCAATTACTCATATATAACCAATAAAATTCCATGACACACAGCAGTAAAGAAAATATGCTTCTATTTATCCTCACTCCAGATAAAGTAAAATATCTCCCAGAGCTTTATTCTTGCTGTCAGGGTTCTCCTCAGCTGTACATTTCAGACTCGGTGTTTAATACCAGTGATGCAGTTGCATTTCCATAATTTGACTGTTCAGTCAAGGTCCTCCACCTTTTTAACTGTGTAAGTCATAAATACGAAAAAAATAAATACTGTGTGCAATCTCTGCTGACTGAATTAAAAGTCTTAAAGAAACTTTCTATGCTATGAAGACTGTGAAGGATTTGGCTGAAATGGTGCTAACAATTAAAGCAGGCAGAGACAGATTAAATTTGCTGATGACAGCTCATTTCTGAGATGGTTACAGCAAAAGTCTGATAAAAGCTTATCTGAAATTCACAGTTTTGATGAGGCTTCTGCTTGTACCAGGAGAAAATGAAACAATTTAAATAGCATGTGATCCTAGGGAAAGGTTTGCTTGGTATTGCAGTGGGAAGTTAGGCATTCCTGCTGCAGTTAGGACTGTGAAGTATTATAACCCTTTGTTTTCACAGCAGGAAAAGTAAGTCTAAACTGATTATTTTATGTGAAAGCAAGGACAATTTTAATCACCATAAAAAGTTTTCAATGTTTAAAAAAAGCAAAGAAGAGGGGGAGGTGTTTGTTTGAACCAGAAGGAAAACAAATGTTTTTATTCATACATTTAATACGGGAAAGAATCAGCCAGCCAGCTGCGTGTATTGTGAATTCCTTGAAGCCAGCAGTGGTCACGTACAAAGTGGAACAGCCCTGGTGCCACTCTGGTGTGAAGTACATCTGCAAAGCCTTCTAGGGAGAACTGGCTAAACCCTGCAGTGTGCTCTCCTTGTGTTAACTTGCATGGAGCCCTGTGAGACTTGCACCAGCCCGCATACCACCAGCTCTACAGCTCTCTGCAAGACCTCACGCTGGAAGGTGACTGAGCAGAACAATGAGATCTCGGTGTCTGATCCCTGAGGCTGAGCATAAATACAAGGTTTTAATCAACTCCAGTTGTTTCTTATGCTGCTTTTTGTAGGTGAAATACTGGGATGGTGTACAGCAAAAACATTTCTCAGAAGCCAGAAACATGCAAACAGATGTTATTCCAGGCAGTATCAAGACCATGGAGAAATTAAATGAAACAGAGCTAACTAAAAACAAACTGATGAAGAAAAACACTTCTACGCACAGCGCAAATAGACACCGGGATTCATTGTCATGGGACCAAAGATTTAGGCACATCTCTTAAAGTTATTAGATATTTAAATGGATGACATGACCTCCAGAGGCTGTTTTTAAAGGACAAAATATTAAACTACTATAACAGAAAGGATATTAAAAAGGTTTTTTTTTTTTTTTTTTTCAAATCAAACAGTTGTTTAACTTAGAGGCATTAGGTAGAGAATACAGATCGAGAAAACAAAACAAAACAAAACAAAACAAACCACTCAGCTTCTTCCACAAATAGTGTTTTTTTTTTTATTTTGTTTTTCTTTTTTTTCCACCTTTCTCTGTATGGCCTGGTTTGGTTCTTGTCATATTAATCCTGGCTCTTATCCAGAAAGGCAAAGCTTGTTCTTATTAAGTTCTGTCCTAAAGGATTTAAGGAAGGGACAAGAAGAAAAACAAAGGAGACAATAATCTTTTTGAACTGAAAGTGCCAAGTTCGTTAAAGCTTTAGTGCACAGACTCACCACTTTCTTGTACTGCATTTTATATATTAGATCATTCACAAAGGGATTTAACCAGAAACATATCTTTTATTAAAATTGTATAAATAAAAACATGTCCTTCTGCCCTCCAGCATGTTTACAGATGCATTTATTTATTTTATAATATTCTATTTAATTAAATATTTGCTGTTAGAGGAATGAAACTTTCTGAGATGCTTAAACTGCTAAGATGAAACCACTCAGGTTCACAGTGGCTTAACTGACAGCCTAAGCCACAGTCTGTGTGTGTGATTTGTGCAGAAGTCACCTGCTGCAAGGTTGTGTGAGCGACCAAAGAAGGGCTTACAAAGTCAGCATTGAGTGAATTTGGATATCTCAATCACATTGGGCCAACAGGCAGGTTTAATAACAATGATTTCAATCTGTGCATCTTCCATGTGGAAACAGAGGGATTTTTATTTGTTGGAAAGCACTTAATTTTCCATGCAATTCAACAAGAATTTCAAGGGGAAAAATCAGAAGTGGATATGCACTTCAGTTTATATGGACCTCTGTCTCCAAGTGAGGAGAAAAATGTGAATGTGTTGGACATCATCAAAGCTTGTGACATTTGGCTTGTTTGGCTTGGCTGTAGGACTGCGTTCAACTCTCGTGTTAACCTAGCCATGGCAAAGAGCTTTTACCCACATCCCTCTAGCCATTCACTGCTCTGCAATTCTGATTCCTCTGCATACACTTATCAAATATATAAAAGGTGCCACTTTTGTTATGAAGTTACTATGAACAACTGTCCAGTTCTGGCTCTCTTTTCTATGAAAGATGATTTTACCCTGTAACATTATGATTAGTTTCTTCTTTATAAGCAGATTGTTGTATGTATGCAGGTTTCAGATTTCTATTTGGAGCTGCTATATTTTGGTACATTTGGTTTGAAACCAAAACTTTTCTTTTGGACATTTTTGGATAAAAAAATTTATAGAGAATACAGGGATTTAGTCTTCTGTACAAGAGAGTAACCTGTTGTTATATAACCACTATTAAAAACAATCAACATTTCCAATGCTATTTGTTTTATTCACCCTTCTGTGAATTGTGATCCAGCTTTGAAATTCTCAATAGTCTGTGTTTCTATCTAGTCATTCATATACATGAAAGTTAAAACAAGATTAGTTCTGTTCTACTAGAGTACTAGAAAAGAAAATGGATGTTTCCTACATAACTCTAGTCAAATGCCTTGTTGCATAATCAATATTATATAATGTTTAAACATTACATAATTCGATGTTTGTGAAAAAGAAAAGTAAAGAAAAATGATATAACTTTCTCATTTTTTTCCCCAAACCAGGTAAAAGTTTAATTTCTAAAAAATTCATGGGAAAAATTAAGAAACATTCGTAAGAATGTAAGAATGCATTAGCCTCAT
This sequence comes from Anser anser, assembly GCF_964211835.1. NCBI lineage: Eukaryota > Metazoa > Chordata > Aves > Anseriformes > Anatidae > Anser > Anser anser. The sequence goes on along the minus strand of NC_139723.1, from coordinate 81,911,536 downwards.
CTAGAAAAATCAGCCTAATGCAAAAACAAAAACAAAAACTAAACAAACAAACAAAAAAACCCACAAATCTTTCATCTTTTAAAGTGCATTTATCCATTCAACTGTAATTATATGGTTACATTATAATGTTATAAAGTCACAATTCTGAGAAAACATGGCAAAGATTGTCCAGGAAAGTATTTACAGAAAAACAAGTTACTAGTTTAGCATTCCATGTATATTTTCTACTGCACAATAGAAAACCACAAATAGTTAATTCTATTTTCAAGCTGTTTTTTTTTTTTTTTGGAGAAATTCACATAGACTTTGATTTCACTTATTATTTTATTTAACTTCTGTTTCCCCCCCCCCCTTTAATAGGAAAAGAAAAACAAAACAACAACAACAAAACACACACGCACAAACAAATTACAAACTGATGTTTCTGACAAGTTAAGCTTCCCAAAATAAAAAAAAAAAGGAAGAGAAAAAAAAAAAAAAAGAAGAAAAGAGAAAAAAAAAAGCAGCAGCATTATGACTTAGAATGTGATTCTTTTTTATATATATTTTACTCCTTCTTTACAAGAATACATGTGAACACAAATATGGAAAGGCAAAGAAGACATATATACAGAAAGCAAATGCCATACTCATTACATGATGGGCATGCTCCACTTACTGTAGTTTCTTTGTGCATCAGCAATAGACTATTTTTATAAGCAGGGTAGTCAAGCAAATCCATATATCTGTGAACAAATGCAAGAACTTATTATTTTAAAAAATCAATCGACTTTGTTACATCAAGATGTTTTCAGAGTCTCATTATTTGCTGTAATTTATGAAAGGACAGAGAGAACTTCACCAGTGAACTAATCAAACAAATACACATGAATGAAATAAGAGTATAATCAGCGGCAGCTGCTGAAATTAGTATTTGTAACAGGTTGCTGAAGAGAGAGTGCTACAACAAATAAATTAAACCTAATATTTTATTTTCCACTTAGGTTTTCACTTTAGGTATTATTATCATAGGAGATTCAGTAGCCTTAATAACATCACAAAATTTTAGGGTTAAGTCTTATGATCAGTATATAAATGAAATAATTTAATAATTATCTAGCTAACAATGATTAGTTAGGATAATAGAAGTGTAAGTTTACTGACACCAATAAAAAGACAAATAAAGGCTCCTGAAAAGTTTTTTTTTTTTTTTTTTTGCTATCTGGGGTCCTGGGCCAGCTCTCATCAGGTAATAATTCAGGTAAATGTCCTATTTACTTATTTAATGGACTTTAACACAAGTAAAACATTTTCTTTTGATTTTGTAATGGAAGTTTCATTAAAGATTTTTTTTTTTCTTTAATATAGTCATATGGACATGACCCTATGTATTTAAACATCTTTACTTTAGTTTTAGTAATACTTACGTATTTTCTGCTTTTTGTTTTTTTTTTTTTTTTTTTTGATCCAAGCATGTTGATGAATAAATCAAGTCCAGCTTGTTTGACACTAATTTCTCATATTAAAAGTACATATATATAATAAAAAAATTACTAAAGATAAGTAGTTGCAATATGCTATTTGTTATTGTATTCAACCTTATTTTAAAATATTCATATTTATCTTTTAGCTAAAACATCAGGTTGTCACTATTTTTATTTTTTTTTCTTCCAGGGTCCCAAATTTTCTGTAGCATTTGAGTATTTATTTTACCTCTTTATTTTCCCTTTACTTTCTCTTTTTATTTTATTTGTTTGTCCTTTACATTGTAATGTGCCATCGATTTCTCATTTCTCTCCAATTTTAGAAGGGCAAATAATAAGAAACATGAGGGCTTCAACATTTCATTACTTTCTGGTAACAGAAGAGCAATTAAAAATATCAAGACATTGTACTTCAGCTTGATTTTGCTACTGTATTATTTCTCTATAACTGAAGAAATTTTAAAAAGCTAGATGAAAGAAACTACACAGAAAATAAAAAAAAGCGTACAAGCTGTAACTTTATCCATTTTTGTATTGTGCATTTAAAAAAAACTAAGGTTTAACGGGAAGCACAACATTAGAATAATTACCTTTTTTTTTTTTTTTTTCTGTCAAGCTTAAAATGAAAAGTCCATTTGTTTTAAATAGAAATATAAAACTGTCATTTAACATCTAAGCTGCGGCTCCAAGTTAATACAGAACAAACAAACAAATCTGAAAAGTTCTGGGGGATAAGAAGTGGAACTCTGCATTTGCTTTGCCCACACAGAACAACTCTAGAGACTAGTAGACAATCCATGTTTACGTGTTTTCGGGAAGGAAAAGAATTATAGCCTTTTTTAACCTATTATAAGATACACCTGCTAATGAATATCAAAAGTGCACGGAACTTTCTTTAAGTTATGTTGCATTGCAAATTTGTATCTCATTTGCTGCTCTTACAAAATCTCTTTCAGAGCTTTCTGGTGTTCCAGGGTATCAATTACTGATGTACTATTATAAAACTTAATTTTTCCCAGATAATTTTTTTCTTCTTTTCTCATCTCAAATATCATGTAATTTATAGTCTTCTCATGTACTTATATTCTGACTTCTTTGGTCTTGTCTCCACTGCTGTCTTCTGAAATACTGTTGAATGAGAAAGAATATATGGACCACTAGCAACAATGCTGACTGGACATTGAAAATAATTATGCATACAAATTTTTCATTTTTTTTTCTTTTACTTACATATTTTACTAGGATAATTTCTTCTACCTGTCAAGCCACTTCCATAGCTTTTCTGTACTAATGCAGAAGGTTGGCAGTTTTCTTTCCTCTGCATTAGCAACATTTTTCTGGCATAACCGCATTTCTCTGTTAATAAAGTAGTTTCAAAATCCATCGAGTTCATAGCTTCCTCTTTCTCAATTGCATATTTTCATAATTGTTTTGTATGGCCAGTGCATATAAAAGTATGGAGAGTCAATAGTATATCTATAATAATAAATAATGTCAAATGCTTAGAAGGTTTAGAGGACTTTGATCTGTTAGTGGGTTGTACCTCATTTGGGGGATTGACAGCAAATATTACCCTTCTCTTGATTTTCACAGCTGATACAATAGAATACCAGAGGTCGTATAATACCTGATTTCTCAAGCTCCAAGCCTTATGGATAATTGTTGCCCAGAGGGGAAATTTCTTACCAGCCTACATCAGCAAATGGTAGGTTTATATCACAAAACACGAGGATTTATGCTCCAATCTATTCCACACCACTATCTGGCTCAAAAAACTTAATTTCAGGAGCAGAGTTAATGTGCAGTTAGCAGTTTTACTGTACCTAACCTATTTGCCCAGAATTTAGTGAGATCTCCTAAAAACATTAGTAGGACTCTATCAAGCAGACATTCAACCTTGCTGAACCCAAGCAAAGGAGGACTTAGAGCAACAGTATAAGATCTTAATAGAGTGCTTCTCATAACCTCAGAAAATCTATCTGTCAGTTGTTGGTCACCTAAACAGGGTGGATCAATATATATTAAAAAAATAAGAGAACAAAACACCCATGATCTTTATTTCCCTGTCTCCTGATATGAGAGCTGTGAAAAGAAGACTTATTGAGAAAAATGCTTCTACTGACCACTAGGACTGGTATGTGGGCATTCATTTCTGATAGTTGTGTAAGGTCCATGTGGGGATATACCAGCTTATTTAGGCTGACCTAGAAGACCACTACAGATACGTCTGTGAGCCTGCCACAAATGCTGCTTTGCATCTTTAACAGCCTTTTTTACCTATTACAGCAGTGACTTCAGAGACTGGTCTGGTGCATTGAAGAGTAGTCAGTAGTGGCTATACCAGATGATCATTACACAAGAGTCGTCTCTGCTATATTTAGTGACCTAAAAGTAAAATGTGTATTCTGAACCAGCCATGTGTACTATCTGTGTAATCAATGGAAAGACACAGGCACTGAGTGGGGTGCTTGATCCTTCTGAGGGTACCTTTCCACCTACTGCAGGGTAACCAGGTAAGAATAGATAACTAACTTTTAGCTAGTCAAACTTTAAGAATAGATAACTAACTTTTAGCTAGTCAAACTTTCATGAGATGAATCCTTACACATCAAATATGCTCTGCTGCACTAAATAGCTGGAAGTATTTACCTAGATCCCAAATATTTCCAGAATTGCATTACAGTCAGCATTTATAAAGTGCTGCCTAACAGAATTGGAAATAGTCTGACATCTGATGAACACAACATCTTTAAGTTTAATCTTGCTTGGTATCTGCCTTTAATAAAAGCAAAGCCAGTGTGATTTTGTTCATTTTCTACATTTCACCCCTGCTGAGGATGGCACCCAGCCATTTGTGATACTATTGAGCTGGAAAGCAACCAATTCAAGGCTAACCGAAAAAGATAGATCTGGTAAGAAGCAACCACAGAAGGATTTTTGTCACCTTTGGAGTTTTTCTGACCTCACAGACTCTGACTTTACTATACAACACGGATGGAAAGAAATCTTGCTAAAATAAGATTTGAGGTAACATCAGGTCTGTGGGAAGACTACATTACTTGTAAGACATTGACGGATTTTTATTGGCCCATGTCTCTGAAAGCCAGAAGAATCCAGAAGGTGAATCACAACCTTCTCAGCTAGGACAAAAAACAGTTGCCAGAAAAGTTTAACATTTTAAAAATCTGTTTATTATTTTTGAAAGCTAGTGTCAGAGTGAAAGTTAAGACTCTCAAGCTTTCAGTGCAGAAAGCTCTTTCACTCAGACTGAAACCCCATCCACAGCATAGCTTATCTCATTTTACAGATGCTTCACTGTGATCACTTTTTGATCAGAAACACTTTTTGATCTGAAACACTTTTTCATTTAAATTCTACTGCAAATGAGCACACCGAGACTACATGGACCTTTTAGAAAGCTGCAATGACACTGGTTTTCTTGGAGCATCAGGTCACTTACCTCCTCTGATCTAAGAAGGAATAGGTCAGCCTCATTTAAGAAACCTGTCTTGAAACACAAGACTGAATGCCCCCCCACACACTCCCCCAAACACCTTAATAGCATCCTATCGCCCATTCTGTAAATCTGTATTCAAACAACATGCATATCATATCAACTTACCTTTACCTTTCTATTTTGGCAAGTCTGCTTGCCTCAGAAAATGCTGACATATCCAAACAAACTGAATTGATTGGTGATTGCTGCTTGATTGTCACCAGTGGTGCTATGCAGAAGAATCCCTATTGAATCCACTGTAGCGTTCAAGACATCAAGTTTATTTTCCGTAACATATGAATCCTCATTAAAAAAAAAAAGAAGTAGGAAAAGAAAGCCAATAACCTTCTGTGTCTTCACACATAAATGCTGTTGAGTTTTAAAAACTAATGGCTACCACCACAGCTGCTGCAAAGACAAGATGTCATTGTCTAGTTTGTTTGGTTTTATTTTTTTATTTTTTTTGTTTTATTTTTGTTTTTGTTTAATTGTAGCTTCCAGTATATTGTGATCTTCAGATCTCTAAGTGCAGCAGCATCCAGAGACCCCATTGAAGAGCAGCCACTGAAGTGCACTGCACTTGCCACTACCGCTGAGATCTTGCAGTCTAAGCAAAGGAAGAATGTTTATATCTTCATTTTACAAAAAAAGAAGTGAGAAAGCGATGAATGCAGTGACCATCCCACAGGCAGTGTGTGGCAGGGAATGCTTTTCTACTTCCTACGACAAAGCTTCAACAATACGACCGCTCTCCTATGTTCTGAGTCAAGGAAGCAAACAATCACCATCTCATCTCTTACTTATTCTTAACTTTCATTAACTAAAATCTGACGGTGCTGGGTGAACCTGACATCAGAAAGGAATGCTCAGAGGGCCTGTCTTCAATGGAGAAGATCAAGTGTAGCTCCTGCTCGGTAATTTAGTTCCCAGGAAGAAGTGAAATGAAAGGCAAGGTAATTGACTTTCCATGCTGCACACAGACCTTGTCTGAATGGAGTGCAGCGAGGACAAACCTTTCCATCTGTGGACATGTTTGCCTCTCCTTAGCAAGAGTAACAGCAGCAGAACAGCCATGTTTGTACTTTGGTCTCAGTTCCTAACCTTCTTTTAACACATATCAATTACTTCAGAAGTGTCCTAACACCCACATCTAGCTTGAATTTAGGTCTCTTTTTCATTCAATTCTTCTTAAATGGTTCCTTTCCCTAAAGAAATTATGAACTTTGCCCTTGTAGAGTGCTGTGCTGGAAGCTGTCTGATCTATTTTGATTAACTCATTATCTGCGTTGACTCGGATAGAAGTTACACAATAAAATTAAAAAAAAAAAAAAAAAAGGAATAAAATGGAAGGGGTCTCTTTGAGTAAGAATGTCCATTTTGTATACAACCCTTTGGCATCAGCAGCCATTATTTGCATGGAACGTTAATATTTTGAAGGCAGATAGAGAGACAAAAGACATATTCTTGATGCTTTTTGCAGTACACTGTAGCTGCTGAAGATGCTTTTGTGCGAGAACTAGGGACAGTTATCTTTCAAGAAAATTTATTCCCTGGAGGCTCATTTATGTCAGATAATTATGCTTACAGTTATTTTAAGATAAAGTTCATCATGGAATACTATCTTCTTGTAAATCTACAGTGACACCTTCATTATCTCAAAACTTACAAATGGATTTGGAAGAAGATCTCCACAGGCACTGATGGGAGGTTGGTGTTTGATTCTCAGTAAAAAATGTTTACTTTCCATCTATATTTTTTTTTCAAATTCCCTCCAGGTGGATTACAATTTTTGTTTGTTTGTCTGTTTTAAAGTGTTTGTAAAGATATGAAGGACATAATGGAAGCAAAGTCTTTGCCCTCAGATACGACATGGATTGTCCTTACTGCTTTAACTAGGGATGTAACATGGCGAGCTGTTACTTTTATAATTAAGTAATCAGTAAGTGTGTAACTTGTTTATAATATCCCAGTTGTTCTGTACTTGTTAACTGATAAACACAAGAACAGGAAGAGCAGCTCTGAGGTTTTGTGTTTAACATACAGTTTGGAGACTTGGAGCACAGGAATTGTTTTAGTACTAGTTTTGCCACAGGCTTTTGAAATGACCTTGGACAAGTCACTTCATCTTTTTTTTTTTTTTTTTTTTTTCCATCAATTTCCACTGTGCTGAACAAGGAGGATAACTATAAGAGGAGGAAATTATGAAGATAAATCTGTACAGATATGTTACCTATGTACAAACTGGGGCACTAAGCACTGTGGAGAGACTGCAGAGACAGAAATAAAAAGCATCCAATGACAAAGGTATACTTAACTGCTGTTTCTATAGAAGGGAAAGAATCTGATGCCTATCACATCTTCCAGAACATATACAGACTTGTATATGCCTTTTTTTTTGTTTTGTTGTTCTGTTTGGAAACTGTGCAGCTTCGTTGCTTAGGAGGACTCTACTATTGATTG
>NC_139723.1:81836617-81899117 GCF_964211835.1 Anser anser | reverse complement strand
GCAATTCAGGGAGTAAAGACTATACCTATACTTATAAATGAAACAGGGTCAAAACATAAGTTTAAGGACTGGTACTTGATCACTTACATTATTTAATTATTGTCTTGCTTGTGAACCAGGTTTGGCTTGCTCTGAGTAGTGCTATCCCAGGCAATCCCCAGACAGGGGTTCAGAGGCAAGTGAAAAAGATTGTCTCCAAAAGGCAGCAGTGGCAAGGCCACCCTATATTAGCAAAGGCACAGAGGTGCAAGAATATTAAGAGGTAAGTTCTCAATAACAGAAAATTTCTACTCATCATGATCCTCTCTAATTTACAATTGCCATAGGGACAATAATTTAAAGTCAATGGCCAAGAATCATGCCATGAGGATGAGCCAACAGCTGTCAAGGGGCAAGGTGTGAGGTTGAGATCCTAAATATGTGCAGTCCCAAATGACAGCAAGACAGACAGACACTAGTACTGTCACATTGTCACTGTAAGCCCAGCCTGCCCTGTCCTCACCCAGCTTCTAGAGAGCAGCGGCTGTGCTGTTGCTTCACGTTGCAGCGCTGCCATCCTCCCCAGGCTCAGCCAGTGTCTACACTCCTGTTTGCACCCATTTAGTTAGGCCACTGCATATCATCTTGTAGATACTACTCTTCCATACTGAGGATCACTAATTTGTTCAATGAGTTTAAACCCAAATCTTTACTGAAGTTTAACATTGGTTTATTTCAGGAGAAATCTATTGTTAACTGATTTCAGGAGAAAATGTCATTAAAATGAACATATTTGACTCTGCAGCCTGTTGCATCAGTTCATCTAATCTGAGTTCAAATGAAACCTGATTAAAATATCGTTTAAAATAAAACCATAATAATTTCTAAAGTGCTTGTCAACAAGAGTATGACTATGAGAATTTGATCCTCGATAAAACTCTGCTCAATCCTCCGAGCTGGGATCAGTGTTCAGGAAAGAACTGAGCTGTAGAATATTTGATTACAGAAAACTTTTCAAACTTAAACATAATCAAACTTTAGAAAATTGGTCAAGGCAGATCATATTTTTACATCAGTAAATCCGCAATGTCCAGTCTCTGTAGGGTGTCTCTAAGCTAAAATTATCTAAAATGTCCTCTGCAAAAGAACATCAAAAGTCAAGAGTGGTATTTAAAACTAGAGGTTATATCCTAACTGACCATTTATTTTTTGTGGACTTTTAATCTCTCCTCCTTAGTGTAACACTGGTACTTTCTAGTTATGTATAAAGTGGTTGGACTTAGAGTTTTCAAGAGTTTTTCTCTTACCCTCTCTGATCTCGCTTCTCATTCTCCCCTCCAAAATGATACCACATTCCCTTCTGATTGTTTCCGCTGTTGTTACTGTTAACATTTGTTTTCGTCAAACAATATCAAGGAATATCTGGAAAATCAATGTTTAATAAGTTACAGTAATGTTTTCAATTTCCTGTCATCTGCTCTAATGTACATGTGTACCTTGTCATTTCTCATCACTTTCTAAATCCATCTTGTTATCAGCTAGGTATAACTTAATGTACAGCTAACTCTTTCCTGGGTGACCTTAAAGTGTACACTATTGGGGGTGCTTCATGGAAGAGTCATTCTTTCTTTGCAGCGAAGGTGACAGAGGGAACAGCTTGGAAGCAGTAGCACAAAACTTAAGCAAAGACTTTCACACTTGGGTGGGTGTCCTGAGGAAAAAAAAAAAAAAAAAAGAAAGAAAAAAAAAGGACTATTTAAGCAGAAGAAAATCATTATGCCTGCAACAGTGTGATCACTGTATGTCAAAGAGACTTTTTACTTGCTTCTGTGCCACGAAAGCAGAGTCCTAAGTCTGAATCAGACTGTCTTACAGCGCTGTCTGTGGATCCGACGTTTAACATTACTGTTAATCTATCACATTTTCTCTACAATGAGTTAACTGACTGACAGAAAAATAAGAAGAAATTAGGCTGTGCTGATTTATTTCAATGTTTACTCTCTGCAAATGCTGTGCTTTAAGAAGGTGGGTGATGTAAAAAAAGCTACAGGAGAAATAGAAAGTAGAGGATACAAGCCTGCATTGCTGTGGTGCAAAGACGGAGAGGTAAGGAGAACAGCAGGATGAAAAATGGATTAAGAGGAATTTCATTGTCATTTGCCCACATCCAAACAGTTCTGTCAGTGATATTTGGATATTGTTGTAACGCCAGTTCGCTTAGACCAGCACAAGCTTGCTGTGGAGAGTAACTCTAAAAGCAGAGTAAGTAACACGGGGCTGCAGGTCTCCTGATAAAGAATCCTTGGCTAAAGACTCCACTACTTGAATGTTTCGCAGGCTGGTCACTGCATGTCATCCAATCTCACCAGGCCCAACATATCACCAGGCCCAACAGCCTACCCTATAAAAAAGGAGTGGCACCTAAATGGTGATGCTGGCACTCAGCCCGTAGTCTAGAGATTCAGACAGACAGTCTTTACTTTTGGTTGTGCTTCCTTTTTTTTTTTTTTTTTTCCTTCTTTTTAATAGCTTTAAATAGTAATTGCTGGAGCATGCAAATGACTGTCTACCCAGATATGTTTAAAGTCTTAGGTCAGCCTTTTTGCATGCATAAAACTCTCCAGACCCAGATTTAGTGAGGACTTGGGAGACGAAAGAGGCAAGGAAGAAGCAAATCTGGGAATGAGGGCCAACCCACTCATCCCAATCCCGAAAACACTGAAAGACTGTGAACTCCCACGTAGATTTCTGTATTCAATTCATTACCAGTTGGTACTTAGAGATAACATTATGGAAGTTTTTGTTTCTCCGCTTGGCTTTAATTGCCTTCCTTATTAGGATTTATCTTTCTGATATGGCAAAATATTATTTCAATAGATGCTGCAATGTTACGCAGAAGGAGTAGAAAATTATTTCCCATAGAAAATTATTAATGAATGTTTACGAGTTTCAATGCTAGCAATTTAAAGTGCTCGGAAGATACCTTTCTTGAGTGCTCAATTCAAAACGATAGATGTTTAGTTTAAAATAAACTAAGCTCCATGTCTGGGGTTTTCTTTCTTCCTTTCTTTCTATTTTTTTCCTTCCTCTGGAATATATGAAACAGCTCTTCAAATGCTAACTAATCTAACCAATTTTGCATTGAATCATGAATGCATTTTAATTCACTATTCAAATTGTTGTAGCAATGAATATTTTTGCATCCCTAGCAATATGTTAAAAGAGTTTTTTTTGCTGTTTAAAAAAAAAAAATCTTCTGCAAATTCTTTATACAGTCTGATTAAAATCCAATTAATTACAAACACAATTAAACCTCTCTACCACAGTTTGCAGAAGAGGGCTGATGGAAGTAAAGTTGTCAATCAAAGATCCAATAGGGAGCAGTAAGTTGTTATCTCCATAACTTTCAGCCAGTAAAAATGTGAAGCTAAAAAACAACATTAAGAGTGTATTGCCATATGCAAGTTTATTAGGAAATATCTCACTTCTTTGATTGTTGTTCTGCTTATCACCAGATCATACAATTTTATTTATATGGCACCTTTCTTGACAAAGTTATCCCAAGGCAGTTCACAATAATAAATATACATATAATAAAAAGGCAGTTAAAATACAATAAAAGGCAAATTAAACATTAATGTACAATCCAATCTCATTGCAAAATCAGTGCTGTCAAAGAACAATTTGATGGCAACCAAACTTTTTTTAAATTCTGTTTTTATTGGCATTCTGAAATTTTATAAAACCAATAAAACACATATCCACAATAAATAACAAATAAAGAATATGCACAACATATATCAGAATTTCCCCTGGTCTGGATTGTCAATCAGTATAAATCAGCATTGTCTTGCTGACTTCCATGAAGCTGTAAGAAATAATGCTTACTGGAGATTGGGTCCGTTGCACATTGACTAAAAACCAAACAAAAGCCAAAAAACAAAGCAACAACAACAACAACAACAACAAAAAACAACACCCTTCTACCACACACCAGATTATCCTCCCTGTCATTTGAGAGTTTGGTGCTGATGTTGGTTGCTGGGGTTATGTCCTTGTTTCTTTACTGACATCACTGAAGATTCCCTGGAGGGTCTATGTGAAACTTCCACCAGGAGGCAAAGAGTAGGTGTAAACTTCCTTTTTATGGGATGATCTAGGGTAAAATCAGCTTGAGGATACACTGTTTACAAACCCCATCTGCCCTTGTAGCAGCAATTTCAAGATGCTTCAAGGAAGAACCTCATTCACTATGCCTGCTTTACACTGGTCATGTAACACCCAGATGGTATAGGTAAGGACTGCCAGGCCTGATGCACAGCAGTTTAGACTTTAAAAATCAGATGAAAGGAAAGACACTGCTGGTGATTTGCCTGGGCATCAAACCTATGTTTCAGTGGATTGACCTCAAAATGAGGCTGAAAATTTGTCCTCAAGCTTTGCTTCTGGCTTGCTTTTACACAAGAATCATAGAACGGTTGGGTTGGAAGGGACCTTAAAGATCAGTTAGTTCCAACCCCAACCCTGCCATGGGCAGGGAACTTAGCAGAGACAAATTCACCAGATTCCCCCATTGCTCATATTTCTCATGCTAACCTCAAACTCGCTAGTGGAAGCTGTCCTCTGCCATCTTTGAAATTGCTTGTTCCCTTGTCCCTTTTATCTTCACAGAATCACAGAATCATCTAGTTTGGAAAAGACCTCCAAGATCACCTAGTCCAACCTCTGACCTAACACTAACCCTCCACTAAACCATATCACTGAGCTCTACAACTAAACATCTTTTAAAAACCTCCAGGGATGGTGACTCAACCACTTCCCTGGGCAGCCCATTCCAATGCCTAACAACCCTTTCAGTAAAGAAGATCTTCCTAATATCCAACCTAAACCTCCCCTGGCACAACTTTAGCCCATTCCCCCTCATCTTGTCACCAGGCACGTGGGAGAATAGACCAACCCCCACCCCGCCACAGCCTCCTTTAAGGTACCTATAGAGAGCGATAAGGTCGCCCCTGAGCCTCCTCTTCTCCAGGCTGAACAACCCCAGCGCCCCCAGCCACTCCTCATAAGACTTGTTCTCCAGACCCCTCACCAGCTTTGTTGCCCTTCTCTGGACTCTCTCGAGCACCTCGATGTCCTTCTTGTGGTGAGGGGCCCAAAACTGAACACAGTACTCGAGGTGCGGCCTCACCAGAGCCGAGTACAAGGGGACAATCACCTCCCTAGTCCCGCTGGCCACACTGCTTCTTATGCAAGCCAGGATGCTGTTGGCCTTCTTGGCCACCTAAGCACACTGGTGGCTCATATGCAGTCGACTATCAACCAATACCCACAGGTCCTTCTCTGCCAGGCAGCCTTCCAATCACTCATCTCCCAGCCTGTAGCGCTGCTTGGGGTTGTTGCGCCCCAGGTGCAGGACCCGGCACTTGGCCTTGTTGAACTTCATACAGTTGGCCTCAGCCCATCGGTCCAGCCTATCCAGATCCTCCCGCAGAGCCTTCCTACCCTCGAGCAGATCAACACATGCACCCAACTTGGTGTCATCTGCAAACTTACTGAGGGTGCACTCGATCCCCTCATCCAGATCATCGACAAAGACATCAAAGAGAATTGGCCCTACTTACCCCTTTCCCTACTCCACTTCTCAAAAGGAACATGATTAAACCCAGTTCATCCTATAGAAGACTATAGCTTATGCCATGTGCTCTGGGGCCATCAGGGATCATAGTTCAGCACAGAGGAGAAACTCGGAGTGGTTAGAGGAAGGACAACCTTGGGCAATCTCTACTGTGTGACTGTGTAGGCAACCAGCACCTACAGGACTTGGTTGCTTGAAAGTATGTTGGAGGCCATCTGTACTAGTAACTGAGAAGGGACTGGGACATTGTCACGTGTGGGCTGCCAGACAGATAACCTTTGTTTAAGGAAAAATGAAAATCTTAGCATAAAACCTCTTAAAAACAAAAACAAAAAAACAAACATACAAACAAAAACAGTTTTTGATGGTTATTTTCAGCGCATTCACTTGCTTATCTCCGAAGGCAAATAGACCTTAGTGTTAAGTATGCCTCTGAATATTTTTTCTTAATACTGGTAATCTTAAACACATATTGCTATTGTTCCAAATGGCTGGACTTGCTACTTTTGGACATATCCAAAGACCACAAAAATCAACAGAGAGATTTACTTTAACAAAATTTGGCTTTAACATCTCATCGAGTTACTAGAGACATCCCGTGTACTCGGTGGAGAGAACCAGGGCGTGATTTGTTTGATTTGTCTCAGAGAGCTGTTGAAGGGTGAGGTGAAGCTTATCTTTATGAGTTTCCATCTTCTGTTGTGTGTGTCCCTACCCACCCCCAAGGCCCACTATAAAGAGAACCTATATAGACTATAAAGGGAATCTAGTGTAAGTAACTCGACTACTTTTAATCAGCACCTTCATCTTGTACTGTGTAAAGGTGGGGAGGAGTCAATATTCTAGCCAAAGATGCCATGTTTTTTTATCTATAAATACCTCTGCTACAGTCCTTAGGCAGTCTCCCTTTCCCATGCTTTTTAAACAAAAGGATGTCACTTTTCACTAGTGGCTAATTCAGTTGTGAGGCAAAGCAAGTGACTGGGAAGGGTGTAATAATAACAGCACAATGCGATGATCCTCTGGTGTATTCCCTGCAGAAGTATGATCTCAGAGAATTTCTGCAAGGCCCTTTTCAAGTAATTACTGTCAATTCATGCTTATCTGCCAGCTCTCTCACCAGGTTTTCTTTTCCTTGCCTTCCTTATTGAAGATACTGACTCTGACAAAAGGAATCATTTGTCAAGGAGACAGCAAGCCAACTTTTCTGTTCCTTTCTTTGCTGAAATTATGCAAGAGATTACAGTCCAGCCTGTACATATATGTACCTTATCATCTGAATAAAGATCAATGTTAAATGGACTTTGTGGTAGCAGATGCAGATCTGTCATTCACCAGAGGGCTGCTTGCCACTTCTGGACATCTTTTCAAAGATCTGAAATCACTGATGACTTCTGAATAGATTACCAAGGATGATCAAGTAATTGCAGAACTTATAACAAACCTCAAACAAGTTTTGAACCATGAACATAGACGCCTCTCCTTAGGGACCATACTGGAAGTGACAAGTGCCTTCAGGATATCTTCCCAAAGATGAGCCTTGCTTTCCCATGAGACCTTAAGGGATCATGGGAAAGATTTCCCTGAGCTTCCACAGCAATGGCACTGACTTCAGCCAGGCTGTCTTCAGGTATTCTCCTACGATTTGGGCAGGGGAACCTTTACTTAAAACTTGCATACAGCCCTAGTTCAGGCAGTGACAAATTCAAATCCTCCAATGACTAAGTACACAGGAATTCCTAATCCAGTCACTACATCAGTTAATTTTAAGCTCTAGAATGGAAAATGGAATTGGCTCAGACCACCTGTGAAAGTAGAAAACGGGACCACTGTTTCGAGGGTTTTACTATCTAGTACTGCAAACAGCAAATCTGCAGCCAGGAAAAAATGATCTGGTATATCCAGGTGCTTGCAATAAAATCACAGGGGTTTGGTGAGGACAATTTCTTTGAACCAAAATTCCCATCTTCATTTCTTAGACTACAGAGCAAACACAAAACTGTTAATTGATTGAAAGTCTGCACGATCTGGGACTCTGAACACAAATTATCTTCTAATTTCTGATTTCAGTGTGAGCACAGCCTAAGAATCAAGTGAACTTTGGAATCTATCCTCACCCTTTTTGTACTCATGCAGCTGATGTGACACACAACACAAGACCAGACGAAGGACT
Organism: Anser anser; assembly: GCF_964211835.1. Classification (NCBI taxonomy): domain Eukaryota; kingdom Metazoa; phylum Chordata; class Aves; order Anseriformes; family Anatidae; genus Anser; species Anser anser. Next base: position 81,891,327 of record NC_139723.1, on the reverse strand, counting down.
CATGTGTCCTGCTATAGAGCCAGCCTCTCATGACTGTCATGTCTACCAGGGTTGCAGTTTGGCATTTGTACATCATTGTTCAAGAGACTGCTTCTGTTTCCAAAAGTGCAACATTCACCTCTTGCCAAGCGTCAGTCTTCAATACATAGGGGTATTTGTGCTTAAAACAAAGTGAGTCACCTAAAGAAATAAGTAGTGAATAATTTTTTATACGTTTTAATGCTTTAAGCATAAATCTTGCTTTCAAGGCCACGCATACAACATGGGAGGGGTAAAATAACAATGAAATGGAGCAAAGGTAGAGCTCTTTACTCTGACAATTTGAAGATGGTGCTTTAGCTTTCTCAGATGCTGGCATTTGCCTCAGGATCTGGGCTTATCATGGGCTTGAGCTGGCTGCCAAAGGACAGATCTAAAACAACTGTCTTCAACATACCAGTTCCTCCAATCTGTACAGTCTCTCTGGAGGACAGCTCCTTTGTATGTTTGTTTATTTTTTTCCCCTCTCTTTCTTCCCCGGCACTGGCAGTAGTTCACCCAATAACTTACTTGCTCTTCTATTTTTTAATTTCCACGTCTTTTGGTGGCTGAAGAAATTCAGCAATGCCCTCTGAGGACTTACACAAACATGTCAGTTCTTTGCAAAGCATCCCCTGATTTTGTCAGTTGCATGAGCTAATGCCAGTGAAACTCCAGTGCTTTGGAAGAAAATCCAGGGGCACCTTGAGGGTTTTATTTTTTATTTTTTTGTAAAGTTCAAGATGATTAATTATATGGGACTCAAGATATGTAAAAGTTATCCAAGTTTTCACCATTAATCACATAAATGAACAGAAAATAATTAGTTCGTAGTGACTTTCTGGCTTATTATAATCAGCCCAACTCAAATCGACTTAGCCCAGAGAGCCAAATATAGCAAGGAAAAAACCTTGAGGCATTTTTTCGCTATGTGTTGCCTGTTATCACACAGTGAGGTTTCTGTTCAAATGATGTGCCTTATTAAGGCAGGCAAAACCCATTTAAACAATGTATCAGAAATGCAGACAAGCTGAAGAAAAATACATGTATAAAGGGTATATTTTTCTTGAAATGTATTGATGGCTAAGCCTGCTAAAACTTTAGAAAATGTGTTTTCTAAAGCACTGACATTATGTTTTTCTAGTAATACAATTGGCTTTTTTTTCCTGTTCTTTGCAGTCACTTCTCTCCCCTCTTCCTTCTCCTTGTAATGGGCTTGAAGAATGGCAATTATTCCCTTTTATTTTACTGGCTTAAACCATGTGCTTATTAGAATAAATGTTATCATTATCCTTTTTATTTTATGATTATTAATTTTTTATTTGATTGCCAATACTTTTACTGTAGGCTTAAAGTCTTGAATATTACATGTGATAGAACAATAATAAAATGGAAAGACTTTGATATGATTCCTTCCTTTTCTTAATAAATATAATTTTAATTTTTAGAGATCTATTCTAGAAGAAGATACCCCAAATCATATGCAAACTGTTAATTGTTCTGACATCTAAAGGAATTTGAGACCTTGTTATTTTTGGTATTTTGACCATTTGCATTATATCAAATTCTACTTTAGACTTTTCTATTGAAAGGTTGAACATCTTGCTGTCAGCTGACTGCTGACACAGATACCTTGTCAGATGGGTTTCACAGACAGCACACTTAAATAAGGGATAAACTTAGGGGTTTGTAGGAGAGTTATCTGTGTCACACATCACCAGGGCTGTGATATTGAGTCTGGTAAGGCGCATAGTCAGGTACAACTAAGACAGGGTCCCAGGACTTTCTCTGGTGTCACCAGTAAAGAGGTAAGGTTCATGGGAACATCAGATACTTCCTGACAACATTTTCCTATGTAACTTCCCTTTGGTGATGTAGCAAAGAAAATGTCCTTGTTTTGAAATCTCAGTTGAACTTCACCATGCAGCTTGGACAAATTACATTAAAGGTTTTCTCTAAGTGTAACACAGCTGAAAGGCAGAGATAAGACCTGGACAGTAGTCTTCTAGTCAACAAGAGCAAGTCAGGTTGGTACACTGGAGGAACAGAGGTGGCCAGAAGCTTCAAATTCAATCTCAGCGCAAAATTAGCAAATAGGAACTCCATAGCAACTACTTAACCCGTGCAGCAGTACAGAAATAAGTCCATAAATGAGATAATTAGATGACTCCGACTCCTTAAAATTATCTACCTCTCTTTTAAAAGCCTATTTTTAATACTGTACAATGTAGATGTGTAATTGTTTCAACACCGCATTAAAATCCAAGAACAAGGATCTACCTAAAGAGAATGAGTTGGACAGGCAGCACCTTTGCAGCTACCTAAGACAGAATTGTCTTACACTTCCCTATCTTGCATTTGGCTCTTTCACCTTCAAATAGGCCTCAGAGCCCTTTCTTTCAAAAATCAAACTAAGGCTCAATGTATTTAAATTACCACTGGTGGTGAGATGTCATCATATGCATACAAGCCCAGTTTTAGTATGGTCATCCAAAAAAAAACCAAAAAAACATGCAGTTCCATTCCCTCAATTTGTTGAGATTTTCCCATTTCAGAGAGTTGGATGAAGATCTCTGCCCACATTTTTCCGAGGAGAACAAATATGTAAACAGTCCGGGAACTGGAAATAGCAACCAAATTATAGAACATAGAGAAATTAGAGGATGCATTTGAGGAAGTGAAGAGCAGTGGATGCTTGGAAGAAAAGAGCATGAAATCTCAGTAGAACTGGATGAAGTGAGAGCAAATCTCAGTGCCATTCCAAGACTTAAGGGATTTTAGAGACCTCTGGAAATTGAAGTTACACCCAGGCTCTGGAAAATGCTCATTAATCAAAGAGTCATGACTGAATGCAGAGCTTTCATTAAATTTGTGTTCCCAACAGAAAACATCTATAAAAGAATATCAAAAGATACTTTTTTTTTTTTCCTCTTCCTTTCTTAATTCTCTGATAAACCAGGTACCAAGGACTGTAGAACCACAACCAAACCAAGATAGATCACTTAACTATTTCTGAGAGAGACGTTCCGATCTGAATTGCTATTTCTGCTTGTGTTCATCCCTCGATCTATCATGGCATCTCAAAAAGCTTTGCAACACTGGGTACAGTAGCAAACTGAATTATGCAATGCCAGTGAAGATCCTCAGCTAACTTACACAGACCTATGTAACCTTGGCTTGGTTGTATTGCCTTCCTGCTCTTCTCATGTTTTGTCTATTCAGGCTGAATTCTTCTATGCCACACTAGCCTGTTATAATATTTGCACAATCTCTAGTACAAAAGCAACTATGAAACAGCTGGAACCCCTACCCACCAGTAGTATAAATTATAATAGAATTCTTTTTCTCTCAACAGCAATGCACATGCATCAAATAGGGTCATAATGCAAGGATTTGCAATAAAATAATAATAAAAAAATGAAATACTACTGCTAATAAAATATCTTTTCAAGTTTTCTCTTTTGCAGTATGTGTGTGTGTGTTGGTGAATGTGTGTGTGTGTCCCAAACATAATAGAGCCAAATTAAATTTTGCATATTATATCAAAACAAGTGCAATCACAGTAACCATTTATTTCTCGTCATTTTCATTTCTTTTTTTAATGAACTTTCCCTGAGGACATTCTCACAATTGAACATTTATTTATTATAAGCAACAAAAAGAATTTTGATTGTTCCAGCTGTGGCAAGGAAACATACTTTGATAAGCATGCAGTACCGTAGATGAAAATAAAACACAAATAAGTAATTAAAAGCTTCGGAATTTAAGGGTGAAATTCTCCACTGATACTTCTCTGCAAAATGTAATGTAGCTATGGTATAGAATTGGGGCATCACAAAAGAAAAAAAAAAAAAAAAAAAAGAGCTCTGGAATCTTTGACCTTATTTTCCCGTTTCTCTAGAACAACTGCACTTTATCCATCTTGGGTAAAAAGAGGTTCTGACTAATGTGAAATCTCAGTCTACCTAACTTGGAAGACAGGCATCATAAATTTTATATATATTAAAAAAAAAAAAGTGTTTTTATTTTATTTTTATTTTATTTTTATTTTATTTTTTCATATTTACACACACAGTGGGAACTGAAGAAACAGTGACAAAGAACAAGTGTCTTGCAGAGACAGTCTACATTAGCTACAAGACCAGCTTTTTTTTTCTGGATGAGGACACACAAGCAAGTTGTTCTGTAGTAAAAAGTTCCTCTGCACCAGTTTATTCATAATAATTATTGTTATGTTCACCTCATTGTGAATTAAAGGCTTTTGTATTTCTTTAAACTGTGGTGAAAAATGATAATTTATTTCACATATAGAAGTGGGTTAAGAAGAAAGCATTGTAGCACACTGTGCATTAAGTAGCACTATGTATGGAAATATCAGGCTATTAAGTGATTGATTGTACATTACATGACTGCAAGAAAAGTTCCGTTTCATAGTGTTGAAAAAATAGCACTTTAAAACATTTTTGAATATATTTTTTTAATATATTCTGATTATCCTATATTGAAGATTCATGAAGACTTCATAGACAGTTAATAAATAGTTAACAGCTTCCCACTCATAAATGGCTCTTCAGCTGTTATTCTGTTATTCTCTGTTGTAGGAATCACCTTTTTTTTTTTTTTTTCCTGTGGAAGTCAAATGATATGGGATGGAGGACAGCAGTGGAAAACTTGTTATTCGTTCCAGCATGGCAAGATCTAAAAGGCCTGATGAGAAAAAATGTAAATTTCTCCCTGCTTTGATTATCCACTCCAGATCACAGTAGTGCAACTGCCATTTTTCTGAAGTAAAATTTGGGTTTCTGGTGGAAAGTGTTCTCTTTTTTTCCCCCCCTTTTTTTTTTTTTTCTTCCCAGAAATCTAACTGCCAACTTTAAGCTGAAAAACTTTTCTCCTCAGTTAATGGAAGACGAACAAACTGAACCCCCTTTGCACATAGTAGGCAAATGCCTGAATGTCAGTGTCAAATTTGGCGGGACATTGCTGCAGTTTCAGGGGTATCTCTGGAGGAGGAGAATTGAGATGCAGATTGCGAAATATTTCCCCTCCCTCCATGAAGTGTAAGGGTAAACAATACAGTACTTTTGTGAAGAAGGCATTGGTGGGACAGGGCTGATATTTCTCGCAAATACAATGCAAGTAATATCAATCAGCAAAACAAAGTAGGTGGAAGGAAGCCTGGATGTTTAAGGCAATGAGTTTGTGTTCAAATGAAAAGAAAAAAATAATTTGCTAGTAAAGCTTATATGAAGTATTTTGTTGAGAAGGGAGCAGCAGCAGTCAATGTGAAATTATATAAAAATGTATGTGAGAATTTTTAGTAAATTCTTTGGGGCATTTGCCCAAGTTTAGTCACTGCTCAAAATCATTACTCCCGTCCTATTAGTTTAAAGCTGTAATGGAAACTCAAAGTGACAGCACTGTCAACACGCCGAGACATAATGCCACAGAGCATTGTGCTTCTGGGCCAGCAAACAAAACGCCAGCTTCCAAACGAAAAGGCACTGAAAAGGGGGAAAAAAGCAATCGCATACCATGCATCATCACCATATAATGTCATAAAGTAGAACAGCACATTTACTGACAAAAACAGGGACAGGTATGTGCGTGTGTGTGTGCAGGGAGATTCTGTACCATCATCAGGAGCCTACTTTTTTATTTCTAAAACCTGCCTCGTGATGGGATTGAGTAGTGGTAGTAGTCTGCTATTAGTCTTAAGATTTGATTAAAAATACAAAAGAACTTCCCCCCCTTTTTCATACATACACATACACAAAACAAAGTGAGAAACCATAAAGGAAAGATCTAGTGCGTGGTTGTTACATGCAAAAGTAAGCAAAGCAAGATGAGAAGCCTTTGAAATTATACTTACTGCTGTAACATCTCTGTTCCCTCATAATAATTCCATTAAACTCAAAACTGAGAGGATACAAAGAAGTTTTCTCTCTTTCTTTCCTGTTCAGACTCAGACCAGTCCAACCTTCCTGGTGTTGCTATCAAGCATTACTGTGTGCATTTACCTGCTGAGGAAGCAGCACCTTTGGCACCACTGCTTCGTGTGAAAGCGCACGTGAGGAAACTGCAAAAGGAATTAATAAGTCCATGGAAAACATCCCTTTTCCTCCTTCCACCAGATGCTCCAGTGAAGTGTCTAAAGCAGCAGGGTTAGAAGTGTCGATGGGAATGAGAATGGGCATCAGCAAGGAAATGACATGGGATAAGCACAGCTCATCTGACTTCATGGCTGTGGTCAAATTCTGTGGTCTTTCGACCTTACTCAAGGGCACGTCCCATGGATGATGATAGCAAATCTGGATGAACCAATGGGGCCTTCACATACAGAACATATAATTAGGTTACAGGATGATACTGAGTTGACATAATCTTTGTGATATAAATCCATAAAGAAGTAAGAATGTAGATCTTCGAGATCTGTGTGGATTCTAGAAAATCTCCCTAGGATCTCTTGATCCACGAGAGCTTGTTAGCTTCGGTGATGTAATGTGTACTCGAGGAGTCAATCCTCTAGAATTACAAACAAATAAGCCTAACTTGGTCATTTCCAACAAATTTTAGAAAAAGACCAAATCTACTCCCATCAAAACCCCCAAACCAGTTTTACACACACGTGTGCATGAACGCACATACAATCAAAATCTTGGTTAAAAATTGCAATCGTAAAGTTTCCTTGTTACTGAATTAATATGCAACTATTGTTAAAACTGTGAATACCTGCTGTTATTTTTAATAACTGTGCAACAAGGGCTTTATTAGAAGACCAGGACATTGCACTGCCAAACTAAAAAAGGGAAGGGAAGGGAGAAGGGAAGGGAGAAAGGGAAGGGAGAAAGGGAAGGGAGAAAGGGAAGGGAGAAAGGGAAGGGAAGGGAAGGGAAGGGAAGGGAAGGGAAGGGAAGGGAAGGGAAGGGAAGGGAAGGGAAGGGAAGGGAAGGGAAGGGAAGGGAAGGGAAGGGAAGGGAAGGGAAGGGAAGGGAAGGGAAGGGAAGGGAAGGGAAGGGAAGGGAAGGGAAGGGAAGGGAAGGGAAGGGAAGGGAAGGGAAGGGAAGGGAAGGGAAGGGAAGGGAAGGGAAGGGAAGGGAAGGGAAGGGAAGGGAAGGGAAGGGAAGGGAAGGGAAGGGAAGGGAAGGGAAGGGAAGGGAAGGGAAGGGAAGGGAAGGGAAGGGAAGGGAAGGGAAGGGAAGGGAAGGGAAGGGAAGGGAAGGGAAGGGAAGGGAAGGGAAGGGAAGGGAAGGGAAGGGAAGGGAAGGGAAGGGAAGGGAAGGGAAGGGAAGGGAAGGGAAGGGAAGGGAAGGGAAGGGAAGGGAAGGGAAGGGAAGGGAAGGGAAGGGAAGGGAAGGGAAGGGAAGGGAAGGGAAGGGAAGGGAAGGGAAGGGAAGGGAAGGGAAGGGAAGGGAAGGGAAGGGAAGGGAAGGGAAGGGAAGGGAAGGGAAGGGAAGGGAAGGGAAGGGAAGGGAAGGGGGGAAGGGGGGAAGGGGGGAAGGGGGGAAGGGGGGAAGGGGGGAAGGGGGGAAGGGGGGAAGGAGGGAAGGAAGGAAGGAAGGAAGGAAGGAAGGAAGGAAGGAAGGAAGGAAGGAAGGAAGGAAGGAAGGAAGGAAGGAAGGAAGGAAGGAAGGAAGGAAGGAAGGAAGGAAGGAAGGAAGGAAGGAAGGAAGGAAGGAAGGAAGGAAGGAAGGAAGGAAGGAAGGAAGGAAGGAAGGAAGGAAGGAAGGGAAGGAAAAGAGAGAGAGAGAGAGAGAGAAAGAAAGAAAGAAAGAAAGAAAGAAAGAAAGAAAGAAAGAAAGAAAGAAAGAAAGAAAGAAAGAAAGAAAGAAAGAAAGAAAGAAAGAAAGAAAGAAAGAAAGAAAGAAAAAGAAAGAAAGAGAAGAAAGAAAGAGAAGAAAGAAAGAAAGAAAGAAAGAAAGAAAGAAAGAAAGAAAGAAAGAAAGAAAGAAAGAAAGAAAGAAAAAAAGAGAGAGAGAGAGAAAGAAGCAAGCCACAGAGGAGAAGACCCCAATTAAAGAGCTTTAAGTCTAAACAGAAGTGCTGATCTGGGTATGTTGGGAGCATTACAACCATAGAATAGGTTGTCATACAAAGCACTAAACATGCCAGCTCCCCAGTGTTACAGCAGCACTAGAATGCGATATCTGCAGAGTCTCCTGGCGAGATGCCAAAGGAAAAGAGGAGTATTTTGTTTGTTTCCTGCACCATCTCCCTCAATGACATGAGCTAAGGCAACAAAAATACTTTCTTGGCATTATTGCATCCGCTACTAGCACCTTTCAGCATAGTAGTGTCAGCAAGCAAGGTGATGAGATCTCGTCCTACCCTTCAGTGACACAGATACATTAGCCAACAGTGGAGATTAAGCTTTAGAGAGCTTTAGAGTTGGTGATGAGCACATCATAAAAAATAAAAAAAAAAAAAAAAAAGAACTTCTCTTTCTGTGAAGAAAGAAAAGGAAGCGATAAACCATGAAAGTGAATAATGCAGAGATCCTACTGCGAATGCCCTACCAAGATTTTCTCCTAACCCTCTCACCCTCTTTGCTCCTCCTCACTAGTAACTGAAGGATGAAAAATTCTACAAATGCAGCTGAGATACACAAATAGAATAGACAGAAGTTTTATTAAAAAAAAAAAAAAAAGTTTTCTGTATGCTTCCTAAAAGAAAACATAACACAGAAGCATCTTTTCATACAAGTAGTTTTCCAAACTTTTTAACCAGTTCTTTTGGCTCTGAGGCAGTTAAAAAGACCTGATGTGTTTGCATACTTTCTTGATGAGTAAGACCCCGCAGACCACCAAATCACTTGCTTTAGCAAAAGAGACATAGTCGTAGTTAGTGAACAGAAATTTTAGCTATGTCACATGACATGAGATCTTTAGTTGTAATAGGACATTACACTTTTTCTGCCTCCATGTTTTATGCTCTTTCTGCACTTTCCCACAGCTGAGTGGTTAAACATAAAGGAAACAGCTTTAGGACTGAATAGCACCATGAAACCATGAAAAGCTGAGCTTTCCTGGTACTTCCTTGTTCATGGCTCCAACCAAAACTATTTGATAAACAACATTTTTCACAAATTCTACAAGTTCCTTTACTCCAGAGGTCATGCAAAACTGTTATAGACTCATTTTGGCCTGTAGATCTTTATGCTAAGTATTCAGGTAACATCAATTAGCAGAGATAAAGTATCCTCAGAGTCTCACTGATTCACACAAATTGAGGATATAGTTCTACAATTTTTGGAGCAAGGTATCTGCAGACTAATTTAATTAGGATTATGACTAAATTATGTTATAGAGCCTCCAGCATTTTAATAGGAGCACTCAATGACACTTCACTACTTGATTTTCACTGTTTTTCTTTGATTTTTTGTTTGGATATACAACACTGCTGTTCGTTTTCTTCCATCCCTATAACAAATTATATGAATAAATCAATAAATAAAACAACTTGTAACTAACAAAAATTTTGAAAAATGCACAAAGTTAAGAAACAGTGCAAAGATTTAAAGGCTACTGCTGATTCCATCCTTAGGCTCTTTTAACATCCTGTGCAAGGATTTACGCCTTAGGAAGGAATTCACTTCAATGAAGCACAAATGTCCAAAAATCTGATTAAACTAGTATTCTAGTCTCCCTTTACAGAGAGGTTGCCAATTTCATAGGAAAATGAGATATTTTACAGTGATTTGGCCATAGGCTGAAGAGGAAGACTAGCCCCTACCAATTTAGACTTGGCACTGGATTTTCAGAATGATATAGCTTGATTAATAAACTCGTCCATTCCACTTAGAGGGATCCACATAAGCATGAATGTTTTCCTTTTTCTTCTTTTCCACATTCAGTACAAGATGTGAGCACTGCCAGTGCTTTAGAAGAAAACACATCTTTGACACAAAAGATGCAGAGCCTTTGAACTTTTGTGTCACAGGAAGAGGGAAGTCAAGCTCAAAAGCACAGCTGATGTCCTGCGATTTTGCAATAGCACAGCATTTGTTGGCTGGTGTTAAGAAGTGGACTTCATCCCACATTAGAGAGGAGAGGAGAAATAACTCTACGACGTGTGCTAAACTGTCCTGAGGGAAAATTCCTATTAGCAGAATATAAAACCAAGAAGCCTAATTTCATTATAAAAATGGAGCAATGCAACTTGTTCCGAGGCCGCTGTTTGTGCATACAGCTCACAACCCAATGAGGTCTTATTCTGCACTGTGGCATCATCGCTATAATGCAAATAAGAAATAAATACAATAAAAACACCACAAAAAGGCAGAAGAATAACGCCTGTCTTAAAACTCATCAGATTAATAATGCAAGGAGTGATTTCAGGAAAGGAAATTAAGCTGTTAAAGCAAAATTCAGCAAGCTCTGACGCAGAAAATATTCCCTGTGAATCCCATGGTGGCTTTGCTTGAGTAGGGAATGTTGGGCTCAGGCTGTTACTGAATACTGACTGTCTGTGCAATATAGCTGGCAAGGTTTGCAACTCAAAACAGCCATCAATTGGGAGAATTAAGAAACGGAAAGAAAAATGCTACTTTGGTTCCTGCATCCCCAGTTCAAACATTGTGGTTAGAAAGTGGGAGATGACAGCTGAAGGACATACTTGCACATAAAACAGATAGGTAGAACATGGAATTCATGGCAGAAAGTGAGGTTTGCAGACTGCATGTCACTACAGTGTGCTATAAATGGTGTGTGCAGTAATTCTCAACGTGTACAAATGGTACCACCTGTCTCAAAGCCTTTTATGCAGGATCATTAATACTTTTGCTGTTTCACAATGTAGAGACGGGTTGTCAGAACCATTATTAGCACAAGAAAATGGGAACTGTGAAAGAAAAGAGAGGTCAGACCTAGACAAGGACTTGAGTGTTGTCATTTTCAGCATTCTGATGCTCAGAGGTAGACACTCACCTCCCAGTGTAATGTCCAGAGTTCTGGGGAAGGAGTCAATGCTTCTTGTACAAGGGGGTAGGCGGCGTAGGAAAATTCCCTTATGCAGAGGGACAAACCCTCTCCCGTCTCTTGGGTAATTCAACCACTAACTTCCCCTGAATGGTTTCAGAATGTCAAATTTCTTACAAAATGTATTGCTCTTCTAAACACGTACCTCACCCTCTAGACAAACATCCTTACATTTAGGCACAGGACACCAGCTCTGTGAGTCCTGGTTAGCTTCTGGTGTTTCAATAGCTATCTCAGCCAGGACAGCAGCACTACTATACAGCAGCACCAGCCCTACAGTGGCAACACTTTAGGAAGGTTAGCAAAATCTGTGGCAAAAGAACTTGTTCCATGTGGCCACCTAAATTCTAAAGGAGAATACACTTGAACTGTTGAACTAGGCGCTCATATTCTTCACGAAAGACCTTTCAATACGACTGTTAAGTGCTGCAAACCATTCATCTCTCTTCTCAGTACGGTTTACTGGCATAGACTGAGCATTTTATTAACATAGCTACGTGGCCTGCTGACTGGAACAATGTTGTGTCTGGACAGTTCAGCATGTGCACTGCTCCATGAACAGACATGTTTCTAAACACCTAAATCACATTACCTGTATATTGGACACAAATATTCTGGTTTGGATTTGGCTCTAAATAGATAGCTCAAGGTTACGTGCTGCGCCAAAGTTGAGAACTGTCTTCCACCTGCCCATGTCCAGCCCTGGGCTATACTCTGATCTGTTAGTGGCTTATGCATATTCATGTTTTCATAGCCTCAGGAATCAGGACCCTGTACAAGGCTTCAGACATAGGCACAAGTCTTCTCTTGGAGGACAGCAACATCAAGAGATAGAGCAGAAAGGTTGGCCATATGCTAAAAAGAGAATGAGGCCAAGGGAGGCACTGAGATGTCTCTCAAGGAGCTCCAGTGAGCTTGAAAGTTATTTCTTCTCTGAATCCTCTTGCCTGCAGTTATGCTGTTTGGCCTTTGAAGGGTGAATTCTCCCTCTAGCACAGAAAGCCTGATGGTATGGGTAAGGTATGACTTTCCTTTCTGCTTGCAGTAGCTTTGTTCAATCTGTAATCCAGTGGGGCCATACTCCCATCACCCTCTGAAACAGCCACACTAGGAAATTCTGCAAACATCCTGATCCTTACTTCTCTTAAAAAAAAAAAAAAAAATCTCCCTTGAGAATATGTCAAATTGCCATGTACAAAGCCTAAGCTCTACATACATCTAACCCCATGGTCTTATGTAATTTGCCATTAAGTTTTCAAACTGTTTTTCCCTCCCTTCTCCTCATGTTCACAGAGGCTTATTCTTTCCTTATTTTTTTCATACTGATGTAGCAGCATAAAGCACATGGTGGATTCATTATCTGAGCAACCAATACAAATTTAATTCACCAATAGACTAGCTATAGACTACAAGCCCTATCTCCATAAATTATATTGGAAACCTTAATGGAGGTGTCATTCATACACGCTGTTATTATTATGATACAACAGGAGATGTGTATGCTTTAGAAAGTAAAAATACATATTCCTATTCATAGTAAAGCTTCCTGTGCATATGGTATAATATGCAAATATAAAATTATTAATCAAACCTTTCCAAAGCAAGGTGAAAGGATTTCTCCTTTTCTTTTAGTAAATTGCTTTGACAAATAAACAACTCTCAGGACATCCATTTCTGATCCTGAAAACTGTCCAAGCATCTGTGTACAGATATAAGCAGGATACATGCATATTTGACAGTAAAAACTTAAGTTTCTTGGTTTAATTTATATAACAAAAAGGAGGGTAAAATCCTAAATGTCTTCTGTAGAGCATGACTGGGTCAAATTTTCAAGCCCTGGTATATTGGCTTTCAGCCAGGGCTGCCTTTGTAGTCAGTTCAGCACACCTTTTAGTTTAGGACTGATCCTCTGGTGGAAGAAGTTATGGGTGTGATGATGATGTATAATGGAAACAATACCTTCAGTGACTTTGTAATACGCTCATTAGAGAGCAGACAAAGCCCATGGATATCAGAACCAACTCATAACGCAGCATTTGTTTTATTGTAGGTCTGATGCTACAAAGACACTTTAGCAGCTCTCGTGTAACCCTAGGATCTGGCAGAAAAAATAGTGAAGGCAATTGTTTAAAACTGTAATAATCTCCTGCTTTTCATCTGAGGCCTGTAGTTTTTCTAGCAGATTATTCACACAATTGTCCAGTATTGTCACGCTGAGCAAATTCACCCATTCTGGTGACAAGAAAGAAAGCACAACTGGGGACAATCAACTAATACTGAGTCACATAAGCAAACCGATGTCTATGTTACAGATGTACTTCATGGGCATCCACCTGATTAGCTTTGTGGACTTCACTTTCCTTTTCTGATTGAACACTTCTCCAGACAGATGTTCTTTCTATTCTTGTTATATTTCATATAAGACCTAACCCAATCCATTCAAAACCTTGAGTATTTGGCAGACTGCAACAACATCAGGGACAATTGCATACTACATTTTCCACACAGGCAAATCCCTGCAAAATAAAACAGAGATACACCTCTCCTGAAATTGTTAGAAGAATGCTAGAGAGTCAGAGAAGTGATTTTGGAGTAGGAGAGACGGCAAATACAAAGAAATTAAAAAATAAAAATAAAATAATAAATGACCTGAACAATTACTTTTTGTTAGAGAATTGTTGTTACCAATAGAAACAAAAGCTATCCACAGTAGATAAAGAAAGTCAATTAACTGCTTTTATACATTTTAGGGATCGGGAGACTTGAGAACTAGGGACTTCTGCATTTTCTCTGTAAATTTGCCATTTCCCTAAGCTCCTGCTCAGGGAGAACCAAAGAGCCTTAAACAAAACACCCCATTTGTAAGCTCCAAAATGCAAACACATAGCACCGTAATTTCCTCTCTCTAAGCATGATGCTGTCGTGACTGCAGAGTGAGGGTGACTTGTGGATGTAGAGAGTTAACACTGATTTCTGAAGGAAATAGATAGCTATGTTAATAATGCCAGGAGAGTGAAAGCCTTTATTCTCACTGTGACCCCGTACTGCCAGCTGTAAGCCTTTCGCAGGCGCAGGTTATTATGTGGCACTTGAGGAATGCTCTAGCTACCCTTCATTATTCTGATGATTTTTTTTTCTTCTTTTTTTTTTTTTTTTTTTTTTTTTTTTCCCCAGAGGACTGTATCCTTTCCTGGGAAAATCCTGAGACAAGTCAACAGGAGGGAGCTTTTTAATCTGTCACTCAGGGACTCATATAAGCAAGTACCTGTATAACAGGGTTTGTGGGATCTGGGGAAGATTGAGTTCTTCAGTCAAGACTTGAAGGTGTGACCTCCTGATTTAGAAGACAGAGTGTTACTTCTGGAGTTTACCACTTCCACCATCCTCCCCATCTGTTTTTGTCAAGCTCAAGAATTGTGCTGCCAGTGGAAAAGGCTGCAGTTCTTAATGAAGTCAGAAGTGCTGGGAATTAAACCTGTGGTTTCTGAAAGATCATCAACACTCTGCTTTAACCCCTTTTTCTTTTCCTTTTCAGGTTCAGATCTTTCATTGTTAAAAACTGCCAGACATTTGCACTTTATTTTTTTTCTCAATTAATTTGTAATAGTTGTTTACAAGGATTATCTTTAGCATTCCAAGGTATTTTCTTTTGTTACTGTTCTTTGTTATAATGTCTTATAGAAAACAGACAAGCAGACAAACATATAGCTCAAGAAAAACACAATAAACTGCAAAACTACTGAGCAAAAATTCAACTACTGATTTTGTTGGAGTACATCTGAGAACAAATCTGTGTCATTGAATGGATTAAATTTTCAGCTGATAAAGACTGCATTTGCTACACTGCAGAGAACTCACCACTAGATTTACCTATAGGTTCACCTCCAGCTGCAATACGAAACCCAGATGTGGAGGCTCCAGACTTTGGAGGAAGAGCTATACCCTCAGTGGACATCACCTGGTACAGGCGTACACCAGTCTACAGAACACAAGACATTTGGTATCATTCTTCACAGAGGCCACTAAAAATCCTTTCTAAAGATGTTTGGTCTTCTGTCCACTTGTTTTTTTAAATCAAGAAAATGCATATAGTAACAAAACTGCAGCTAATACTGAGGAGACAGTGTTGTTCCATGGACAGAGCACAAGACAGGGAACTAAATTTGTCTTCCCACCTTTCCTGCTTGTTCTCTGGGTGGATTCAGACAACTAACTTCCTTTATCATTCAATTTCTCCATCTCCAAATGGTTTGGGTTGGAAAGGACCTTAAAGCTCACCCAGTCCCAGCCCCCTGCCATGGGCAGGGACACCTCCCACCAGACCAGGTTACCCAAAGCCCCGTCCAGCCTGGCCTTGAACACCTCCAGGGATGGGGCATCCACAGCTTCCCTAGGCAGCCTGTTCCAGTGTCTCAGCACCCTCAGAGTAAAGAATTTCTTCCAAATATCTCATCTAAACCTACACTTTTTTAGTTTAAAACCATTACTTCTTGTCCTATCAATACACGCCCTGACAAAGAATCCCTTTCCTGAGAAGGGAGCACCTGAGCATCTTTCTAAGATTTAGAGCATTCAGATATATTGTGAATTAGCTGTTTGGGTGTTAGTACGACTGTACTAATTACTATTAATATATTATTATTATTATTATTATTATTATTATGCTTTTGCAGTGCTGAGAACAGCTTAAATCATACACCACTGTGTTGGGATCCAAGACTTGCAGTGAAAAAACTAGCCTGAAAGATAACCTTGCCACTAACAAGGTAAAAATGAGAGCACCATGCAACTCAATAGCCTGCTTCACTGATAACAAGGCTTTCAAATATCCTGAGCCAGATTCTGTTCTCAGCGAGACGAGTGTAAATCTGAGGGGTCCTGCTGAGGTCCGCAGGACTGTAGGGAAATTACTGAAAATCAGAATTTGGCCCAGCGGTACTTAAAGTAAACGTGCTTGCTCTAAAGGGCCAGATACGCACTGGCGCTCTGTGTGCTACACAGAGAAGGAAAAACAACAGAGACACACGCTAATTAAAACCGCAGATGTGACTTGGTGGCTAGATTAAATAACACCTCTGGAAAGAGGGGAGCTGCCAGATATAAAAGCAGAAAGCTCCTCAACTAAATGGCTCAAAGGGCTGTTGCTGATCTAATTTCTCCTAATTTCTCGAAGCAGCACTGATAGCCCTCCCTTCCTGGATGATATCTGTCAGTTAAGTGTTGACCCATACCTACTGTCAAGAGCAGTTTCATTTTTCCTCCATACAGCTTACCCAGAACTCAGGTAGTTATTTGGAGAGCTCCAAAACACTCCTATTTTCATCCCATTTGGGTAAAAAACAGAGCAGACTGGGCTCATGTGGGACTGAAGCTACCAGAATTTCTCATTTTCGTCCCTTTTTAGTCACAGGATGGGTATGAAAAGCCTGAGTTACAAGCAGGACAGCAGTCAGCAAGGCAGATGGAAAATGCATGGGGCAAAGCTGTGCACGCTAAAGCCAGCTTTGACAATGCTTTTAATCTCACAGGCAAAACCAGTCCTATTTCCACTGGCCCTGGATACTTGGCTTGCAAGAGAATTGCATAGCCCTGAAACACACTTTGCCTTCCAGTTATGGAAATCACCGTGAATTTAAGAAATTCGCATCACTCCCCAGGAAAACAAACAAACAACACAGACGCAGAAAAATTTGAAAGCAAAATAAAGCTAAACCTCTCGGCCTGGCTTATCGCTGCTGAAGACAATGTCTCCTGTGGCTGCTATTCCTACAACAGCTGCTGTGTGGCATTGCTCCCCTTCAGATGAAAAGAAACAGTGCACAATGCCAGTGAGTCAACAGCGCTCGCTGTAGCGCATTTCTTGAAGACAGTCCTATTCCCTGTCCCCGTAACAAACTGCTCTAATTGTTATGTTGACTATTATGGCTAAAATTGCAATGCTCTGCTGTTCAAGATTTTTTTTCCTATATTTCTGTAAAGCTACAGGGAGCGAAAAAGTGCCTTTTACAAATTATTATTATTTACGAAAAAAGAAAAAAAAAAAGCCTTGAAAAATAATCTGCTGGCTATGAAATCTATTATGAAATATATTTCAATTAAAAGGCTACATAATTTATGTGCATAAGCTTTTCTTCTGTCAAATTTATATTTTTGTTGTCTTGTCGTAATGCCCTGAAGTAAGCACTTCTGAATTTTAAACTTTAGCATTTATCTTAGCAATCATGCTGTGAAGATAAATATCCCTTGAGGAAGATACACAATTGGATCTTGTACACCAGTAAGTTAGGCTTTGTACAGGTTATTACTGCACTAGGAAGCATGGGGGTTCAATAACAACAATTAGCATTTACAGATACGCTGTTTATGTTGAGTGCATTGTACGAGCAGCAGTTAATTAAAGCCATGCAATGGTTGTGATTTGGAAGCTCAGTTTTGGGATCCTTGGAAACATTTATGTGGCATAAAAGGGTCATAAACCAGTTGCAAAATATTCATTAAATTTTTTCTCTCAGTGTTAAACTTTCTCTAGGGGTCTTTTGCTTGTGCCTGTTGTAGCACAGGGGGAAGTCTGAGACCTGCTATTTCACAGCCACAGCGGCCACTCCTGAAGTGAAAAGCTTTTTACTGGTTTAAATAGTTCCTGCACACCTTTGCATGGTTAGTGTGCACCAGAAGGGTGAACTGGAAAATTACCATTTTTTTTTTTTTTTTTTTTGTGGATGGTCTATTTTCCAGCTGTCTCAGTTCTTTCATCCGGTTTACCCAAGTGGCCACATAAAAATGCCTGTGGACAGCACAAAGGGGAACAGCCTGAGGAGGAAATACCTGTGACAACAACAGCACAGAGAGCACAGCCCCAAAGGATGGTAATTAGGTTAGGTGTTCAACTTAAACCAAGGTGTGGTTGCCCTTAAGTCAATCAAAGCCTATGCTGTTCCTAAAGGGGACATCTAAACCCCCCCTCAGTGCCAGCACTAGGCTCGCAGTCAGCCAGACCTTGCTGAAAATAACCCAGAATGAAAATGATTAGGAAAAGTGGTAGTACTGGCAGGATGAGGTGTTAATTTATGGTTGGCAATAGAGTGAAAGCCATGTCCCTGCCTTCTTGACACCTGTATAGACTTAGGGTAGCTAAAACTGCTGGTGAAACTGCACCTGGACTAGCTTTTGAAGGAGTCTCTCTTTCTCTTTGTTGGCCACAGAAAAATCTTAGGGCCGCTAGACCACCAAAGTAGGCATTAAATTAGCATTTGAATGGAAATAAGCAATGGGATCCTCTGAGCCAATGCACAGTGTTGTAGAAATAAAACCAGCTTCCTAGCACTTGTTTGAGGTCACTCGGCAAGAAGGTCTATATTAAGAATGGTCGTGATGCTTCTTTGACTTACATGGGAGCAATCTCTCCCCCTAACACGGGAAGGTGAGCTATGACAAATGAGAAGGTGGCCACTCAACCAGGGCCAGGAGTAGGTCCCAGTCTCTCCTTGCTGGATGCTCTCCAGGTTGCCTGTCAACATGCAAGATGCCACTGTGGTGGTTATTTATCTCTACACGGAGGACTTGCTCTCAGGCAGTCTTATCGATTTCAGTGCTGGCTATAGTGTTTGTTTTCTAACCTGAACAACGTATACTCTTCTTTGCCAAGCAGCATGAAAGCTGAGGAGATATTAGGATCCCGTAACATTTCAGAGTATTACAGCCTTTGTGCTGTGCTGTTATTGCCTTTAGACTCCGTAAGAGGTAAGGATCCAGATCTATGATTCTTATGTTTGCCAATACAAGTTCAAAAGCATTTTTTTTTCTTTTGAATCCTGGTTCCAGACTTTGTACAAAAACAAAACCTTTGTGAACGTGATCATTCTGTCTGTCTCTAATTCTCTCCCCTCCCCCCCACCCCCCCATCCAAACTTCTGAAGCTCTTGACCACTTTACGCTAACCGCGATGAAAATTTATAATAATTAAGTTCTTATTTTTTAGGAGAACCGATAATATTGTGAGAGATACCCAAACCAGCATGTTCATGAAAGGATGTTCTGTCTGGAAGGATGCCTGTTAAGTTGTCATCATGTACTTTACGTCCCTGTAGTCTCCAAGCACACAGCTCAGGACCCATTCCTATATACATTCATCTTGCCCTATCTTGTAGAGATATTCATGGGCCATAGAGGGCAAGAGGAATATTCTGGGACAGTACCGAGACTTGTAGGAGGATGAGATAGTTGTTAGAACCCGGGATTCTGCAGTTTAGTTTCTAATGGTTGTTGGATTTATTTCCTTTCTTATCCCTGTTGACTGCTGGCCTGATTGTGACGATCGCGTTTTTAAATAATGAATCTAGAGATAGGGCCACTGTCAGCTCTTAGAGGCACTGGGAGAAAAAGTCTGTCCTCAGCATTTGATACACTCTCCTCTCCCCACAGAGGTCTGGGAAAACAGAAACAGACCTTAAGACTTGCCAGAGCTGTAGTTCATCTCCCTCAGGTGCTTAGATAAGCTGGTGGGTAACCACACTGTGTATTAAGACTGTGCCTTGCAACTGACCAGTTGCTCAACTCAGATTATTCAAAGAAAATTTACTGAAACCATACAGAAAACTAAAAAATATCTTGCCAGTGGGGACAGGTATATATACACACATATGCAGGTACAGCAGCTCTGAGATTCCTTTTCTGAAGGTGAGAAAACACTGCAGCGATCAATTTAAATTTAGAGTTCGGGGCAGTCGGACTTGCTGGTATTATCTGGTCATCTCCGTATTATTACAAGCCTTAGTGGGCACATACGGGAATTTAAAAGAAATTTATTAAAGCACAGTTCCTTTAGAGCTTTTCTGTGTCAGCTCATTTTTTCTTGTGTGTCTGTCCTTGTGACATCCCCGAAACAGACTGGGCTGACATTTTGATTGTTGTAACCACCTCTTTACCTTTACAGTATTGTCTTAAACAATACTAGTGCTGAAATCAAGGCCAGTGTGCTTTGTATAGCACCTCCCCACTGGACAATCCCTCTGGTTACAATGCACAGAGTATTCCCCCCAGGGAGAGTAGGGTACACATTGTACTACCAGCCCACTGCCCTGCAAGGAGACTTATCTTTCCCTGAACTCATTCATGCACTGGAGCAGAAAATCAGAACTAAAAAAAAAAAGAAAATAAAAAAACAAACAAAAGAGGAGAGCTAAAAGAAAATTTAGACTCTCATATAGTGCAAATCAAAGTAATTCTACTCAAGTCATTACAGTTATGCTGATATTCACCAGATGAGGGTTCAGCTTAAAATTTCTAGCAGTAGAAGCAGCAGTGTTTCAGCATTACCGGCATTTTTATTTAATTTTTATTTTTTTTCAGAGCACCAGTATTTTAAGCATGCAACAAAACAGCAAACCACAGTGTAGCCATTGCTTCCTTGATGCTGGTTGCTTATTTTAGACAGGAAGAAATCTGTTCCTTTCAAAATATTATGGAAAAGATTACTAGCCACCAAATATATAGCAGCTGGAGATGCCAGTTTGAATGCAACACACACATCAAAACACTAACATTTTTAAGAGGTTCTAGTGCACAACTGAAAAAATTAAGAAACATTACATAGACAGCAATGCACTGCATTTTGATCATTTAAAGATATTAAAAAAAAAATCTACTGAATGCATAAAAAAGATTGATTTTGCAATTGCAACCTAATCGGCTCCAAATCTCTGCAGGTTGTAGGGCACACCACTGAGCTGAAGTCATGTTGAAGGAACAGCTTAAAATGACTCAGTCCCCTGTTTCTGTTTCTGTTTCTGTTTCTGTTTCTGTTTCTGTTTCTGTTTCTGTTTCTGTTTCTGGGAAGATTAGGTATTTGGAAGGAGATGGAGAAAGGGGAGGTGTTTGGGACTTCTTGTCATTCTTTTCTCAAGACAGAGAGAAACAGCTTTAAATGCTATAAGCAGCCTGTTTGTAAGGGTGACTTCAGAGTGCAGGACTACCTGGATTTATTTTCCCAGGCACGGAAAGTGGCACTGTATGGGCTGTGTGATCTCAGGACAGTTCTGCTTTTTTTTTTTCTTGAAAGGCTTCGAGACATACAATTTCAAGCCACCGGCGCACATAAAAAGCCTTAGCAAAATTAAGATAGAGGAATAAGTTTTCTATAGGTTTTTTAAACCGATCTGAACAATTCTATTTGCAGGGATATTATTGTCCCTCCAGATTTATCATATGATGCAAAAATTCTACAGAAGGGGTAACACCTTTTATTAAATTAGGTGGCTATTTAGAGTAATTTCTATAGAATCCAATTTAATTCCTATAAACCCCGATAGATTTCAGCCCATTTCCATTCTGTAGGATTTCTCCATGGGGACAATTATTAGTGGCTGCAGGATTTGATTCACAGCAAAATTGTTTTGTAGGAAGGAAAAATGTCTTCACTATGAAAGCTGTCAGGGTATAGCAGGGTCTGTTTTTGCAGGCAACAGCCCGAGGCTGATGCAACTCCTTCAGCCACATTTGGGCTGGACACAGCCATAGTGGTGATATAACTCTGTACAAAGGCTCAGTGACACACTACCCAAGTGAAGGGTTGGAGGGTTTGGGGGGTTCAGCCCCCCAGGCAGTTCATTTATTTATTTATTATTTTTTTTCTGTTAGACTCCTACAGCTACCAGCTGAATGGGAAATCAGACTGCTTGAAGTGAGTAACTCAGGTATAAAAACAAATTCTTACAAGGGGGAAATGGCTCCTGAATCTGCCAGCTGGTAGCGGCTGGTACTTTCTCAGCACTGAGTTACACCGCATCAATCTACCTGTGATTGTGCAGCTCTTATTGCCCTCCCCATTACCGGATGGCTTGTGAGCTATTTGAGGCTGCATTTTAGGATGCAGCAATGCTCCTGTTCTCTGCCAAAGCCAGTTCAGGATGATGTGAAGAGTAGAAGTATCTCAGAAGCAATAGCTCCTCTCCCCCAGCTCAAATGACTAGCCAGGCAGAAAAATCAGATTCACAACCTCTCTTAAAACACCGAACTGCACTCTTGTGCCTAAAGTACTTTGCAAACACATGTTCCCAGCTGCCTTCCCAGCACACGGTGGCCCTCTGAATGAACAGCAACGAGAAGCAGCGCAGACCCAGGGTTTCATTTTGCCGTCAGCCTGCAGCATCAGGAGCATGCGAGTAGCACGCACCTGAAGTTTTACTGGTTGCCATGGTGAGGCAAGGAGGCATTACAAAATGCACAAGCTGTTGAACATGCTGCCGGAGCCGAGAGGAAGCGCTAAGAATAAACTTTGGGTTAATTCACCGTCCAGTGCCGCATCCCAGCCGAGCGGCACCACAGCAGGTTTGAAGACGCCCCACCGAGCGCTCCCGGCCCTGCACCTCGCACCCACACCACAAGGGCTGCAAATGGAGGTGCCTAAAGAAAGAGAGGGCTAATTTTATTAGGATGATGATCATTGCTGGCTAATTCCTCGTTTCAGTGGGGCTGAGGGATAAGATCACGCCAGCTGCCTGGACATGAATAACCCTTCTCTATTTTAACACTAATTGCAAAAGTCCCCTTCCGACAAAGGTTTTAGAGATCGGCAGGAACAATGCAAAAGGTGCCTGCCCAGCCTTGCTGTCGAGAAAGGAGAAGAGTTCTTGGCCGGGGGGATGAATTATACCCTCCACCTTTTTTGCAGCACACTGCTGCCTGGGCACACCACAGGTGGAACACACCAGGGGCCCTGGCCCTTAGCACAGCTTTTCTTTGCAGAGTATCCCTGCCTCCCAAAGCATCCTGCCACAGGCATTAACACCTGCAAGAAGCTTGGGTGAGCAGGTAAACATACCGTGTATTACCCCAGAAAGCTGGCCTGGGAGGTAGTTTCTTCTTTTGTGTGCCTCTCCACACTTGCTGATTTAAAGCAGAAATCTCGTAGTAGCCATGGGTATGAAGTCTGTTTTTCCACCCAGTGAATACCCACTAGATGGCAACATCCCTCGCTCCCTCTTCTAGGCCTGCAAGATCCGTAACCCTCTCAGCCCAGGGGTGTATGTGTATGGGGGGGTGGCAGATCAGACACGGGGATATTGGATCCTATCATGCACTGAGATTTTTTTAAGCACAAAGAAAAACAGACCAGAAGAATGTTCATTACGAAGCTCATCCTAGCTTTACAGAGAAATTTAGCCATCAGAGACAAAACGTGCATTACCTGTATCTGTTGAGGACATTAAGAAGTATTTCTGATCACCTTTCCAAAAGTAATTTCAGGCCTTGCAACTCAAATAAACACCTCCATGAAGGATATAAAGACCCATACTCCCCCATACAATCTGTTCTTCGTACTCCTTGCCCTCTGTTCTCCCAGACTTCTGCTGTCTGGTCTTTCTTCCGAGCAATGTCTCAAAGCTAGCTGTTTTGATCAGAAGCTTTTAGTGTATGTATCTATTTACATATCTGTAAAGTGCTCATCTCACTTGGTGTATAACATACAAAAATAACAGTAAACCATCCAGATTTCCTTGTCCACAGAACAGACTAGGGGCTCACCTCCTCTGGCACTCTCAAGTCTGTATCCACATAATTCTCATGCAAGCATACACGTACTCAGAGGCACTAGAAATGCACCTAAAAACAGGCAAAAAAGTAAAACTTGCTGCAGGAGCAGGCAGGAGGAAGGATGTAATGGAAGTAAAAAGAAGAAAAAGAAAAGTGGATGTGAATTTCCACAGAGTGCTATAGTGGTCCAACACTAAAGAGGACAGTTGGGTAATATCACCATGATGTGATGGCTTATCTTGTAGGAAAGGTCAAGTTTTGAGAACTCCATGTAGGTCAATACAGCAGGTATCTCAGAGAGATTCCCCTAGCCCTGCCACCGGCTGTTGGTAGTGATGTCCTGGTGATGAGGCCCCTGGAATTCACTGCAGAGAACCAAGCACTCAGCTCCATGGCATGCACATGGTGGTCCTGCTTGATAAAGTGATAACCATCAATCTTCAGGTTTTTTTCCACCTTCTAGGTTTCAAAGCCAGGGAGGACATGTCTCTCATGAGAAAATTAGCCTATCAGTATGTATTGAATTTAGTTTGCTTGTTTCTGTCATCTTTTCCTTGGAAATGCCTGGTACGGGCTGTTTTTGGTATTACAATTGCAAACCCTAGTCCTCCAGTTAGTTTCCTGCAACATGAGCAAACACGAGGTTCACACCAAATTAAAAGGGGAGAAAGGAACGGAGCTTAGGGAAGGAGTGCCACAATCTCCTCTACAGAAACGGAGGCTGGATATGAAAGAGATGTGAAAAAACATGAGATTTCACCTGTTGGCTTTTGCCTTCAAGTAAGATCCCATGAGAAAATAATGTCACCTCCCCCCTCCCCACCCCCCCCCAAAAAAAAAAAAAAAAAAAAGTGTGGGAGTAGGGGAGTAGGGAAGAGGAAATAGAGGAGGTAGAGGAGGTCCCTTAAATATGGGGAACTAAGAGACTGGCTGGCCCAGGGAGGTTTGCAGCCAGGCTGGATGCAGCACTGCAGTGTGACAAAGACTGGCAACACATCTACATATCACACACATCAGAAATATCCACAAGGCAACAAACACCAGCACCACATTTTTGGGACGGTTAAAGCTCATATAATGGGAAAGCCTTCAGCTTCAGTAACTCACCTGTAACCCTCTGGTGCAGCTCAATGCAGGCCTTACAAGAAGCAAGAGACTGTTGATGTCCTACCTGATGCTGACCACTCCCATCTTTAATTAGCAGTTGAGATCTGTGCCATGGCAAATCACAGACCTACAAGTGCGTAGGGCACTTTGGCAATGGATTTGGATCATTTTCCTCCACCTATTTAAGAGTGGTCTCTTAGGAAATATGTACATTGAATGGCAAGGGAAATTAACACTGCCACATATTGGTTATCCACACCCATGTTTCCAATTAAAAGTGAAAGAGACAATTGCTGAAGTCACTTTGGCAGTGAGAACTCTCTAGCTGCCTCTAGATTCCTGAATAAGTGAAATGTTTGACACAGAAGCATATGTTTTTGGCAACGTTGTTTAATCCACATTTTAAAGGGAAAATTGAAATTCTACAAGGTGTGAAAAAAAGATCACTGGAACATTTTCTGTTCGGAGTGACAGAGACCAAGTCACCCTTCTATTCCCATTCTCTGTAGGCTTTCATTTTGCAAGAGCTGCCTTACAAACACATAGGGAACACACAGGGTAGGCACACAGTTGGAGAAAGCAGAGGTAGCTGCAGCCTCACATAATGAAGTCCCACACTGCAAAGTACTAGAAAGGGCCTTGGAAGAAGCAGTGCAATCTGAACTACAAAATCAGATTTTTTTTTACAAGTCTGACACGACTAATCCACACCCTTTTTTTTTTCTTCCCCAATCATGTTCTAAAACCGAAGAGGTCGGGTGTGTGGGGAACACACCCTGTAGGTACAAACTCGTGAAGGGTTATAGTTTACAGGTATCCCACAGCTCTGCCAATATTTCAGTCTCCTGTCTCCCAGCCTAGCATCCAAATGTAGACTGTCTCTCACTTTAGCAACCCAAAAACTTGGATAGGACCATCTGATTCATCTAGTGCTGCCCACTGCTGTCAGCAGGTAGCCTGTAACTGGAAGACAACCTGGAATGCTGTGGTTGCTATAAAAGTGCTCATCACACATTATCGTAGGATTTGGTTCTAGAAAACAAACTTTGGCTAAATTCATTTTTAAAATCTGCATTTCCTTCATTGTAATGTAAGCATTTTTCCACCTCTCATACAGTATTAAAGGGGAGCTTCCATTAATTCAATTAGCAACCAGTAACAAAAAGACAAAGGAAAAAGAAAAAAAGTAAAAAGGAAAATAGAAAACCGCACCACAACTACAAAAACAGAGCACGTATCCAGTGTTCCTGCCAAGTCCTGCTTAAAATGAAGTATTTATTCCCCTTCTTTGCATTCTGTTTCTAAGCCAGTCTTTGGCCCATTATAATGTGTTTTCCCTGGTATTCCATAATGGCTTAGTTTCGTTAACAGCCCTTTGTGAGAGAATTTCTCAAAAGCTTCTTGAAAGTCCTAATAGATTATGTCAGCCAGTTCTCCTTTATCCAATATTTATTTGACACTTTCAAAGAATTCTAGTAAATTAAAGAAACTTGATTTTCCTTCACACAACACACATTTCTTTGTGTGTAACATATCACAATTATCTAGGGTTTTTTATAATCCTGCTTTTAATTATCATTGCAGTCCATTTGCTGAAGTAAGGCTCACTGGTGTGTAATTCCCAGGGTCATTCCTAATGTCTTTTTAAAAGACAGATATAACATCTACAGTGGATGATGTTAACAAGAGACTGTACGTTTTTGTTAGCAGCCTAACCACCACATCCTTAAGTTCCCTCAGCATCTGGTCCAGGTGGCTTGTTACCCAGGTTGGAATCTTGCCAGGACAGAGGGGTTAACACCTCTACCCAGGAGAAAAAATGCTTTGAAATCTGTAATTGCCAGATGCATCGAGAACATCAACCTCTGTGTATCTGGTGATACTCAGCTTTTCCAGGAGTATGGTGCCCCATGCTGGGAAAATATCATGGCTTTCATCTGTGGACTCAAAGGACATGAATTTCGTGTGATTTTATAGACTACAAAACTGATAGAACCATTCCAGCCATTTGTATACAAATATGCAGCAATTAGAGTGAATGAATGAAGCTCATTCCATAATTCCACTGAGCACAGTAGTATCATGTAATCAGTTTATTCTACCTGCAACATAAAATTCTACTTAGTTACACAAGAGTACATTTTATCAATTATTGATTTATGAACATCTAAGACTTTCTTCAGTCACCATTTATGCTCTTGGTTTTATCATCTCTGCTGTGCCGAGAGTAGTGTCATAGAGTGGCATAGTCTATACTATTTAAAATTCCACATACTTCAGTAGATTACCCCATTAACCATTATGTTTTCCAGGCTGTATAGATTAAAGTAATTAAACTTGTCCTCAAAGACCTAGCTCTTTGATTATGGGATCATTCTACCGCCTGCAGCACATTTGAGGTGATTTGCAGTAATATTGTCTTTGGGAATTTAGTGACCATATTACAGTGACAGCAGTGAGAGCTGGTGGCCCTCGCAAAAAAACAAATTTCATCTGTGCCCCTTAGAAGTATCTAAGAGAGGCATGCTGGGGCAAGGCTGCAGTGTTGTGGATGGCTGAATGGCTCTGGGAGACTGGCACTAGTCTGGGTAGCCACCTAAATCAGGGTTTACTGTTTCAGGCTGTAATGAACTTGCAACTGCATTCTGGTTGGAAGTGTCTGAAAGAGGTTTTCAGAAGACTGTACATTGGCCCTTGTGAAATGAGTTGGATGGCATCTGCAGAGTGAACAGGTGCCCATATCATACTTAAACTAAAGTATCCCACTCAGCTCTCAGGATAATCATTTCAGCATGAAAGCCAAGGATAAAATGAAAATGGTGACTAAACTGTTTTTTCCTCCCTTAGAGATGTCCCTTCAGGTCAAAGGAAGGCATATTGGCCTGCAAATCTGAGGAAACCTGCATATTTCCTGACTATGCTTTATCTTTTCTATGGATAAAAGGGAGATTTAAGAGTGTCAATCCTGAATCTTTTACTGGCATGAAATTTGCTAAAAAAGGTGTAAAGGAGGCAAAAAAAAAAAAAAAAAAAGATGCTTGCAGACAGGCTTCTGATGCATTGTGGAGAAATTTTCAAAACCATTCCTTTTAGAAATGATTCATCTTATGTGTCATATATTTTCTCTTTTTCTCTGTACTTTTTGCTTCTTACAAAGGACTGGAAAACAGGATCCTCACTGCTTAAGAGTTAATCTGCTTTGGCTACCTATTCCTCACCTGCAATCAATAGTCCCACTTTGTGCCAACCACAGCTATGAATTTATTTACACAGCAGTAGTGCCCAGGGGCCCCAGTAGGGATCAGCATTTCATTGGCAAGATGCCACAAAACACAACACCGTCCTTGTGACTGTTTTTGTTTCTTAATAAAGAATGAAAGAAAATAAGTACCATTATTTCCCTTTTCCAGATGGAGAACTGAAAACCAATGAGATTAAATTGCACATGCAAGAAAGGATTTAGAAATTGTACTGACTGCCACCTTGCCTGGCTCTTATGCTCTTATTATCCTGACTCTTGGCCATCTGGTCTTTGAATGATCCAAGTATTTCAGCGACTTTTAGTTGTTGTTTTTTTTAATAAATTTCTCTGGATACAAATATATTGGCCATAAAATAACCTAAATCTGAAATTGCACAACATCTATCTCTAGCCAAAATTCCCAATAGGATTCAATATCTATTTTCTTCGTGAAGCTTGTGGGTGTGCCCATTGGATTGAGCTTCTCATATACTAATGATGGTAAACCAAATATACCAGTGGGATAAAATTCTCATGGTCCAAAGGCCTATTTTCATTCAAATCCTATCTTGAGTGATTTGTCTGAAAAAAATGGTTGGAAGCAGACAGGCAAGGTATTGCTTTAACATAGTCTGTCTTATTTAGCACTGTTCATCCAGCATTGTGGTCTAAGTTTACCTGAAACAGGACGAAGGTGCCCTGAAGTCGTGGCAATACTACTTCAGCATGATTATTAGAAATGCATTCTACCAGCTTCAGACTGACATTCCTCGGAAGTACAGACATGTCTCTCTGCTGCATCTCTTTTCCCTTTTCTATTTTTCCTTGCACATAGCTAGGTTTATAAACTCTGCCAGATTTTGAAAGTTCCTGAGTTTCGCTGTCCCTGGTTACAGTTCTGAACCTCCTACCTTGCCTTAAACCACGAGGACACTGGCCCTGGGATTCCAACAGGGATGACTGGTGTAAGAATGGTACTCACCAATTCTACAGCTCATATCAGTAGAGGTTGTTCCAGCCTAGTCTCAGATACATCTTTAATTTCTGAATTCTTGTTCTCAGCAGTTATCAGACTGTTGTCTTCTCCAGTGTAAAGAGCAGTCTGAAGTGGTGTTCAGGAATCTTTCCGGGTACCAGAGCTCAAATACTTTGAAAGAGTATATGGTATGGTTAATTCAAGGAAATATAAGACTTTTCCAGAATTCCTAGGGTTATTGTGGGCAATTTATGTATTAAGGCCATTTGCAGTTAGCAGCATAGTTGCCATTACCCATTCTTGGAGGCTAAAAGAATCCAACACTATGAACACAGGCCATTTTGTGCTACTTGGCCTTGGCACCAGAAAATAGTTGTAATATCAATATTAGCATATTAGTATTGACTGATGAGTTCTGTGAATCAGACTGGGACTCGGGCATTTGTTCTCTCCTATTTCTTAGAAGTTCTTGGTTTTGCACAGCTGTGCATTTTAATGAAGAATAATATTTAAACTGTTTTCTTGTATAAGGAATACCAATCTCTGAGCTACAGTAAATTCGTATGCCTCCACTGAAATCCACAGGACCACAATTAAATTTGAAATACTGATTAAATCTTTTGCTCAGTTATCATGCCAAGTTCTTAGTGCTTTGCAAGATCAAGCTGTAAGGGTCTAATCCAATTATTTTTGCCAAAGGAAGGTTGACTTTGTGTTACAGGATGAGTAACTGTGTATCATGATTTCAGAGTCATTATAATGAAACCCATCTTGTATTGCAATTGTGCTGAAAACTTTCAAAAAGACATTTGATAAATGTTTCACTCTTGAGATGTGCCACAGCAACAGTCCTGAAGGCTGAAGTGTTTCATTCACCCCACAACAGACAAAAAGGCAAACAGCTGCAATACGTGCTTTCTCTAATTTACGCCAAACCGTCACTTCTGGGACTCATATTTCCTAAACACCACTGTTTTCCTTGAAAGAAAATTTCCCTAAACTGGGACAAGGAAGAAGGCTCAGGGAATAGTCCATCAGTAGTCTCAACTAAGTCCCAAATGTCTCCAATCTACAAGTTAATTTTCTGCTTTCATTCATTAATTTCTTTGTCCTACTTCTTTCCTCCCTTACTTGCCCTCTCTCCTAGGAGAGATAGCGTTAGCTTTCTCTTTAATAACAGCCTGGGTTAGCCAGACAAGATAATTTCTTTCACAAAACTGCTGTGAGCTGGTGACCAAAAAGGCAGCTAAAGCAATGTCTTAAGCAGCCTAACACGAGTGCAAAGTCTTGCAGAGCTAATAGGAATGTGTTCTGTGATTGTCTTTCTCCAGGTTGGAAAGCAGGGTGAGCTTCAGAAAGAGAAACTGGATTTCGTAGGTTTGCTGTATTTTTCTGCTTATGCCCTCTTTCTGTCCTTTGTCGCTCTCCTTTTTTTATGTCTTTGCCTTGCTTTCTCTGAAAGCAAATTACAACAATAGTGATGCTGGCCCATCTCAGCTAACTTCTGCAAGGATTATTTCTTTTTCTTTTCTGTTCCAAAGAACAGTTCTTACCATCTTTAACACAGAGTTTCAGCATGTTAAAGTGTGGTATTCTCTCCAGAAATTTTTTCTATAGCTAGAGGGGGAGTAAAGAATACTGTTAAAATTAAAGCTTCACTTAATAGTTAGAATTTTCATGTTCCCATTTTTTTTTCCTTAATCTCCAGATGACTAAAGAGATTAACTCATTTCTGCTAGGCTAGGAGAAGCAGTGACATTGTTCAGAAAAAAAAAATAATAATTAAAAAAAAAATCAAAGGGCTGCTAGAATAGGAACCAGACTGCAAGTTTCTTCCTTGGCTGAAAAGTCCCAGGTCACTATGGTATGTAGCCAAACTCCATAGGTGCTATCCTCACACACTTTATCACAGTGAGCAGCTCATAGCCTGTTGTAGACACTCCTGGGAGTGGTGTGATATTGAAACAGCACTGCCAAAAAAATGGGTCCTCTACATCTGGACTACAGGCCACCCCAGAGACTGTGCTAATCTGTAGGCTACTGAATGTGAGAAACAAAATAAATAAATTAATAAATAAAGTTGCAAGTCTTTTAATGTGTCTTAAATCTTGCCTAGTGCCATTAGATTCTCTCAAAAACTACTATCTTCTGCCAGAACAATCCCCTCCAACATTTCAGCAGAGGACAGCTTCAGCTCTGAACTCCCACAGACCTACAAGAAAGCTGGAGTGCATTACACAGTTACATGTGTTACAGCACACATATCACAGTTACTGTGGATGGGACAGCTTTTGTCCTGCTCAAAGTTATGACTCCAAATTTTTAGTGAATTGCAAGAAAAATGTTAGGCACCTGCAAGACTGATCAGAAGCCAAACAGGGGTGCAGAACTATACTTAGATATACGAGAATTTTCATTTAGGATGAAGAAAACAAGGCTTGCTGTTTACAGAAGTGATATTGCTTATCTTCTTCTTAGGGGTATTTTGCCCACGCTAATCAAAACTACTTATACATTAGTAATGCAATAGTGTACATGTCTAACAATGGAAAATTTTCATGCATTTAGTCACGTGCTTTCTCTTTTGTGGCCACATAGCTGAAAACTCATCTTCTATGATCCTTGGATTTCTTCGTAACTCTATGTCTGGAATCCATCACTTCCCACCATTTTCAAGTGTGAGAATTTGAAAGGTTTATTCTGATCATTAATCAGCCCCTCCAATTAAGCACAATTACACCCTATAATGATAGTTATAATTATTGATTGATTAATCTTTCAACTATTAATTAAGAATCTTAATTAAAAGAGTTTTTTCATGTTATTTAAACTGAAACATGACTAATTATTTTATAATTTACCCAGTATGTGCAAAAACTGCATTAGTTCCGTTTTCTCCATCACTGCTGTATTGAAAAAGCTAGATTTGGATTTTCAAAAACAGCTAATGCCTCCATCTTTACACAACCAATCTTTGTCCACCCAGCTTTTCAGAGAGGTCTGAATCTGAAACAGCTCTCACTAGGAAGCTACAAATTCAAAAGATTAAATTAAGTTCATTTGATATCTGAATTATTACCCGAGTCTACAAAATGTCTCACAATATCTATGCCAAAGAAGGCTTTTACAACTCAAGTTGTTCTGCAGGAAGTATGATGCAAAGTTCTAGTGTTTTTAAACTTTTCAAGACTCTACTGCATTTGTTTTGGCTATTACAAAAATGAAGTACAGCAGCAATGAATTCACAAAGAGAACAGTGAAAGTTTCATCTTCAACAAGATGTTGAGGCACTTAAACAGGCCCAACTCTTCTTATTTGGAAGAAAATATTTGTCAGCTACATAGCAAACTTATGTAAAGAAACATTCTGAGGACTACTTATTTTTGTTTAACTCAGATTTCCAGTTGTGTTTTAAAAGATTGAACTCCATGTCTAACTGCTTCAAAAAACATATTTTGGGGGAGTTTTTAGGTTAAAATAACATTTTATTTTCTTGCTTGTGCAGCCCATCTGTTTGTTATACACCGTAGATGTGGTAACACTTAACTCCATTAAGAGTGATAGGTACAAGGACAAGTTTCTCAAAACCTAGCATCAAAATTTTAGGTGTCTACAGCTAAATTAGCCACTCCCTACATACTTATTGGATAGAAATAAAAATTTCTAGTCTGTGATTCATTTCACACTAAAACAGATCCTTAAAATGTCACACAAATGATTCTCTAGTACAGCTTATTTTTCTCGGTTAACTATAAAGGGAGGCAAAGATGACTTGTTCAGCTATATAACTCTAAAATTAAGTAAGATCAGCCTCTCCCTGTGTGTTGCACATGTCTCTCTCACACATTATTAGAAATTTTACCTTCAGTCTGTGCCAAAATCCTTCTACATTAGAATATGCATTCTTAGAATATTCATTTTAATAGTTACATTGAAAATATAATTATTTGTGTGAACATAAATAAGAGTGTAAGAATCATCTTTTAAAATCCAGTGATACAACTGAATTCAGTAGAAATGAGCGTGAAGACATATGTAGTTTTTACTAGGAAATTAATCAACAGGAGATATTGATTACAAACTAATAGATTCTGTTAAAAAAGATTTGTCTAACTATAAAACTTTGAGTCTAGAGAATATTATTTTACTTCAAAAAGCATCAAAGTGAATTGTCCTCTGGTTATATTTTTAAAAGCTTTACAAGTAAAGAGTAAAAGAAAGTTATGTCATTTCAAGTTAATCCTTTGCCATTTCAGAAAAAAAAAAAAAAAGAAAAAAAGAAAAAAAAAAAGGCAGCAGAAAAGAAGCTCAAAAGAATCAGTCAAGTGGATGTATGGCAGATGCAGTGGATGTACCTCAGTCTATGAGTAATGGGTTTTGTTGATAGTATACACAAGCAAGCTGGAAATTCTCTAAAGCTCACAACATATTTCAGACAATATATGAACTTAACTGCCAGAAAACACTAAAAAATGATGGAACTGTCTGCTTCATAAATTCACTTGTATCAGACTCTGATGCACCTGTCCCAAAATTGGCATTGACCAATAGAGGCAGAAACTTTTGCACCAAGAGGATGCTAATCTCTGAGAGCTATTTTTCAGCTGTTTTTCAGACTGAGAAATCCTGCTTTTGTTTTTTCATTTGTTTGTTTTGTTTTTTAACCTAGCCTTACACCTGCAGATGACTAAAGCTGTACCTTGTTGAGGAAAGCTGGCTGGCTTAAATCACCCTTTACTCTATATCAGCAACGGGATG
Organism: Anser anser; assembly: GCF_964211835.1. NCBI lineage: Eukaryota > Metazoa > Chordata > Aves > Anseriformes > Anatidae > Anser > Anser anser. The sequence continues at coordinate 81,857,720 of NC_139723.1, read as the reverse complement.
AAAATACACTTGGAACGAAACTTAAAGGACTGAAATTTTCACTCAAGTCATGATGTCTGTACAAGAGAGATATTAGAGAATGAATGCAGTTCATATTGTATGAAGTGCTGGAAATTACTTTAGGCAGTTTGTAACTGGAAGTTCTTCTGAGTCCTCATCAGAAGTTCATAGTGGCCAGCTGAAAGACTGTCCTTTTATGTGAATTTCAGCTGGGTTTGTACTTATCCAAAATGTCAGGTATGAGATTTATATTCTAAAATTGCAGTAAATTCAGTCTGCAATAAAGTGGGGATTAAATCTTGATGATTTTTCTGTATTATTTGACCAAATTCCTTTGATTTATGTTGAGTGTAGATGAAGCAAAAACTCAGCAGTAGAATGTATGCTACTTCACACTTCAAATATTGGTGAACCTTTTCCATCAAAAACTGAAGGGATAGCAGTACCTGCCAGTTCAGATGCCATTTGGGAACATTGATTTGCTTAATCTATAAATAATCTGCTTCCAAATAATCTCTGTGAAAATCAAGGAATTGAAAAGATCTCTCTTATTCCATTTTTGTTTACCTTCTCTGATTTTAAGCACTTCAAAATATGCTGTCCTTGCCTAATCCGTCAACTGAGTAATATTAATAGAGAGCTTTAAACACTCAAAAAGTATGTAACTAAAATAGGCATTGTATTTTAAATCATTAATGGTTCACCTATTGCCTTATTAATCCAAGGCTCAAATTACCTATTAATTTCCTATCTCTGGGGACAACGAATATTGCCAATCACTACTTTGGGTGTTTTTTCTGTCTCATTCAAATTGTACCAAATGGTGAGTTCTCAGCGATGAACTGAATTTCCCTGAAGTTCACAGAGCTTTCGTTATCAGCATCTCTCCCTACCACACAGGGCCTTGCGTTGCTCACACAGACAGCACCAAAATGCACTGCAGAGCTTTTAATGCATTCTGAATAGCTCTTGTCATTCAGGATCCTTCATTTCATGTTTCAGATTTTCCCAGGGGGCTTTGATGTTAATCCATTTCACACTTCTAACACATCTGTTCTTCTTCTGGCTTTCTTATCTCTTCTGAGCATTCAAAAAAAAAAAAAAGTTTTAGCTGTCATTGTGCAGTTTCTGAAGCAAGACTTTAATGATGAAGCATATTCTAGCTAACTTCATTGATACTTGGTTTTAGCCACACAAGGAGTTATGTACGCACAGTATTTCCAGGGTTGTTTCCCCATTATTTTGAATTTCTTTTGATTCTTTATGCAATTAAGAAATGGTGGCCTGTCATGCCTAGGAATAATATTATGTGGTCCACTGACAACTTTTTGGACATCAGCAGATCAGTTTTACAAGGTGTCCTCCCTCCCTTCCCAGTCACATTTGTTGAGCAGCAACTAAATAAATTTCATAGAATCACAGAATGGTTTGGGTTGGAAGGGAGCTTGAAGATCAACCAGTTCCAAAGTTCTAACTCCCTGCCATGGGCAGGGTCACTTTTCACCAGACCAGGTTGCCCAAAGACCCATCCAACCTGGCCTTGCACACCTCCAGGGATGGGGCAGCCACAGCTTCTCTGGGCAACCTGTGCTAGTGCCTCACTACCCTTACACTGAAGAATTTCTTTCTTATATCTAATCTAAATCTACCCTTTTTTAGTTTAAAACTGTTACCCCTTGTCCTGTAACCATACTCCCTGATAAAGTGTCTCTTCCTACCTTTCCTGTAGCCCCCCTTCAAGTACTGAAAGACCACTATCCGGTTTCTTCAGAACCATTTCTTCTCTAGGCTAAATCATCCCAACTCCCTCATCCTGTCTTCACAGGAGAGGTGTTCCAGACCTCTGTTAATCTTTGTGGCCCTCCTCTGGTCCCACTCCAACAGGTCCATGTCCATCTTCTGGTGGGGACTCCAGAGCTGAATGCAAGGCTCCAGGTGCAGCCTCACAGAGAGTGGGGTAGTGGGGGAGAACCACCTCCTTCAAACTACCATCAATTCGTATGTGTAGGTGTTAATATGAAGCAAAAGGTTCTCAAGGTTCTCTTCTCATGAAGTGAGAATTCATTATTGCTTTTTTTTTTTTTTTTTTTTTTTTTCACACTTGGGGCAAGTTATATCTCATGTACCTGTAACAGCCTTGGGTTTTAACCAAAACTAACTAGGTTCTTAATCTCACTCCGTGATCGGGTGGTGATATACTGGAAACTCCAGATGTGATTCATCCCATCCTGAGATCAGTATCTGGATAGGTGGGATGAATCACCGTCTCTAGATGTCACTCTCCATTGACACACAGAGTTTCTAGGTGACAGCTTAAGCTAAAAGGTTAACATTCAGGTAGCTAGAGCCAAGCAAAAATAATCCTAAATTGTGATTTTGCCTTGGAGAATAAAGGAACTATTACAAATGTCCTTAAAGGTTTCCTTTTTATATATTTTTTTTTTTCTCCCTGTGCCTGGATAAAGCATTAAGGCTATTAATAAATGTCCCTATTTCAAATATGAAAATGTACTATTTCATAGTTAAACTTTACAGAAAATGTTCTATTGTACAGGTGCACCTTATTTGAGGCATGTTTTGTGGGACTGACCAAAACTGGTTGGTTAACAAAGAAGGTAACTTAATAACACTGGAGAAGAATTGTATTCAAAGCATCTCTATCGACAGAAGGGTACCTAATAACATTCTATTGTAGGCCTCTCACTGTCTATGAAAGACATGTATTATCATATAAATGAAAAGACTGCTTTTTTCCATCATCCATACCCTCACTCCCCTCTCAGGGAAAAAAAAAAAAAAAGGAAAAAGAAATATCAGTTCAGACCAAAATCCAGCAACAAGTTCTTTGCAGTTTCTTACCAGATCTTGACAGTTCTCAAGTATTTTTAAGCCACTCCAGAATGTAACTAAAAGTGATGCAATTATAACATATTATTACTTGATGGTCAATTATTATCGAAGAGCAGAATGATAGTAATGACAGCCTGTGGACCATGGATTTCCCCTGGGAAGGTTGCTTCCTTTTCTGTTGTTGTCCCAGTATTCCTACTTAGCACAAGGAGACATTTAGTCCCAGAACTGCTTGCCTTGACTATATGAAAAAAGCAGGATGCTATCTCTCACTTGGCTGTTGCAGACAGTGGTCTGCAAACATGTGGTCTGCTTTAGGCATTAAAGACAATTTAGGCATTAGAAAGTTTGTCATAAATAGTGCAATCTCCAGTGCACATTGGAAGTCAAAGGATGTGTACAAAAAGGGAGGTAATGGATCTGCCTAGAAAATCTGATTAATAGAAGGAAATGTTATTCACGTAATCAATCCCACTTTGTTCAAAAGGAATCAACTTCTGAGCATTAATTACATTAAAGCAAATAGACCTTTTTTATGATGCAACAATTTTCTGTCAGAAATGCTGATTTTCCAAATGAAACACTTTAACAGTTTTACTGCTATGTTCACCAAAAACCTGGTTAAAATGATTCCTATGAAGTTTCATATTTTAGAATTAAATCCCATGGCCAAAGGAAGCACCTTGTCTTATCAGAACTAAATGCCTTAATAAGGTCATGTTGACTTCTTTTTGTCAGAACTTTAATTTTGCGGAAAATGTAGATGTTTAAACAATTCATTCTGATTTATGAAAAAGAAGCATTCAAAAAAGTGTATTTCCTGGAGAAATTTCAAGTTTCACCGATCACTGGATTACAGTCTTGAAATAGGATTATAGAATTAGGCCTAGATCTCCTGATTTCCCTATGCCTGATAATTTCAGAATGTTGTTATGACAGCTGTACCAAAATATTTTAAAGCCCCCCAAATACTGACTAGCTAGAAAACCTGAGTTTTGTTTTCAAAGAGAACTGGCAAAAACTGTTTTTTTTTAATTATTATTTTATTTTATTTTTCCTTAAGCTGATTCCCAACCCCCCCCCCCCCCAAAAAAAAAAAAAAAGGTATATAAACATATATAAATATATACACATAAAAAATGCTAGGAATTTTTTTTTTTTAAAAAATAAACAGCAAAATAACGTGGTAAAATGGAATCATAGAATTATAGAATCATTTAGGTTGGAAAGACCTCTAAGATCATCAAGGCCAATCACTGACCTAGCACTGGCAAGTCTACCACTAAACATGTCCCTAAGCACCATATCTACACGACTTTGGAATACCTCCAGGGATGGTGACTCAACTACTTCCCTGGGCAGCCTGTTCCAATGCTTCACAACCCTTTCAGTGAAGAAATTTTTCCTAATATCCAACCTAAACCTCTCTTGGTGTAACTTGAGGCCATTTCATATACAGAAATACAGAAGACTCAACCAGGAAGTTTTAATTTAGATGGTTCATTCTTCATAATGCCAAATGCAATTTCACATCTAATTTTAGTTTTATTTGCAATCAAATCTAAATTCTTAGTTAGAACACAGTCCTCATCACACATTTCAGTAGTATATATTCAGAAAAGGGGGAGACTGGGCTTTTTCTAGGAGTTGGGTCCATGAGACACATCTGGTTAGAAAGGAAAAGAAGGTATCAGGTGGTCAGCCATACCTCCCATTAGCAAGGTGGCCACAAATGAAAGTTTCGCATTTCAGTTTGATCAAGCAAACTGATTTGGCATGAATGTTCTGTATTAAAATGGAATATTCTGTGCTGACTTTTCCAGTAAGAGCAATTTTTGACAATTTCTCCTGATGTCTTTAAGGTGATAATTGCTTGCCACTGCTGTTAGATAACAGAGTTGCTAGTCAAGTGTCAAAAATGTCTTGTTGAAGCTATGTTCTTCACAGTGTAGATGATGTGCATGAGGGGGAACTTTCGTGTTCAGTGTCTGAAGTACTACAGTCTTTTTTTTTTTTTTTTTTTTTAACACCATCCCAAAGGATGCTGGCATTCATCATGAACAAAAGATGCCACAAAGACCAAGACTGATCTTTCCGGTATAGCTTCATTTAGTATTACGTTTTCCTGGTATCTCTTCATGTTCTTCCATGCCATCCACTTTCCTCTTTTCCTTTACAAATAGTCATGTGGTTGACACTCTTTGGCTCTGCATTTGGTGCCTATAGTCTTCAAGTCTGTGTACTCATTGTTACCACTTTTGGGTAACCTCTCAGCTGAATGTTGCCTCACTTCAGATGACATTTATAATTTAGGAAAGAGCTGGGTTTTTCAGTTGTAACAGAAAAACACTCCCACCCTCCCCCATCATGTTTCAGTTGTAGAAAGTTTATCCACTCCTGCTTCCCCACATTACCTCTTATTTCAATTATGTATGAGAATATGACTGAAATTACTTCAAGGCTTATAAGAGACCTGTGATTTTTGCTACTTCCTAGTGAAGTGAATGACTATTAAAAACAAAACAAACAAAAACACCCACAACCTTCTCTGACATACTGGTATTCGTCTTAGGGTGAAAAGAAAATGGGATTGGCTAGGATTTCTATGTTATTATTATAATTACAAACTTAAATTTGAAGCTGCCAAAACAGCTTGTTTATTTACAGTCTGTAAGGGTGATTTGAAGAAAAGTGATGCCTAATGTAGCTCTCAGCAGTGCTGTCAGTCCATTTTGACTCTATTTGAAGCTGAAGAAACATACCATTTCTCAAAAATCAGCAACTTTCAGAATAAGATCTTAACTCAGGTACCCCAGCCACTACGTCACCATCTACAACTAATTTTCTGAGGATATTTTCTTAGTTTTCTAAGGATGCTAAGTGACTTTGCAGCTTGGCTTGTGCTCTTCATTTTTAGGAGGTAAATTATGCAGACTTCGTAGTATAAAATGAATGTTAGTTTCTCCTAACCAGACAGACAGACAGGAGTTCTATGTAATTTTGATTTTAGACTCCCCATCTCCCTTCCCATTCTAACTACATACTGCTCACTGCCCTCAGGTGTGGGACTCGACCCCTACTGTGATCTGTATGTTGGAAATCATCTGGAAATTCACTCATACATGCATGCACTTATAAAGAAAAACCAAAAATCACAGCAAACCAGTCTTTCCAGATGAGGGAGTTGCTCTTTTGACCAGAGTCTTTGCAGACAGGGGAAGCATGTGGCTGAATTTAGAAGGGAGAAGGTACCATCTCTGGAGTTTAAGAAAGCCATAAGAGCAGAAATGCTGGTACAGAGGGGACAACTGTCACTGGACGCTGGAAAGAGAGAAGACTTCAGAAACATTGTGAAGGCAAAGGTTGTAGAGGGGAGGAGAAGGATAGAGGCACATATTTTAAAAGGACATTTTATCCTTTGAAAGCCTGTTTGCTTTAGTCTGTTACTAAAAAATTAGGACAAGGATTATTGTCCTATTCATTTCATCCTGTTTCATGGAACATTGTCCTATAAAAATAAGTTACTGTTATTATCATGATAAATAAAGGACAGATCTGAACAGCGCTATAAATTTTGGTAGTTTTGGATCTATTGCATGAATGTAAATGGATGTTTTTGTCACGGTTATCTATTCCCTTGACCACTCTGTTCAAAGAATTAAGGGTATGGAATTTTAATATTCAAATAAACTGCAGTTTGCAGCATCATTTCTTCGGTATTTGAAAATGCAGCAGTGCTAATAATAATGATCATGCCAAAATATAAACACTCACTATAAATAATTGTTACTAGACACAAGCAAAGTGTAGAACTTAGATCTTTTCTTAATCAAGCTATTTTATCCTTGTTCAGTAGCTGCTGGATTAGGGCAAGGATGAAGACCTTGAAAATTCCAACTTTTCAAGAGATATAAAATTGCAAAGATCTATGAAAAAAATAGGAACTTGAGAAATACACTTGCAAAAAATGCATAGATACTGGGAAAAATTAAAAACACAGGCTGGAAACATTTATTCTGAAAAATAATTAAGAAACTATACTGACTACACCAAGGAAAGAAAATAATATTACTTAACAAACCGTTATAAATAATATAACATTTATATAATAATAATATTTATTTAGTTTATAAGCTGCTATTTAAAATGAGTAGAATTATGACAGGCAGCAAATGAGACATTTTCCACAGTGTCATATGGACTAAATAGATGGAAGAATCATAATAATGGGGCAGAGTGTCAATAGTCTATTTCAAAGGTCACTGAAACTTCTAAGTCACGTATAGATATTCAGGTGGCTTCATGGTTACCAGAATCAAGGGGAAAAAGGAGGAAGATTTTTGAAGTGTCTTTTAAGTTCCGTGTCAAGATGTGTCAGATGAAATACCAAGGCCAAAGTAGCTGCTTGTATAACTAACAGGTATCACACCACTACTGCAATCACAACATTCTTTTCAAGCCCCTGCCTTCCAACAACCAGATTTTCTTACAGTCTTTAACCTTCCTGGAATGCACTTCCAAAATTGATTTCAAAGTGGTAAAACAAAAAAATTGAATAAAGCCCAAAGAATTGTCTGTTAACTGTTGATAGGGGAAACAGAGATGAAGGAAGAATATTATTTACACTAACCTTTATGTTTTTTATGTACTATGTGATCTGTCTAGCTTTGACCCTCATCCAAAAAAATATTGTTCAGAAGTAAGAAAGTTTGCTGGGAGGATTTTGAAGCAACATGGTTTTGTTTTATTCACTTTAGGGAAAGAAGGAAGCATAGGGGAATTTGACAAGAAAATACAGAGGCATCCAAACCAATGGCTTAAAAGGTGAAGTACTTATTTCTGCTGCAACTTAAACTACTGAAAACTTCATGAATCTTAAATCTACATTCTTGTCAAGATCAAAACTAAAAACAAACAAACAAACAAAAAATGCAGTCCAGACAGACAAGATTCCTCATGAGGTTGTTCATCCAAATTCAAATTATTGCTCTGTCCTCACAGAACAGAGGACACAATTACCTGCATGTTGGTCATTTTCAGGTGTATCTTTTTCATTCTTAAGAATTACTCACTCGTTTCAACAAGTGTTCACCAGAAGATTGTCCTGTACCTGTACCTTCCACAACAGAAGTCAATTCAGCTACTTTCATGTTGCACTTCAGTAAAGGATGGGAGAAGATATAGGAGAAAAATATGTTTTTAAATAATAAAGTGTTTTCTAGATTGGTACAGCCTTTCTCATCCAGCTCCTGACCAAACAGATGCACATTTAAGTTGTCTGATGTTTTAGGATCCTTTCCTCTTTCCATCCTCAGGACTCCGCTCCAGATCTATTGAAGATGCTGCATTGTAAGGAAAGATAAGAACCTGATCTAAATTAGCTTTGTTTTAAGCAGGAAATTCAAACAAACAACCTCCAAAAGCCATTTCTGACCAAAATGCTTGTGTTCCTAAGACTACTTACTGTTTAGTATAACTTTTGTCAAAAAAAAAGGGAAAAGGGATTGTTAAAAGGGAAAAAATGAAGATGTCTAAACTTAAGTAATCATGTCTGGTGACATGCAGCCAGTTTCTGATCCATGTATGCTCAATGCTCAATTTCTGTAATGCTCAGAAGTTGTAACGGCATGGGCAGACAACCAAGAAAATATGAAATATATTTAATTGAGACTGTAACAATATAAATAGGAAAATTTTGAAAATTACCTTTGAAAATTAGGTAAGCTGATTTGGAGACAGTTTTAAAGAGAAACAGGTTCAAGAGGCATATATTCTGTTTTGACATTTAGCTGGCCAGAATAACATCTGACTTCACTGAATGATGTTATGTAGTACCTAGAAGTGGGCAGAAGGATGAAAGACTTGGTTAAATCATACCTATATAATCCAGAGATAACATTATCACTGCTACTTTAAAGATCTTTGTTTGGGGACACTTTTGGAAGTAAGCACATTTTTTTTCTTGTTATTCCCTTTCATTTTGGAGGCTTGCTTTCATTACAGTATCATTTTGCTCATGAAAATAGTGGAAGTCATGCTGACATTTTAATTCCTGATCAAAACTAAGGAGAAGAACAAGACAATGAAAATAAGCAAAAAAATATCTCAACAAAGCAAACATAAAAGATCCCATCCAAACCAGTTTTAAAATGTTTGCCCTGAATTTTACTTTTTTTTTTTTTTTTTTTCCCAAACAGAGGCTTAATTCTTCACATAATATAATGAATAGCACACGCTAAGCATTGAACAAATAGGTCTGTAATTATACTACGGGGTCTTGGTGACACTGATAAAACATTCACCATCATCCTCTCATTGGAATTAGGCTAATTATGTACATAGTTGGGTGTCCATTAATCCTATTATTATTATTATTATTTAACACTATTATTCATAATTTAAGTTTTCCTTCCTTTAATTTCAGTCCTGTAACAAACGAGAATGTTCCATGCTTAATTAACAGCCAAAAGCTTGAAAGTACAGTATAATGGGACATTATGGGGGCTCTATAGTGAGTTAATGACATAGCAACCAGCTAATGAGAATGAAGAATTTTTACAATAGCATTCTAAAATGAACGGCACAAAAGCACAAGTTGTGTCAAATAACATCATTGACGGTATCCTTACTTCAGAAGGGAGATAGATTTAGGACTGTATCCTGCGATCCTCAGAGAAATAAAATTCATCCATAACCTAGCAGTAATTTTCTTCAGTAGGAGGAAAGTTAGCTGAGTAGACCTTGTGCTACTGCATTACCCGCACCATTATCAGTCTCTCCAAAAGCCATTCTCTTAGGTCAAAATCTACCTTATGCCAGAGAATAAAAGCAGGGACAGAAGAGGAGAAAAAGCTGAAGCTGAAAGAGTCCTAAAGCAAACACATCTTTATAAAATTGCTTTTCAACCCAGTTCATATAAGGCTGGCTTGCAGGATGTCACTGTCTCTAGAAACCACAGAAAAGTTGACTTCTAAAGAAGTACAGTTTACGAATTGAGCACAATACTGATGTTTAGGGTGCCTGGATTTTATTCTTACTCAGGTGCAAGATCACCAAGTAATACTCAAAAGATCTGCATACTCTGTCATCACATGTAAAAAGGGTAATAATATTATTTTGCTGCAAAAAGGCGTTGCAAGGACTTTTTCCCACAATGAAGAAGAAGGAGTCTCAGGTAATTCATTATTCTTTCACTGCATAACCATTAAAGAGCCTAGTATTTTCCACAAGTGTTGCAGTACTAGTTCTACTGCAATTCAACCTAAACAAAACTCACCGAAATAACTATTTAACCAAACCAAACCAAACCAAACCAAACAAACAAAAACATTAAGTGATTACAATAGCATATATAAGATACTCTTTATTCTATCTAATTTAGTAGAGGCTGAACTACTGATTATATCTTTCATCTGGGAATACTTCTCCATGCTTGTTTAAGAATGGCCAGAGTTTTAATCAGTCTAAGATATTTCTCTATAACAGATGACATTACTTACTTTCTGGAAATGCTTCTCCTTCCTTTGAGTCTGAATGAATCCCCTGTAATCCCATGTTCTGCATCCGAGACCTACCTTTGAGATGCCTATTTTTAAATTTTATGAATTCCACACCTATATTTACCTGATTTGCAAATTATTTTGAAGTGCCAGTTCAGACTCTTAATATCACCAGATGTAGGTAGTATATTCAAGTGCAGATATCAGATGATAGTCCTTCACATGCATAATGCAAAACCCTGTAGGAAGAAACATTCATGCTGTAGCATCCAAGTTATGTTCTATCATTTCTAGTCCTGTTACCAGGAGTCTGCAGTCTCAAATCCACTCCTGAACCTGAAAGTTAGGCTGCGAAGCCAGATCTGATTCCAAACATGTCAAAATGCTTTTCTGCTCAGTGAAACAAAATTATATACTTGATTTCGAGGAGGAGAATGTAAATATGGCTTTCACCCACATACGTAAACAATAGGTGATCCGAGGCCAAAAAGTGATAAATATAGAATTATATAAAAAGGTAAGTGCAAAAAGCAATTGCCTCATCTTCCTGTAAGCAAAGGTGAGCTATGGATTTTAACATATGCTGCATAAAAGAAAGCAAAAGGAAGCATGTCATGGTGTCACTATTGAAGACTATATGACTTTTCTTTATAGTAAGGATGAAGATTCTACGGCAGAAAAAGAATTTTCGAGTTGCTGTTGCTTTTCTGTCCTCGTGATGTTTCATTCAGTACTTATGTTTTTCCCTTCAAGTTTCTACACCAGTTTTGATCTGAGCTGAACATAGGAAAGAATGATTTTGAATTGATATAAAGACCTGACCAGACATGTAATCGTTTGCATTTGAAAACTTAGCCCCAAAACCAAAATAAAACAAAACAAAACAAAATATTTTCATATTCTGTTGTTTTGGTCTCCACATATTCTGCATCAGGAGAAAAAGAATTACTGACTCTCTCATTCCTCTTCTGTAAATCAGAAATTAAAACTAAATAACTGGATACACCATGCCAAACAGTCATAAATCAAATCTGCCCCCAAATAAGCAGTATTCATAATAAAGATATGCAAATAGCACTGACAGAAGCCATGCAAATTATTTCACAAGTAAATCTAGGTAAGTGAGCACTAATAAATATCAGTTTGACTGAAATGGCAGAAATTTAGATGTATTAGTGAAAGATGGGAATATTTTGCAAGGAGATGTAAAGACGGTAATCATTTGATCAGTGTGACTGGACACTGTATATTATTCCATCTTTCACTTCAGGTTGAATTAATATGATACTAACTTCTAGATTTATTTTTGTAAATTTTTTGGGTGGGGATAAGAAATGTACAGGAACACTAACATGTAATGTGTAAAAACTTAATCCAAAAACTCATACACCTAGCGGAAAATCTTCTGTTCATTATCACGGTTTAGATGAAACTCCCTCCATAATTCTTGTAGAAGTGACATTAAGATAAGGTACAGACTTGTATCTTCTCCAAAATATATTCATTTCTTTCCTTACTGCATTGTACATGGGAAAAGGAAGAAACAAAGACAACCCAGAAGAACACAGTCATACCAGTGATTCGCAAAAATGAGATCATTTGCTCTCTCTTTGGACACCATTTGTGCTCACCTAATTCTTACATTTGATATCTAGGAACTAAGGTAACAGGTATATTCAAATCAGCAAAGACAGATGGATTAGACAGATCAATGAGGCGGAACCACAGCTTTTAACCTCAGCAAGGCTCACATGTCCCAGGTACCCAGTCTGAACTCTGGCTTTTGCACACAGACCTTTAACACAAAATACTACAACACCAAGGAGGCTCTCTGCCTTCTCTGAGAATAAGCAAACTCATCCCAAACACAATGAGATCAGTACGATATTCCCCAGCAACATGACTGCACTCATAATCAAAAATCATGTTGCTTTTCCTCATCGGTTTATGTTTGTCTTGCATTGTTTTGTACACAACTCTCTCCGTGGTTTATACATGTATATATATTCCCCTTGTGTTTAACATGGCAAGATAAAAAGATTACAATCAGAATCTTAAATCTTGAGGTTCTACTATTACACAGCTGAATCAATAGTCACACTCCTAGAGAGGAGCCAAAGATTCTGACACTTGATTGGGTTTATGACATAATTTTTCAAGTTGCCTTTCAAAACAATAGATGAATACATTATCAGACAGGAGTGTAAATTATTTTCTATCCCATTCACCTTTCTGCAGGGGAATATTCAGAGTAAAGAGAACTCCCCAAACAAGGAGCCAGCCTTTCCTTCAGAGGTGATGCAGTTAAAAAAAATAATAAAAATAAAAATAATCAATCAAACATAAAAAAAACACAAATTTTTGTCAGAATTTCATTTCTCCTACACTTTCATCATCTCTTTTCTTATTGGACATATCATTTTTCACTAGCTCTTTCTTTTTTTTTTTTCCTCCACTTTTTTCTTCCAAGGCACAAACTTTAGTCTAATTTCTTAGGTGACTGAGATGCTAATCAAGCAACTCAAGACAGAGAGGCTAGTGAAAATAATCAAATGTGAAACTGTCCAGGGGAAACACTCCACTCTGAAGTAAAAGAGAGGAAATTGTCATTTTGAAGCCACTAGAGACAGCCTCCCTGTTACAAAGAAGACCCTGGGGAGTCACTACCTGATTTGCTCTTAGTCAAGCTGGCATCTCAGTGACAGGGCAATTGTAATTAGGATGAATAAAATGAGAGATGTGCCAGCTCCCTGATTTGTAATTCAGTGAGCAACATTAAAGACATAGATTTTTATTTAATTTTTGGAAGAATCAGGCACTGTGCTAACAGGTAGCAGGACTTCCCCCTATGGGGATGACTTACATAAAATTTTAATCTGTCTCCATGCAGAGAGCAAATTTGATACAGGCAATGGACCCCAGATGGTTATGTTCTTGTTGTGGAAATTTTAGGCAATTTTTAGGAAGAGAAAAGACAGCAAATCAGATGCTGCGATTTTTTTTTTTTATTTATTTTTTTCTGTGTTCAGTTACTCAAGATGACAACAACGGAGTTTCACTGAGGTACTTGACTTAAAAATCTGATCTTTCATCTTTTCACCCAGTTAATGAAGATTACAGGGTACAGATATACCATCAAAGAGAGTCCTTATCTTTGCCATTAGAATTAGTAACTTAAAAAGAGAATATTTTCACTATCTTTTTCTAGATATTTACAATTCACTTCCAGGTAAAAATAACAGTTGTTCCAGAGAATGTGTGATGTTACATATGTCAAAAATAAAAGTTCATGTTTAAGAGCTGAACTTCATTTAAAAACTCTTTTAGGGTGAGATGTCGTAAATGAATCCAATAGAAAATAATAGACGATGGGAGAGTTTGATGTCAGTGTTGATTGTACCTCGCCTTTATCTCCAATTAGATGAAGTAAAAAAAATCAGATAGAAACAGCACCTTCTTTAAAAAATAAAAATAAAAATCTCACCCAGATGTAACAAGGGATCAGAAACAATAAATGAAGCCACTCCTGAAGTAAGGGTTGGCTGCTCTCTGTAGAAACAAATATGGTTTCCCAGAGAAAGAGTCTTTGCATCTTGTTCATAAGTCACCAGCAATCATCAATTACTTTGTGAAAGAGATGAGGGAGTGATAAGTATCTTGTAAATCTTTTTAGCATGTTGTTTCAGGCAGTTGAAACAAAGCCCTGTATATGAATGCAATTCATATTTGGAGAAGTTTCCATTTTAGCTTCAAAATTGAATGTTACAGTTGGGCACTGAAACCTGCCTGTATATAGCATATAAGTATATATATATATTTTTTTTTTTCTCTAAGAGCTGCATTTTGAAAGTGGGGGCAGAAGTTCCAGAAGGTGGAGAAAATTTGTATGTGAAAGACCCTTTGCCATGGTCAGCCAAACCACAGAAATCGATACATATTCAGAAAAGCCTTTGTGTCTTTAATGTTTTATCAAAACAGCTTACAATTCTGTATACAGGATTTGTGTGACCGTCAACAGGTCCATCGACATTGCCAGAGCCACAGATCTAACATGATTAAGCCCTTCTCTGCCGTAACAGGTCAAGGTTGTAAATATAGCTTTAACCATGCTTTGTCACTGAGCTTAAAACTTGGCAATGTCTTATTTGTAGCGTCTGGATATAAGCATAGTGAAGTTTCTGTCTGTACTTCTGACTGAAACAGGTTTGTAAGCAGGTGGGTCAGGAGACAACCTTACTGTAATTGGTCCCTCTGGCAGTTCTGCATCTGTAATGCAGTTGGACTCTCAGAGTTAACTGAAGATTTATCTTTTCTGGAGCTGTCAGTCCACTTAGTGTCACAACCATTACATTCTGTTAATAATATAATTTTTCAAAGGGAAGGTACCTTTCTTTATGACTTGCTCCAGCTGCCTCCACCCCCTTGTTCTGTCATGAAAGTAATCTAATGAAGAAGCCAACTGCTATATATTTCTATTACTTCTAGTTCTATGTTTACTGAATTAAATTCCATATGCAGCTGTGCAGGGGATATCTATCTATCTATCTATCTATCTAGTTTTTCCCTGATGCTGGAAATTCACAATTCCAAAGTCTCACAAGTGCTGTCAACAGACTTTAGCTTCATCTTTATTACACCGGGGTTGTAAAACGAGCAATCAAAAATGTGGGTCCCTTCAGAGGACATTTCTACAGTCCGACAGTAAATCAGAAGAGTAAAATATCTGTGCATTTTAAGGGGAAAGAAAGTGACGCTTAACATTTATGCAAATGAAAAGATAACTAGGAGCTAACTCAGTTAAATGATTTCTATTAACAACAGAAGATGAAGAAAAGCTCCTTGGCTATCATAGCTCAGCCCCAAATGAGTCATTCTGTTTGTAACAATATCTTTTATTTGAGACTTCTCAGTTTGAAAACCAGGATTTGAGACATTAGAGCAATTTTTATTTTACTTCTAGTCCAGCGTTCCACCATTATCTCATTCTTCAGAAAGCAATCAAGCTGGCTAAAATCCCCTGGCAATATCCTAAGCTCCCTGAAGTTAAATCCCCACCTCTTGCCACCCCATTTCACTCAGCTGAATCCTAGCAACGCTTTTGATTCCAGTTTTTATCAACAACATGGTTAACTTTTCCTCTGGAACAAGGTCTTGTGGCTCTTCTTCAATAGCCCAGCAACCACACAAGTGCAAAATCTTTTAAGGTTTGATGGGAAGCAATAATAATACCAAATAAATAAATAAATAAAGCATTGCAAATTACTGCTCGCCAAAGAAGCCAGGGAGAATAAGAGTGCTTGTATGAATACATCCATGGAAACTGGTGAGAGAGCATTTATGCCTGTTTTAATGAGCAAAAGGACAAGCTAATGATGGCTGGAAAGTAACATGAACATCGAATTTAAGGGCCTCTATTGTGTTCAAATGAAACCCATTTTCAACAATACATCCAAAAAGAAATCCCTAAATAAAAATAAAATCTTGTTAATATCACTAGACACCAAGAGAATTCCAGCAAAAACTTGACAGACTTTAAATAAAACTAGTAACCTCAGATATGAGGAATTCTGGGTATTACAAGGAATAACCAGCTAGACTAGGGAGAATATATTCAAAACATCAAGGAGGAGGTGAATGATCTATTTTCTAAGTGAAACTATATGGGGAGATAGGTGCTAAACCCAACTAGTGGATCTGAAGGTAGAGCTAACATAAATGCAATCCTAAATCATTAATGAATCATACAAGATAGAAGGCTGTTGCTCCCATCATATTTTGGATAGGTAGACAGAACCTAATGCTTCACTCCACACTAGCCACAGGATGCAAAAAAACATGAGCTTGAGTCTATAAATATATATATATACACTTGCCCAGTTCTATAACTACCCAAGAGTTTGAAAACATGATTGGAAGGATAACTAACACAGTTTATCAGCTCTATTACATTTAAAATGTCACTTGAAGGTCAAAGTTGTGTACAAAAATCCTTCTGCATCTATCTTATGCTGGCCTGCTGTTACATGTGGCCTTGAGTCAATATTTGGGAAACAATGATGGAGAAACTTCAGGTTCAAACCACCAATGAAAAACAGAACCTGCTTGCTATGCATATTTGAGAATATCTTGGCTACTTGCACGTAGCCTATCCAGGACTGTGGCAGGATTGCATGGATCCAGGGTACCTTTTCAAGGACAACAATATCATGTGGAGGAAGAAGCGATGGCATTTGTAATGAGCAGCCTATAGATCAAATTACAGATGGATAAAGTAGTGTGGGCTTGGGATCACACCAAGCCCTAGTATGATTCCTGGCCCAGAATGGCAAAATCAGTGTAGACAGCCATGAATGCTACCCACTGCCTTATTTACAGAATCCAGCTTGTAAAAGTAATCCATTTTGCAGGGGATTACACCTCTGTACTAAGCCATCAGGATGAAAAGCTTTGCACTATTCAAATACAAATCTGGTTATTGTGTGCACAGACTAGACACAGAACTGAGTTGCTAATGTGCTTAAACTTAGGTTCCTGGTTCCAATCAGATAAATCAGTTCTTTTCCTAAGTATAAGAGAATAGGCTCATTTTCACCTCTGGCATAAGAACATGCAGGGCTGTAATGAATCTGGCTCCCAGCAGAGCTGGAAAATTCTATGAAATATCTGATAAATATTTGTTCAAATGTTTTGGGCCCTGACCCAGCAAAGCATTTGTACAGATGAAAAGCAGATGAGTTCTCCCAGCAAAATGAAAGAATATCTTAGAATTATTCACAGCTTAGAATCAAGTATACACTGAAACATTTTCCTGGGTGACTCTGGTTTATGGCTGGTATGAGCATGGACTCCAAGCACAGAACTATTGGTACAATTTATCTCAGAAAAAGAGAAATCATTGCTATTATTGTTATTACTGATAGTTTGCAGCCCTCATAGTGGATGCACTTTGACTTTTATAATGTTTTTCCTTGATGCTAGTGTGGTTTGTTCCCATTCCCATGTATCACAAAGCATCTTACGCTGGCATAACGGCATCTACAATGGGGCATTTATGTTGGTATTTCTGTAACAGCACATCAAAAATCGATGAGAAAGAAATAAATAACAATAATAAAAAAAAATCCTTATTCTCCTGTATGGAATACCCACACTGAACACTGGGTGCATTCTGTCTAGTTCTTCTTTCACTTCTCAGAAAGAATAAAACAACCATTGGAAAGATGCAGGCAAGGATGACTGAACATATGAAATTGCTTCAGTACAAAAGATTAAATAAGCCAAAGATCTTTTGCTTAGACAAAAAAGGTCTGAAAGGATTGAGACAGATCTCTAAATTGTGAAGAAGAATAGCAAATGAGTATTTATTATTTCTCATGGCACAAAAATTATAGGTATTCAAACAGAATTATCAGATGGGAAGTTCTAAAGCCAAACAAAGGAAAGAACTTCTACATAAAACATAATTAATTGTGAAAGTTGTTGCCACAGCAACTTGTGGATACCAGCCACATCAAACAGATTCAAAAGTGATTAGACAAATTAATGAAAGTCCTTTTTAAAGAATATACAGACTTAAACACTAAGGTTGTGTGCTGACAGAAGATAGAAGGACTACTGATGAAATATTAATCTGCATGTTCTCCTCCTAAACACCTTCAGGTCATTGTCCATATGGTATTGGGCTAGAACCCAGAAAGATTTAGATCCCCAAATAGGCATGGGAACATAATTTGTCATGCCTGGAAAGCACAGACAGACCTTGTGAGTCTCTCACACTGCTCTTTTTGCAGCTAGGCCCGGACCATGTTTGCTTACTTCGGGTTTTCATCTGCTCTGGGTGCACAATATCCAGTGCAAACAGCTCAGACAGAGCTATGACTTTGATTTTATTTTTTTTTAATCACAAATGGACTTTTAGAGAAAGAGGTTCTGGATGATAACTGAGCGTGGCTAAGTAAAAGAGTCCTAAAGGTAACCCTGTCTGAGCACCACAGCCACATCTTAGCTCTGCCCTCCTGTGTCACGTCTCTTGCTTCATGGCCTTCTACACCTTGACAAAGGGACACAAATACACAGAAAGGTTTCCTTTACCGTCAAATGTTAGTGCTCGATTTAGTTGTCAGTTTGCCTAGACAGCACCTACATTTAGGTTTAGAGGGCTGCTATTTTCATTAAGTATTTCGATTTTCTACAGGTGCAAAAATTAAGACCTGTCTTATTAAGACCTGTCTGAGCCTGCTACATTTTTTAACCCGACAGAATGCCAGTATAAATGACTTAGGTTTAAATTCACAAGGGCATTTAAGTACCATTTCACATCCAAAATAATCATGCTTATGCTCCTTAGCTTTTATTCCTTTTGGTAAGCATCACCGAGGAGAACACTGCCTAGAAAACCTGCATGCAGATGACTTCTGCAGTCTAACAGCCCTCTCTCGCAAACATCTGAGAGCCTTCCAGTCTCCTTAGTTGTGATTAATGGGTCTATTCATGTGTGTAAAGTTATTAACAGAAATATTCGTAGAACCAGATACTAAACCAATGAGGAATGAATTAACAAGTTAAAATGAGTGGAAAAAACTGATCAGGTTATGCTCCAGCTTAACTTCTTTGTAGTGACCCAAATTATTTCTTTTAGCCTATAAAATAAAAAAACAAGTAAATGCAGAAAGGCTTACAGCTGAGAATCTTAACTGGATGATACATAACAAAAAAATTAAATTCGTTGTTGTTGTGGTGGTGCTCGGCTGCTCACTCACTCCCCCCTACCCATCAGAAGGACAGGGGGAGAAAATAGGAAAAACAGAAAGCAAGCTTGTGGGCAGAGATAAAGATAGGGAAATTACTTACCAATTACTGTCACGGGCAAAACAGACTCATCTTGGGGAAAATTAACTTTATTTATTGCCAATTAAAATAGATTCAGGTAGTGAGAGACAACAACATCAAAACAACAAACAAACCTTAAAGCAACATATTTCCTCTCCCCTTCCCAGTCTCATCTTCACTCCTTAGCTCTAGACTCCTCCACCTGCCCCGAGCTGCTCGGGGTGCATGGGGGAACGTGGCCAGCACCCTGCAGTTTCTCCCTGCTGCTTTTGTCCTCTCATACTTCTCTCTTGCTCTGACAGGGGCTCTCCATGGGCTGCAGATCCTTCAGGAACACCCACCTCCAGTACGGGGTGCCCCATGGGTTGTAGAGCAGCTGCTGAGGACTCTGCTCCACCATAGCACACCTCCTCCTCCCCGACCTTAGTGTTTGCATTTGTACTTACTCTTTTTGCTCCTTTTTACTCTTTTTCCTCCCACTGCCTCTCCCTCTGGCAGTTTTTGGCATTAAGCTGGCTGGAACTGGCTGTGTACTGCACAGGGCAGCCCTGGCTCCTCAAAGAGACCACCCCCAGCAAACACCTAGATGTGGACAGACACCCAGCATAATTCTGAATGCTGATCTTCACTGACATTGTGAGGAAGTGTCCTAGAAATCCAAAGCAGAACACTTTAATGTATCTGTTGGAAACATTTACTGAGAAAATGTGGTCATAGTAGGCTGCATTCACACTGCCGGGAGAGGCACTCCCCAGGCTGAAAAAAAGTGCATGTCTACTGCGATACACAACGAGAGAATACTATCTCACAAACAGAAAAAAAAAAAAAAAAAAAAAAAAAATCCTTTTTCTTCATGGTAGAGGTTTCAGGTGGAGGTGAGGCATGGGTAAACAGCAGCTGAGGGTTTGACAGCAGGGCCTAACAGGAACTTTGAAAGGAGGCTCCGCAGTCAGGCACTGACTGAGGTACTAAATGGACTTCTGAAGAAGATGTCTTTCTAGGAATATAATTGTCCCCGGCTTCTTCTGAAGTAACTGGTAACGTCAGACAGAAATTGCCACTAGAGGGACCACTGGTCTGATCTCTCTGAAACAATCCCTAGTTTCTGTGCTCTCAAATGTCAGCTGAAGTCTACAGTACTTAGGAGCTGGGTGACTTCTGTTGAGTGTCCTGGTGAAGCTCTCTACTGTGCAGTCAGACAGCCCCACCTTGTCTTAATCTATCAGTCCCTGTTTCACGACAGGCTGATGGGGGATGCAGCAAACTGCACCTTTCTGAAGGGGTATATGGAAAGGAAGAACAACTTTTCCTCTGTTTCTCAACACGGACAGAAGAGGACGTTGTGCACTACACTTCAACGGAGAACCTATAGGTTAAATATGAAGAAAAGCTTTAACCAGTCTCAGAGGAACAGTTCAGGCAATGGAATAAAATGCCAGGAGAGCTTGTGTAAATGGGGAAATGATATTCAAGGCAGGATGTGATACCCAATTACTAGGCATGGAAAAAGCCTATGAAATCAATCCTGCCACTATACAGGGGGAAGGGGTAGCTGGCTAGAGGCCTCCATTTCAGCCTTAATAAATGTGTACGGGAGAGGACTGCATTAGCAGTTAAAGGAGACACCAAGGGTGCAAGCATAGAGCCATGATATTAAAGGGCAGAGACAACACTCTATTTACAATGAAATAAACATCATTTACACATGTGTTACCCATTTAAGTGAGAAAATGGGAAATGGAAGCAGGCACTGTCAGGCTACATTTAGAAGAGACGTGTTTGATGGAACATTTCAACGTGCTTCGATTGAGACCCCTGCTACTTTCCGTTTGAAAATTGTAGAGTAAAATGTGCTGGTGAATTGTAAAGGTTTCATCCCCCTTGATGTATTTTTATTGAACACGACTTGCAGGCTTCAAATTTTA
>NC_139723.1:81764117-81831617 GCF_964211835.1 Anser anser | reverse complement strand
GGGGTGAGCAGAAATAATGGAGTGTAGAGTAACAGGATGTGAAGGGGTTATAATGATCATGGTAGCCGAGTGCGTAATTTGCAGTGAATAATTGATCCAGTGCCTTTATCATTTTTTTTTTTTTACTGTTTCTCATCAAGAAGATCACAATTTTCTTGCATCTGTTCCATCCTGATGATTCAGTGAGTGATTTCTGCGATTGAAGCTTAGTCTGTATACTGAACACAAGCAAAATTCATTGTGAATATACAATATCAGAAATCCGAGTTCAGTTTTGATGGAACACATAAATCTCATGGTATTTTGTATTTTCTCTAATTAGTGTGTGCAATTCTAACAATTGCTGTGACATTTCTCCCAATTATGTATTCAGAATATGTTTTTCATGAATATTCTTTTAAAATGGGCTTTCTCTCCAAATGCTTATGACAGTAAACTCATTGGCAAGAATATTACTGCAATTTTGGCAATTTAGAGACTTTAAATTCCATGGTACTTTTTTGTTACAAAGGAATAGATGAAATGAGAGACCACCCTAAATTTCAGCATATATAATTACTCTCCCCAAACAAAAATATCTAAAATGGTCTTCATTAAATTAAATAGGTCTCTAAGCCTCTCCTTGCCTCTCAGTGTAGGGACACCGCTATATGTGTGACCATAAGTTAACGTGCAGATTTCTTGGTAAGAGATAAGCTGAAAATCCCTCCAAACCAGAAAGTCACAACTGCATACCATGGAAACTGGAGGGAGGATCGCATGCTTAAGAAATATTTGCTTGGAGTGCCAGGAAGATAGTCTGAGAACTATGCTGGAGCAATCAGGGGGAAAAAAAAAATTATATATATATATATTCATATATAAAATATATAAATATATAAAATATTTCACAACTGTGATCTAATTTCATGAGAAAATCATAAAATTCCAAAGGGTAGAGT
Source organism: Anser anser (assembly GCF_964211835.1). Classification (NCBI taxonomy): domain Eukaryota; kingdom Metazoa; phylum Chordata; class Aves; order Anseriformes; family Anatidae; genus Anser; species Anser anser. The sequence continues at coordinate 81,830,676 of NC_139723.1, read as the reverse complement.
TCAGTCTAGATATACTCACCAAAGGGCAGGAATGCAATTAACACACAACATCATTCAGAGATAGAAACAACAGATGGCGTAGGAGGAATGATGGTCATAGAATTTAGGAGTAAGGAAGACATCCTTCATAGAAGAGGATCAGGTTAGAGAGTATTTCCATAATAAAATAATAGATAAAAGCAAAGGTTATTCCTATCTTCCAAAGGGGCAAGAAGAAGGACCTGAGGAACTACAGTCTTATCAGTCTCTCCTCCCTGGGAAGGTGATGAAGTAAGTCCTGGAAGCCATTTGCAGACACATGAAGGACAGCTCATGAGTGAGGAGTAGTCAGCATGGAGAGACATCAAGGGGAAGTCATGCTTTACCAACTTTATAACCTTCTGTGATGAAATGACTGGTTAGGCAGATGTGCAAAGAGCAGTGGCTGTTGTCTACCTTGACATCTGTAAGGCTTTCAGCAGTCTTCCTTAAGACCCTCCCAGGAAAGCTGATGAAGTATGGGCTGGATGAACAAACAGTGAGGTGGATTTAAAACTGGCTGAATGGTTGGGTCCAGAGGGTGGTGATCAGTAGCACAAAGTCTAGCTGGAGGCCAGTAACAGCAGGCATATGAACTAGGTCCAATCCTTTTCAGCATCTTCATTAGTAACCTGGATCATGGGTCGGAATGTCCTCACAGCAAGTTTGGTGAGGACTCAAAACTGGCAGAAGTGGCTGATACACCAGAAGGTCACGCTGCCATCTGGTGGGACCTTTACAGGCTGGAGTAATGTGCTGACAGGAACCTCATGGAATTTAAGCAAAGGGAGTTTCAGAGTACTGTTCCAAAGGAGGAATATCACCATGTACCAATATTAGGAGAGTGGGGGGTGGGGAAACAACTGACAAAAGCAGCTTAGCAGAAGGTCCCTAAGGGTCCTGGTGGACACCCAGTTGAACATAAGCCAGCAATGTGATCTTATAGCAATTAAAGCCCATGGTACCATGGGCTACATTAGGAGGTTTGGGGAGGTGATCCTTCCCCTCTGCTTGCTACTGCCCTGCATAGGCCACACCTGAAGTGCTGTGTCCAGTACTGGGTACACCAGTACAGGAGGGAGTTGGAGCAGCTGGAGAGAGTCCAGCAAAGGCAACCAAGATGATGAAGAGACTGGAACATCTCCCATAGGAGGAAAGGCTATTCTTTACTGTAATGGTGATAGAATACTGGAACAGATTTTCCAGAGAGGTTGTGGATTCTCCAACCTTGTTTATAAACAGATGTGCAACTAGTTCTAGGTGGTGCTTGAGGAGGAAAGCTGGACCAGATGACTTCTGGAGGTCTCAACCTCAGTCATTCTATGATTTTGTGACTGCAAAGTCAGTGAACAGTCTGAAGTGGAAAGGACCTCCAGAGATTGTTCTGTCCAACCACTTGCTATTAGAAGGATCAACTTTGAAGTTAGATCTGGTTGTTCAAGGTTTTGTTTCATATTTCTGACCATCTTTGAGGATGGCAATACCCCAGGCTTTCTAAGCAACTTGTTCTGGTCTGATTACTATGTTGGAGAAAAAAAAAATCCTTTATTCAGATGCTTTCCCTTGCTGAAACTTTTATCTATTGCCTCTTATCCTTTCACTGCGCACTTCCAAGAAGAATCTGGTCCATCTTTCCTATGACCTTCTATTAGGCAGTTGAAGACAGTAAAAAGATGCCTACTCTTCTTCGGGCTGAACAAACTCAGTTTTCTCTTTATAAGCCATGCTCTCCTGTAATCATCTTAGTTTTCTTCTTCTAGACACTCTGCTTTTTGCACAATTTCAAAACCATCATCTCATAGAATACAGTCCCTTTAGTCAGGCATGATTTGACCTCGATGCTGGCTATTCCCAGTTGACTTTTGTCCTTTCTGTGCCTGGACAGGGCTTCCAGGTGTATTTTCTCCATAGTCTTCATGGACATTGAGGTGTAACTGACCAACCTGTAGCTCCCTAGATCAGTTTGATTTTTCATCTTTCTTCAAGGCAATTTTGATGTTTGCCCATTTCCTGCTTCCATGGATCGGTGTCTTTCAAATTTGCCTAAGTGATCTCTTTATTGGTCTTACTGTATAACACATGGTATTACAGTCCTCTAAACTCTGCTGCTAGGCACAGATATCTGGAAGGCTGGAGAGCAGTCCATACCACTAAAAACTGAGGCAAAGAAGGCACTGACCTTATTCCATGTCCTTTACCACTAGTTCACTGATCTCATTCAGCAGCGGATACAATTTTTTTTTTTTCCTGCTAATGTGCCAATGGAAGTCTTTCTTGTTGCTCTTCATCTCTCTTACCAATTTCAGCTCCAGGTGAACTTTGAATTTACTAATTCATCACTGCATGCTCAGGCAACATTTCTGTATTTCTCCTGGTGGCCCATGGTGGTTTTCACCTTCTGCACTCCTGCTTTTTGTGTTTGAACTCAGTCAACACAACCAGAGCTACTCAGCATCCTGCATGTTGGGATAGACCTTTCTTGTGCTCAATCTTTTTCCTTGAAGAGCTATCCTGTCCCCCTTTGGTCATCAAGGAAGCCTCTCATGAGATCTCACAACCAATTCCCTGAGCAAGGCAAAGTCTGCTCTCCTGAAGTTGAGAGTCATTCATTATTCTGCCGTTTGCTTTCCTCATTACCCTCAGGATCTTTTCCTCCACTATTTCATCTCAGTGAAGTTATGCACAAACATGGAAATGAGATCTGAGTCTATGTACAGAGCTGTCCATACGACCTTGTCTGAAGGGAGGAAATTTTGGAAATTAAGTACACTCTTAACACTGGTAAAAAACATGCAACATTTGCTGACAGAGTTTGATAAATATTATTTTCCCCCACCAAATAAGGCTGTAGCACTAACTTATTGCTCTTACTATTTTTAACTTGAACTAACACATAAAAGAAGAAAGAAATATTTATCATACAGAGCTTAGAATTATGTTATCCACAAGTAACTCAAGAAGTATTTAAAGATTACCTCATTAAAAACTTTGTTCTCTCTCCAATATGATTTAGCCATTTCAAGGACAGTGTGTGGAAAGAAACAGATCTAATCTTGGTGAAAGGCCTGCAGATAAGAAAAGGGCACTGAGTTGTAGACCAAAAGGCAGCTATGTCAAGTCTCACTCACTGAGAAGTGAGGCTCACCTAATTGCCTCCTGTCTCACTCTTTTTCCCTCCTAGAGAGGCGTGTATGTCACTCATTTTCAGCACAGCATCAGAACTTTTCTTGTTGTCTCTGGCCATCGCAAGCCAGACATGGCTGGGCAGCAACAGCTTTGTCTGGGATCAGGTGATGCCTGGGTCTCATTCCTGAAGTCACAAAGCAGCAGAAAGGACACAGACTGCAATGCCATCCAGTACAGCCCTTACAGGGAATCTCATTTATTAAGGAGCAATTTACCAGAGAGAAAACTTTTGCAGAGCTGGTGGATTTATAAAGCTTTCTTCTCTATGGGTTCTCTACTATCTACAAAGATGTGAGGTCATATTCAGTGGCATTTTTGTGTTTTCTACCCAGACATCTATTTTCTGTAAATTTCTAGGAATTAACATTTTAGGCCCAGATTTCCCTGTCAAATTTGCTTGAAACTGGCAAGCATATCAAAAGCTATTGCGAAGAACGTTGGAGAAAAATCATATAAATATAGGATCAAAACTGCATAGACTTCTTTCCTAAGGAAACCAACATATAAAATAAAATTAAGAAAATAACATTGAGTGATAAAAGCACCACAGAAGTGGGAGGCACTTTGAGCTGTTACAGTATCACATCCAAAGCCTTTCAGAAATTACAAGTGACTGGAAAAAGACAACCCTGTCAGACATTCATTAATCATAGTTGAAACAATTTGAATTTGATTCTTGATAGACTACCTAGCCACCTGCTATGTAATCCTAGTAATGCAGGTAAGTCGGAATACTGGACTGGAGCAATATGGCCAAATGCTGCAGATAGTAACACCATTCTGAGGCCAAGAGTTAAATGTGGATAACAGATAAAAGTGATATCAGAAGATACAGCTTGCAGTTATTGATAAATCAGTATACTGCTTCTCATGAGCTACAGGGCAAGGAAAGCTAGAGAGCTGAAGTCTGTTATATACCATACCATATTTTGTAAGAGAGAGAAGGAAAACAGAGTCCATATAGAATATTTCCAGAGAATATAAGGGCAATTTTTCAGAGAGGGAGAGAGACTTTTATAAGGGAAGCCAAAGTTTGAAATAGATTGGATTTGCATGTGCTGCCTATAAGATTATTAAAGCAGAGAGCTCCGTAATCCTGCAGGGCCACTAACAAATAAATTGATGACCTGGTGTCAACTGATGTTGCAACACCAAACCAGGCCAACACTTTAATCAGGTGAAACTTGCAGCAGCATAATAACTTTAGGAAAAAAAAAAAAAAAAGTAAATTAGAATCTGTAATTATCCCAAACCAATTAACAGCATGAAATACATGAATTGCCCATTAATGTTACAACATGGCACCTGTTTTCTCCAAGACAAAAGAATGCAACTCTTGAGCCAGTTGTATGCAAAATAGTCATACATGATCCATAAAGCCACCTGTCAAATTTTGCCACAATTTTAGAAGTCTGAGCACCGTTCTGGCTCAGAAGTGTTTCAAGGTTTACTGATATGTGCATGAGAGGAGCTCTTAAAGTTAAGGACTAGTGAAATTCCTGCTTGAATATATGTCTACCAAGCTGATTGTTCTAGTCATCACGTAAGGACTCCAGCTTGACCCTGAAATATGGAGACTATAAAATACAAAGATTCTGGGATATGAAGGCAATCTAATAAATATTTACAGAGTTTATCACCTGTCTTTTTTAGAGTTTGTGTACAGCTAGTGGAGGGATTCTGCCTGGTTGCAGAAAGGGTAAGTTCAGGTGAAGTCAATAAGTTTGTCTTATATTATGTAGGCTGTTTCATAATTTGTATCATTTTCTTCAAATAGCACTTACAACAAAGTTTCACTCTAATAAACAAGGAATCACATCACTTTATTACTCAGCATGTTGTAAAAGAAATTATGATCTTTCCATTTACTTTGAGCTTGTTTAATTAAAAACAAACAAACAAACAAACAAAAATCCTTCAAAGCTGGAAGCAATCAGAAAAAAAAAATTACTGGAATTAAACAGCTACTATATATATTTTGCCTTTGCAAGCACATCTCTTTTGGCTTTAGATCTGTGCTTGGTTTGCTCTTGCAGTAGGCCAGAAGTCCATGCTATCCACAGGACTAACAAACCTTTTAAGAAATGCTGTATGACTTAGTGTACATTCAATTATTTTACTACAGCAAATACGATTTTCAAAATGCAGTTGAAAAACACACTGGGGAACATTCGTTTCATTTTCAGAGAATGATCAAAATGGGAGAAGGTATCTGAGGTCCTGAAGTGCTGTGCTATGGCAAATAGCAGGTAGTATGAAATTTTTCACTTTCTATGTTAAAATAAATCGCAATTTTTTTGTTCCCAGGTCTGTGGTTGGTAGGTTTATACAGAAGATGGTTTCTCTAATGGGTGAGAACATTCTTCCCCTTTCTAGCTGAAATTTATTTCCAGAATTTTATACACACTTTGTCTTTTGCAGACATTGCCCATTAGCTTAAATAGGCCTTTTCCTCCTCTGATGTTTCCATTAAAATTTCCCTGATGTTATTTTAGACAGACAATCCTCTCTCATATCCCTTTCATTTTGAAAGGCTCAGCAAACCAAGCTTTCTAGACTGCTAAGAAAGTTTCTTCATTCCCTTGATCATCTAAGTAGCCCTCTTCTCCATTTGTTCCACATTGAGTTTTACATCTGGGATTTTATAGTTCATTTATATTAAAACATTACATGGAATTGGCAAATATACATATAAGTTTCTTGTTCCTTCACTTAAAGGAAAGAACAATGTTGAAGATTAGAAAATAATCCATTGGTAGTGTCCTCGATCTTTCTAGTCTCTGTGCATTGCATGTTGTAATATTGTGCTATTTTGTTATTGAAGTTTGCTTTGCTTTGAAATGTACGGCAATTATGTGCTGGTTGTGAGACACAGGGATATGTGGAATGCTTATTCTAAAGACCTCTACAGACTGTACTTTGATTGCATGTTTACCTGTAAACACAGGATGGAAATTTGATGACTGAGCAACCCCATTCCTCTCCCCTCCTTCTGAAGCACCTTTAGTACTAATGTTAATTGGTACTAAACTTAGTTTCAGATTAGTTACACTAATTTGAAAATGCTTTTGTGTGCATTGCTGTTCTGAATAAATGTGAGAGGTCTTACTAGGTCCAGTAAGCGCAGCATGGACGAGGCTACGGCTTCTCAACCTCCCACATGAATGGTTAGCACAAAGCTCTCTATGAAACAGCACTGAGCAGGAGCTTCTGCCAAGTTGAACAGAGTTTTATATCAAGTGAGGAACATTACTGTCAAGAAATTACAACCTCAGCATTGACATAAATGTTGACAGCACCATTTCCACCGATAGTTGTATCAGAGCAGATTATGATTCACAGAGAACTGTCCAAAGAGTGATGATTTAGATTAAATGCTCCCAAAAAAGAAAAAAAATCTGAAAGGAGAACTGCAAATGACAAGGATTTTATCAGGCCACTGCTGAGATGGAGCACACTTTCTCTTCTGTTCTCGGAAGCCTCCTGCCTGTAGAGATAAACTAACCATAATGAAAACTCTTTCTGCACCCATTCCCGTTTATGGCAACAAAAGGCACGATAGCAGGGCATGATAAATTCTGGGTGGTGACTGAGGGTGTGTAACTGCAAAGAATGTCATCTTTCAGATATGTTTCTACAAATCTTTTGAGGAATGCAGGGCCAAGCCTATTCATAGGGTAACCTGAGCAAAGCCAGTGAAGAAATATGAGGAATTATCATGGCATCACATTTCCGAATGCAGAAATGAGCAAAGAATTAAAGGTACTCAGACTAAAGATGATCACAGCAAAAAGGCCAGAAATTACATTTGAATCAATCTATCTGTACTTGCATGTTCATATGCTAGCTCGTCTAATCTATCTAGTTTTTGAGTGTCTGATGTTGGTGCCAATAAAGGCCAGCCAAGAGTAACACATGAATTTCATTTGAAAGGCAAGCTGATCAAGCAGTGTAAACTTTTGGTACTGTTTGCTGTTGTAGGAGAGGAAATTTTTCCCATCAATAAGAATTAGAGCGGGAAGGAAGAAAGCATTACTTCACATTTCCTTTCAGCCTGAAAAATCCCAAAATATTTTTAAAAACAATCTGTGCATACTAATCTCTATATTACAGCTGGACAATCTTTTTATTTATTTATTTATTTCCCTGCCAGGAAAAAGAAACAACAACAAAAACATCACACACACACACAAAAAAAAAAGTATTTGATAGCATTCTGAACCTTTATTGATAGGCACATGTACTGGCAAAAAATAAATAAATAAGTAAATAAAAGGGGGGGGGGGGGGGGGGGAGAGATTTTTCCAATCATCAAAGTTTTACAATACCAGACAACTTCACCTGGCATAACTATATTATCGTAATCTCTGTTTGTCCATTGAAAGTAATTATTATGTCTGGTAAATAGTACATAGGATGTGTTGAATGGTCAGAATTTACCACAATATAGAATTTGCAAGTGGTAGTTTTGTTGTTGTTGTTGTTGTTTGCTTGGTTTTGGTTTTGTTTTGCTTTTTCCCTTTCTTTCCTATTCCACACATATTCAGAACTCTGCAGAGAACCAGAATGGTCAAAGCGTGAGAACTCATGGGTTGAAATAAAGACAGTTTATTAGGTAAACCAAAAGCTGCATGCACAAGCAAAGCAAAACAAGAAATATATTCACTGCTTCCCGTCGGCTGGTAGATGTTCAGCCACTTCCAGGAAAGCAGGGCCCATCGCATGTAATGGTTTCATGAGAAGTCAAACACCGTCATGCTGAACGTACCCCTCTTCTTTTTCTTTCCCCCAGCTTCTATTGCGGAGCATGACACCATGGGTACAGAATATCCCTTTGGTCAGTCTGGGTCAGCTGTTCTGGCTGTGTCACCTCTCATATGCTCCCACCTCCTTGCTTGCAGGGCAGCATGAGAAGCAGAAAAGTCTTTGATGCTGTGAAGCTCTGCTCTGCAACTGAAACATCAGTGTGTTATCAACACTGTTTTCACCACTAATCCAAAACACAGTACCATACCAGCTACTCTGAAGAAAACCAATAATCTAGATTTCAAATATATATATATATATATTCATATCTAGCCTATATAAGCAATAAAGTAAACAAGGCAGCCTGTAATCCCTGAGGAGAAATGAAGTAAACATTTAGGAGTAAGCAACAGTATACAGAGTAATTTTAAAGAGTATGGAAAGAAGACTATTGAGTGGAAACAGTGTGGGGAGATGTTGTAACAGTAACAGTTGTCTTGATTTTGCTATGGCACTGATTGTCGCAGGATGTAAGTGAACTTTTGTAGGGAGAAGTAACATCTCAACAAACTTTCTAACATAATTGGAAGAAAAGTACACTTTTTTTGATGAAAGAAATTTTTTCCCTTTAATTGGACATAGAAGCAGTAACGTGGAGAGCTAAATAAAATTTTACAGAATTCATAGTTGATATCTGGGGAAAAAAAGGTGAGATGACAAAAATCAAACTATAGTCTAGCTAGAAACTTCAGGCACAATGATTTTCCTGCTATGAAAAAGTTATAATCAGCTTTTTAAAACTATAAGCGATGGAGAGCTCTCTGACCTTCGAGTAGCTCCATTGAAAATAAGCCTAATGGGACAACCCAGGTGTGTAGAAGTGCAGTTTTGAGGTGTGTTTAGCATGACTGTCACAGCTTCATATGTGCTCTGGGGTCACAACAGGAGGCAACATGCTTGTGTAATTGGCAAGAACAACTTGTAGAATACACAGCTGAGGAACCCTGTTTTAATGTATGTTTTCTGACAATAGGTTCTATATTGTGTCCCAGAAAAAGATTATTCCTACTGAGCAGATGTGTCTCTGACAGCAAAGTTCATAATATGGTGATATGCGGAAGCAAAAGATAGAACATTGGTCCTATGATGAATTTACATACATAATAAAAATGAAAATTTTGCTGTAATATCAATGGAAGTCTTAATATTATTTGGAAGTGGATCTGGATGTGGTTTTGTTTAAAGGGGAGTATTTGGTAGCATTCTTCACTTTAGCATTTAAGAAAAGTGGGATTTGTTTTTAATAGCAGTTAGAGCTCCATACAGGAACTCTAAAATTTAGATAGAGAAGGTGAATATTGCAAGAAAGACACACTGATGTGTAAAAACACGAAATTTCCCACAGCCTATCAAGGTGAGTTTCAGTTGACCACATTCTGTAGTGTGACTGTCCTGAAGGCAGTATCTCACTAATGTGAGTGTAGCTAGGAGTAAGGCTTAAAAAAAAAAAAAAAAAAAAAAAATTAGACTCTTGCATTTAAAGATGGAATTGAAATAGCTTATATGGATAAAAGCTAACAAGTAGCCTGCAAGCTTATACAATAAAGTTTTGCTATTACTCTTTCCTCTTAATCCCTTTGCAAAATATTTTCTCATTTGCCATAAAACCACACTAGTTGTGTCAAATGTCCTTCCATTCTGTTAAAGATTTGTAAGCATCTAGTAGATTAAATGAAACCTGTAGGTAAAAATAAGAAGTTTATAGCTGATGACTGATATCTTGCAAGACAGTGTTCATATAGCTATATTTCTGAAAGTATGTACACAAATTCCCAAGCTGATAAATATAGCCTGATCAAATATTTAATACACAGAATAACAAAGATTTATAATTTAACTATCCTGAAATCATCAACAAGTACTCTTACTGAGAGATTTCCTTCTGATCTGAAAAGTGGAAGAACAACTCAGAGTCCCGAAGGAAAGTTTGTTTTGGGGTTATAACTTAACAAGTTATGATTACATCACTGCTTTTATCCTCAAACTTCAGACATTACAGGAACAGTACTAAAAAGTTGTCTGACACTCTTATCATGAAAATCTTTTTGTATGTCTAACAGTGTGTGTACAACCACTGTTGTACAGTTTGATCTTTTCTACTTTGCAGTATTTTATAAAATGTAGCTTCATTTTATTCAGTATCCCTCATTTCGACTTACCAAAATTTTAACAGGTTTATGATCTCATTTTCTAATCAGCCTAGGCAGCGTTCAGTGGGCCTTAAGAAATTCCTTTCATATTCTCTGGTCAGGGCAGGAACTAAATCTGCTACTTACACAATTTTTAGGCTACTCAAAGAAATGTTGTTAAAAAAAGCAATGAGAGACTAACCAGCTTTCCTAACCCTGTCCTTAATCACCAGTATAATCCATTCTCTATTGACCAGACATGAGGTATTTGAGAAACCAGCCTGGATGCCACAATTTGGCCTTAATTATTTTTTTCTTAGAAAAATAGCTTTTTTCATTGCAGGCTACTAAAAAAAAAAAAATAGAAAACTATTAAACAAACCTACTTATCGTTATTTCCTCTTTGATACAAAAAAAAAGAAAGCAAAAGCCAATATAACATGTTTCCTTGTGAATGTGTTTCTGATATTTTAAAACCACAGCCATTTTAGCAGGCTGCTTTTGGGAACCTGGAGAGTCATGTGGAGGTTTAGGAGCAACATCCGAGACGTGCGAAGAGCTTGTTGGAGTATAAATATTACAGTGCAGTAATTATTTTTAAAAGCTAGGTTTAGAGGGAAAGGAGAAAGGAGAAATAAATTGGAAAAAGAGAAATAGGGAAAAAGGGGGAAAGGGAAATAAGGAAAGGGAAAAAAAAAAGCGTCAAAGAAGAAAAAAAAAAAAGAGAATAGGAAGAAATGATGTATCGTTTTAGCCCTGTAATATCGTATCAACTACTAATAGTACATAGTCTTTGCAGCAGCTTTGTTTTACCTTGTTTATCTATAACTGCAATTATTCTAAGGTTGAGGTGGCTATAGCTATTTAGTTTTACTTTTCACTTATTTTTTTGTTGTTCAACTACAGTTATATATACATAGCAATAAGCAACATTTACTCAATATAAAAGGAGATATTTGTGACTAACACAATGGCATAGTGTAGAGAAATACTGTTCTGGTACAGCAGCAGAAACCCTGTAAAGTGGGGACACAAGATGCAATGCAGAGAAATGCAGGTGTGGAGTGGTAGGAGGTGGGTCACAGGTTGCCACTGGAGACTCCGCAGTTATAGGCAACTCCCCTGTTGTCAGTTTAAAAAAAAAACAGACATGGAGACGGGCAAAACTAGTTTCAGGGAGAACAAAGAAATTGTATCTAACCTTTGAAAAGGGGAAAATATATGTATATATTGGTGTAACATGGAGGTACAGACCAGTGAAGAAAGACCAAGGTGTAAAAGCATGTTAGGAAACATATAAATGACCCACAGTGGATTCTAGAGAGACTCATATCAACATCATTATGATATTCTTCTTGGCCAAGAACTCTGGATGCTGCCAACTTGCCAGAATACCCTGCCACCACAAGAAACCAGTAACTTTAAGACACAGAGGAACCTAGGCAGTGTTAAACTAAGAGCAGGGCAAGGGGCAGAAACTAAGAAGTGTGTGTATTACAATTTTAATATTATTGTTATTTCTAATCTGTAATAATAAGATACTGACTAACAATGAATCTTGGATTAGACTCTCAAAATTTCAACTACACTAACAATAATTTTTTATATTTATATATAAAGTGTGTTTCCCCTTTGCCCATAAAACAAGTTTGGATTGTAATGGGAAGGAGAAAAAGGGGAAAGGATTAAAAAAGGAAGGGGGAAGCAGAAGGGGAAAGAAGGAGAGAGGGGAAGGGGGAGGAGGAGGGGAAACAGAATCAGAAACACAGAATGTCCTGAGTTGGAAGGGACCCACAAGGACCATCAAATCCACCTTCTGGTTGGTTACATTTATTGTTCAGTAAAACAGCAGAAAGGAAGGAAAATATATTAGCCTCAAATTACGTTAAATATAATAAGGGAAAATACATGCTGGAAAGAAATTGAAGGAAGTTTTCAGTATTATCTGCCTTTGTTATATCCTAGCACATTGGTCATCTTCAGAAAAACTTGAAAGACCTTTTCCTTTCTCTTTCCTTTCTGATTTCTCCTTTGGTTGAATAGTGACAACTACCAAGTGTAGAGGCTTGATCTTAGGAATATTGCCTATACAGCAGAGAAATGAAAATTATTTGCTCTCTCTTTTTTTATTATGTGTTTGGTGGAGCTGTGTCAGTTTATGCTGACAGCTGATCTGCTCCAAGATGTCTACAGAGCTGACCTTACTTTCTAGTTTAGGCAAACATTGTGATGATTTTGCTGAGAATCCAGTTGTCTGCATTTCATATCAAGTCTTGCAATACTTGGAGATCTTTTGTTTATTTGTTTGTTATGTTTTGTTATATTTTTTTAGCTCCAGCTCTTAAAGTGATTACAGACAAAACCATCAGTTTTATTTATCGACTGAAGCATCATAACACAGAGAAGTGCTCTGTGATCATTATGAAAAAGTCATTACTTAAATTCCCCCAGAACACGTGGAAAAAAACACACATCCTAAAATATATACAAATAACAAAGAAAGAAAAATGAAGGGGGGAAAGATTAGAGATTTTCTTAAACCAACACCATTTTTAGGAACATAATTGTATTTTGTAGGAGATTTATCAAGTGGATACCAAAATTTAGTGGTAGGAATGTCTGATACTCCACAATGTTACAGCATCATTCATTTCAACAAATTTATAGAGATAATGTAGATGACCTAAAAAGTATACCTGTGTCAAGTTTTTATTCCAAGAAGATGAACAGTAACAGAATCACGCCTATTCTGTGGCAGTGACTGGCATTATGTGTGTATATTCACATGCATGCGTACAGATGCTGGATGCATGATTCTTGTGTGTGACTATCACTCATCAGACTAGCTTTTCATTCATATTACAGTATCGAAAATTCCTGAGGGGTGAGTCTTGCTGGCTTCAAAACATATCTTCCTCTCAAACCTGCACTCGTTTGAATTTTAAATAAAAAAGAGAATAAAGGAGTAGCTAATACGTGTGTGTGGAAGAAACTGCTGCACACCTCTCTCTTTCATGCCCTAGCAGAAGCAAAGACAGTACCTTGCTTACTTGCCTTGTTAAATTTTTAACTCCAAAAGAACATACACTGTCTCATCATGAGACTGGAGCAGCAGCTATTTTGTTTGGATTTCAGTAAGCAGCTTGTTAGTATGATGGAAATAAAGCGGGGGGAAGGGGGTGGGGAATGGAGATTAAAAAGGAAGATAATCCATGTGTTATCTATCTGGATTTAAAAGGAAAGACTAAAGAAACTTCTATCAATTTAATATCAGAATTTAACAAGGAATTAAATGCTGAATCAGAATTGGGGCTGGAATCAATGTGAATATATTAGGATAACTGAACTCAAAACACCTGTTTGCTAATTTATGTCAGCCATCAATCTTAACTTGTATGATTTTTTTATTTTTTTTTCCTTGAGTATTTTCAAATTCAGTCAATTTTAAGTACTCTTTCCTGCAGGCCCTAACTCTCACAAGAGGGAGTTCTCTCCACCTAAATGCCAACCTGCAGTCATTTCAGAACTTCTGGGGACCATTCCCAGGTATCTCACTCTGACTTAGTTTTTGGAAATACACTTAGTTGTATCTCAATTTAACTGTACATAGAATAACTGTAAATATATTTATTTCTTATAGGGTTTGGAGAAGTTATTTCTTATATTTTTTCTCTCACTCTTGTTGTTCTTAAGCTCTTACTTTATGTTTCCCTATCTGGCTTATAACCAACTAGTAGAGTGAAATTCATCCTCTATTAAAGTTCCTCTATTAAAACTTCATTAGTTTATATGTATAATTATGATGTCTTCAGAAAAGACACTGTGCTTTCAGTAAGACAACAGTTTATGCCATCCAGCCTGAGTAATCCAAAAGTTAGAAGGCCTTTGGAAGTTAGAAGGAATTTAAGCCCTTCAATACTTAAAGAGGGCTTATTTACAAAGTTGTAGATAGACTTTTTACAAGGGCATGTATTGATAGGAAAAAAAGTGATTGTTTTAAACTGAAACAGGTTAGATTTAGATTAGTTATAAAGAAGAAATTATTTACTCAGAGAGTGGTGAGGCACTGTCACAAGTTGCCCAGAGAACCTGTGGATGCCCCATCCCTGGAAACATTCAAGGCCAGGTTGGATGGGGCTTTGGGCAACCTGGTCTTGTGGGAGGTGTCCCTGCCCATGGCAGGGGGGTGTAACTAGATGGGCTTTAAGGTCCCTTCCAACCGAAACCCTTCTGTGATTGTATTCTATGATTCTATTTCTAGTTAGTCAGCTCAGCTCCTTCTGAGGCTCTGTTACTTTAAGGGGTGTAGCCAATTAACCGTTACAGGTCTGGTCAGATTCAGGGTTCTGAACTATCACAATCACAGATTCACCAATAACGCATTAACCAATATGGGTCTGGTCGGATTCAGAGCACTGAACTATCACAATCACGGATTCACCAACAACATAACACGCCCTCACTCTAGTTGCGTTCAATGAGAACTATCATGGCTAGGAACAATGCAGTTAAGTGCAATTTGTTACAGCAACAGGTACACAGATTGTTTGGATTGCTGGTGATAATTTACTGTCTGCAAAAGCAAGCTAGCATGCATGAAATACACAGGTGCACAGCCTGGAAATTAACATGTTAAAAGGCACAAAGACTCTATAGAGATTTCTAAGTTTCTGTGGAGACACCCAATATAACCAAGTGTTCAAATCTCACCCAAAGGCATCCTGATGGAAGGGGGGGGGGGGGGGGGGGAGGGGAAGAGAGGCTCAACCAGTCGACTGATCCCAGAAGTCAGAAGGTCCTTGTAATGGTTTATTCCCTCATGATGGTATCTTCCCTGATATCCCCTCTCTTTTAGGCCAATTTATATTGCTTTCTGTCTTTTAAGTGGAGCTTGAGTGACTCCAGTCAAGCATATCTTAGCATATCTTAGTTATATTTTAGTGATTGGTGAAAAGTTTTCCTATCTCCGTTTGAAGGAATAGGCTCCAAGAAATTCAGAGCACGTGCTCAGTGAGGGGTGGTTGCACCTTGGAGGTGGGTAGCTTTTGGGATGGAGGTTTGTTTTGGTATTATAATGCTATTATAATGAGCAAAAGTACATTAGAGTACAGCATTTGTCAAAAAATGACAGGTCGTTGGCTCAGGGTAGCAAAAACTGCAACTTATCGGTCTCGGTGTGCACAAGAACAATCAAGTCCCCACCTGGTCACAGAGCCTAGCTGTGGTGTCTCCACTCCACTCTGTGCTCCATACTGCTCCTTAGAGCCAGCACACCAGGTTCCCCCAGTGCGATAGCATCTAAGGTTGGAAGCCTAGGGAATGCTCAGGTAACGCAGCTACGTCCTACCCTGAAAGCCTCTTCAATGCTGTACAATTTCTTTCAAATGTGAATATTAGTTTTATTTTCCTAGTTACTTTAGGCAATTACACCACAGGCTTGAAACATTTCTAGAAGAGGACTCATCCTCTCCAAAGAAAGATGTCCAGGTAATGTGGAAAGGATTTCCCTCAGGAGGTACTTATTTTTCTCCCTTGACTACAGAGGGAGTTTAGGTAACTAGCTTAGATGAGGTGTCTATTTTTTGGAGTGATAAAGTTAGTAGAAAAGAATGGGAAAAATTCATCTCAGTTTAAGACATCCATGTTAGACAACTCAGTATGAACAAGTCACTCTAGAATCCTTTTATAAAGCAAAGGAGAGATATAAGCACTTTTGCTTATTTCTCAGGGCTGTTCATTTCATCCTAAAATGGGTTGTTAAAATAGGTCAGATGACTTCAGCCTTCCAAAACTGAGAGAGATGAATCTGACCTATATGCTCAAAAGTACTCAGCACAAAAAGACTTTGATTTTAGTCATATCCTATGTCATCAGCATAATGAAACTGGTAAGTAATCATTCTAATATTTGGTGGGACATTTAATAGAAGCAGAGGAAATAATAACCTTGAATTATTCTCATTACTAGATTCTTACAACAATCTTTGCTTTCTCTCTGCTTCCTCATTGTGCTTTCTTTCTTATTTAGAGATTCTTATTTTCTTATATATATATATTTTATTTTATTTTATTTTATTTATTTTATTTATTTTATTTTATTTTATTTTATTTTATTTTATTTTATTTTATTTTATTTTATTTTATTTTATTTTATTTTATTTTATTTTATTTTATTTTATTTTATTTTATTTTATTTTATATTTCCTGCCATGTACGCATCTGAAGGAGCAGCCTGGAAATGACTGTGGACATGGTAGAGAAGAAAAACTTAGTTATATATCTGTCCTTTTGTGTCTGTTTCCCAGTACCTAAACAGACAGGTTGTTGTAGTGTCATGCAAATATCTAACGAGGCAGGGAGATGGGTACCCAGGTAGTAAACTGAAGTGCATTATTTGTTTTGGTAGAACACTCTATGGAGCCTGTGCTAACACTCACCATCTGAGAGTTTCAGATACTTACCAATAAAGGAGCTTTTTTCCTTCGAACTGTTCATGTTGATCAGCATGTTTTCATTCTGTGTGACTGCATGTTTTTAATTTATTTTTGTTTCAGTGGGGAAAGCTAAAATGGTGAACTTAGAAAGAGCTTTCTTTTAATGTCCCAAAAGGATGAAATTTCATACCACTCCTAAATCCCTTTGGCAGCTGTCAACGCACTTTTGGTTTCAAGTTTTTGTCTTCCCAGGGTAGCTCTATATCCTCTAATTTTATCATCTTATGCCCAAAGACCAATCCTGTGAAGAGTTAACAAAATTATGACCTAATTCTTGACCTTAAGCTTTCCTGATTTCAGTGTAGAAATGATGCACCCAACAATGCAATGAAGTCATTGCTTCTTCAGAAGACTGTTTTCTTTCATACCCAGTGGAGCTCATTTAACATGTTTGTATTCATTCATTATTACTATTTGCAGGCATTAACTGTTATGAAGAATATTAATCTGGCATCCATCAAGGAATTTACAAAGGCCAAAACTCAAACCTGGGCTCAAACCTTACTTTGGCATGGCAAATTCTTCCTGTCTGAATGTTCTATAGTCTAGTCTATTTTTTAGTTTCATCTGGAGAGTTGTTTTACCAAGCCCTGAAATATCTGAATGATATGTTTGGTTCATCTACATAAGTATATTCTCAGATCTATTAGTCTCTATAACTATTACTGAAAATATCCTCAGCTTACCACCACAGCAACTTGTTACAGTTGTTGTTGAAAAAATGTAAGATTGGATTTAACCCTGATGGGCACTTCAGGTACAAAGACAATAAAGACAACCTCTGAGTTGAGTGTGAGACAACTGATTACAGATGTGCATATACTCCTGCTTTACCATACATACATACCTTTTTTTATTTTTTTTAAGATAAAATTGCAGTCTTTGTGAATAACAGTGTACAATTCCATAACAAAATATATCAGATCTTGCATGCAAATTCACCCATTGCATATCCTGCACATATTGTAGATAGACACAAGAAATTGGATTGTGAGCTGCTTTTACCTCTTTTTAAAGCAGCTCCAGAACAAGTAAAGGCAATATACTCAGCATACTTCAGAACCCTTTTTATAAGCTTCAGATCATGGATAACGTACCATATACTCTCAAGATACATTTCCCTTTCAGTATTATTTCTGTGTAGCAATACCCAAGCATTACCTCAGTATTACTGCTTCTAGTTCTGAAAGATTGAAACTTTCATTCCCAGTGAGATGGAGTTATGACTGTTCATACTATGACATCTCTTTCATAAAGTCATTCTTATAACACTGTAAAGTTCTCTTATTTTAGTGGCTATTCTGATTCATTCCAAAGGGGAGGTTATGAACTTATCTTAGGTTGTCTATCTGGAGTCTGCATAATACTGTAAAAGCGTGTTATGGTAATGTATTTGATGTGTTGTTTTTTTATTTGATTGACTGATTGTCTACTCAGTTGTAGGAATTTGTTTTGTTCTTTCTATGACCCTAAAGAAGGAGTCAGAAGGAAAAAAATAAAATAAAATTACTGTTTAGGAGAAAGAAAAAACAAGACGAAGAATCTACTCTGTTCATCAACCATACTACCTGTATTTTCTGCCAAATGATTTTTACTTCAACACTCTAATGAATATATCCTTCTCAGTTCTATCTTCTGGGAAAAACCTTTTCCATTTCCAAATGAAGAATAGCAGCAGCCAGCACCTGCATTTTCCATCACTTCTGTTAATTTAACAATCTGGAGGCATAACTGTTCTCCAGTTACGTGTGTTGTGGAATGGCAGAAATTCTGACTTGGTTTATTAGAATAATACCATTTATACTAGTATCATAGAACTGAAAATGGGGATGTCCCTTAACAAAAAAAAAAAAAACCTTTCTTACAATTTTTTTTTTTTTTTGCTCTCCTGTTATATTTATTTACAAGGTAGCCTGATTTAATTTCTATAGGAAAAGTACTTATTGAAAATAAGGAAATAAGTTTCACTAGAGTGATAACTTGAAGAGACAGACACCCCGAGGTCACTTGTCAAAATCCAGCACAGATCAGTAGCAATGAAGCCCTTTGGCAGATATAAAAACTCTTCAGTGGACTTAAATCCCTGCCAAAAGAGGTAAGCTGCTCTGGAGAAGTATCAAGGAGTCTGAACTGCCCTTCACTGAAGTAAGTTGCCGAAGCATAGATGATAGCCCTGGTTAGGTTCCATAGACAATGACCAGAAAGGAATATCCTATTTTGTAGATAAACTGAATCAACAAAGGAAGTCTACATGTAAACATTATCCTATGTACGTCTTTAAGAGAGTTAGGTATATATACTATCAATAGCTATGGGTGACAATTCACAGGGAGAAAGAAAAGGAACAACACACTGTCAAGTTTTTTGTTTGTTTGTTTTTCAGAAAACAAGGAAACAGACAAACAGTAATGCTGGAGAAGCTATCACTCTGGATACCCTACCTGTGATAACTCCCAGGAATGTAAATATTTTCCTACGTTTTCTTTGGGCATATACAGGCCTCTAACATCAAGACTACACCAATTCTAATAAACTAAAGAGTTACTGGTAATATTTCTGGGTACTACAGTTAAATTGGCTATAAACCTATATTTTAATAGTGGTCCCCAACACCCTTTTGTCCCATTTAACTTGAGATACCAAATTTCCAGGTGTGGCTTATCACAAGCCAGGGACTAGTTTGCACACAGCCACCTCCTTTTGAAAGTGAAAAGCATTTAATATTATGGACATAGCCTTTTCCATGCCAGTTGGCCTCAGTGCCAGAAAACAGTGCTGGGCACATCTAAACTGACAATTTCTTTGTTCATTTTCAGCTGCATCTGCTTATGGATCCATAAACATTTATTTTTCTGCCATTGATACCAAATCAAGGAATCATGAAGTAATTTAGGCTGGAAGATATTGCTGGACATCATCTAGTCCAACCTCTGACTCAGGGAAGAGTCAGATTAAGCTGCTCTGGACCCCTGTTAGTCAAACTTTGGATGTCTTCAAGGATGGAGATCCCACAAGCACTCTGTGAACCTATTCCAGTGTTTGACCACCCTTGGCACAGAAAGATTTTGCCCTTATCTAATCAGAATATCCCTTGTGAAACTAGTGCTTGTTGCCTCTTAACCTTCCAGTAGGTACCTCTATGAAGGGTTTGTTGTCTGTACGCTCCAATTAGGCAACTGAAGAGGCCATAAAATCTCCCCTTAGTGTAGTCCCCCATGAGGAGAGAGGAGGGAAGGCTGTAGAGCCAGACAGTGCACTCAGGGCCCCAACACCCACTCTGTAGAGCACCCACCCAGTCTGCACCTCCACAGTTTGGCTGCAAGGATGCAACATGGAAGCAGTGTTGAAAATCTTCGGAAGACAAGATTTATGGTATCACTGGTCTCCCTTTGTCCACAGAACTAGTCACCATACCACAGAACGTAATTGGGCTCCAATTCATCGTGGTTCTGGTATCGTATGCCCACATTGTAACCTTACCAGTGATGCAATTTATGCCAGGTGCCAGTCCTGGCTGGATGCTGCACCTGCCTTAGAAAGCAAACTCCTGGGGACCTAAACATCACATTGCAGAGGTGAACTCTAAACGGAGTTCTGGTGAGCCTTCTGCCTTGCTTCCCCTGGAGGGAATCACCTATGAGCACAGTAGTAGTGCTCTCAGCTTCCTACAGCAAGAATCCAAGTATTGATAAGAAGTTCATATAGCTAGCTTACCAAATTATTCAAGTAAAGGCACCTTATATTCAGAAATCAGCTGGGCAGCCCTGGCACTGCACTGTTCTTCAAATTCTTCTACTACATCAGCTGTAAGCTTAGCTTTCTTTGTTGACTGCTTTAGGTATGAAAATCATGGTGACTTTTGGCATTAGTAAAATAGGGGGACCAGAGTCATTTTGGTATCCTCAGTAAGCTTTTGCCCTGAGCAGCTATTTTGCTTATGCTTTGAGTAAGTGTTATGCTTCTTTCTTTAACAAATACATTTGCTTTCCTTAAATCTCTTTGAAAGTAAGTTATTTGCTGATGTTTCTGAATGTATGTATACAGAAAACTACTGAATAATGTAATGAGATAAAAGAAAGCAAACAGGGCATTTGTAAGTCTTTGCCAATACCGCAAAAGAAAAACAGAGTGTAGAGAGCATAATCTGCTGAACATGACAAGGGAAAAAGCAAACTATTAGAGTAAAGAGTTATGTATTCTGTAATGTGTGTGCATCCATATGGAGACAAAGTATGTGTGGAAGTATGTGCACATACAGCAATAAACATATATAGAAATGCAAGCATATATACGAATGCACACATGATGAATTTCTAATTAAGAAGAGAAGAACATTCAAATCTAGACTCAAAAGTTATCAGAGGCCTTGCAGAGATTCCCCCTGGAGCTTCTGAGAGCTGGGCTTAGTAGCCAGTAATTTCCAATTTCTTAGATAATGTGTAGGACCATGGTGCTGATTAGCCCTTAAATCACGCTCTCCCTGGAAAAGCAAAGTCTTCAATTTACTTAATGGTTAAAAACAAGTCTCTGCTTTTCTGTTTTTCTTTTTTTTTTTTTTTTTTTTTTCCCACCTTCAGCACCTCTTGGTTAATTGCAATCTGGTCTCAGTATTTATTTTTGGGTGCTGGGGATAAGCAAGGGTAGTCCTGTTGAAGGGAAACGCAGAGGGGTCTCATATTTGGGGAATTGGTTTCTCTAGTGGAGAAATGATACATCATTTTAATTCCTTCATTTTAAAAGAGATGCCTGGGGTTTTTAATCTTGAGTCTCCCTTTGACATTAATGGGAGTCATGTTGCTGAAATGTGCACGTGATGCTTTGATAATTGAAAGGGACCGGGTGTGATAGAATTGTGGGCATCGGAGAGGTAAAATACCTATTCCACTAAGAGATCCTACCAGTCTTCCTTCTAACTCAGGAAACGGAGTGATTTACAGCTCATTTATTAATGCATTGTTCAGATCATCTATAAATGAGTCAGCGTAGCTGCCCTCACTCTGTTCACTGGATCATCATTGCAGAGGATAAACAGACTTTATCAAGTGGAAATGTCCACTTCCCTAATCCCATCTCATCAATTGTTATTCTTTTTGTGACCCATGAGTAATCCCTCTCACTCTATGCATTTTACACCATTTTGGATATGTTCAGAACATTAACCCTAGTTCCTGGTTAGTTGATTTATAGAGGTTCAGTTATTTTAATCTATTGATTTCACAAATCAAACTTTAAAGTCCCGACAGGGATTTTAGCTATTTTTTTCCCTGAACTCTCTAGAGTCTTGAACTCTCTGAGACCTCTCTGAGTTTTTCCCTGACTCCCAGGTATTTTACAGAAACAACAGGGAAAATCTTGGCTCTACTACTGATGAGTCCTTTAAAAATGCCAAGTGGAGTAAGACAGTGTAAAGATTTCTCAGAGATGATATAAAGACCATTTTGGGGAACAGAAGTATTTATTTTCCCTTATTATGAAGTCCATATAATCCGTGGAAGGAGTGTGCACACCCTTCTTCTAAAAAAAAAAAAAAATCTTTTTTTTTTTTTTTTTTAAGAAGCAGTTTAGAAGTTTAGAAAAGTGACATAAAAGTTTTTGGTACATAATAAGTTCTTTGACCTCTTCAGAGTCCATTACTGTTTACTGTGAGAAAGAAGGACCTGAATCAAGATCTTGTGGTTTAAATATCACCTCTGTTTTCTGTTGTTTTATCAGTTTACAATGTTCTCACCCTGTCTAATGTAAGGGCAGGACAATTTCTCATCAGTAACACAAAACATTGTTATATATATTTACTCTCCCTATTCATCCTCAGAAATAATCTTGTACATATTTAAGTAGGAAGAAGGAAGACAAATGAAGATAATATACCCTTTTACGATTCATAAAAGGCAAAACAAATAGAATGTAGTGTGGCAACATTTCTGCAGTTCAGAATGTAGAAAACACAACAGGGACTTCAGAAAAGAAAATGAACATACAATCAAATTTTGAGCATGTATTTTTAAAGCATAGCAAAAATATCTAAGGAAATTAATTGGGTAAAATAATCATTAAAGCACAGTTGAGGTTGCCACCACAAATCATTTAAACATCAAAAGCAAAACTTTCAGTCTTTTAATGTTCATTTTCTCCCGCACCCTGTGAAGAACATTTTCTGGTTGCTGCTTTATCATATTTGCATCAAAAGGCCATGGAAGTATCTAAAGAATCCTGACAATTGGGGGAAGCTGAAATAGGGACATTTTGCATGAAAAAAAAAAAAAAAAATGTGAGGATTTTCATGCATTTATCCCAGTTAATTATTAAGCAGCTCAACAGTCTGATGAGAGCATATAATATTGATTTACTGTTAGGGACATTTAGGTGTTGAGAGAACTGGCTATTGTGAGAGCAAAAGCAGGAATGGGTACAATAAACTTGTCTATACTCAGAAACACTGACTCAGAAGAGCAGTATTTCTGTTAAGTGCCATCAGTACAGCAGAAGGACACATTATGAACCTGTAAATTCTCTGGATTTCACCCCGACATCTGTGTAAACTTGTAGTAACTCTGAAAGGTGTCTGAAACTCTGGGCATACCCACCTCCAGTGATTTCTGCATGTTAAGCACACTTGCTTTCATTAACAGCAGAATACAGGCATGCAGCTTTCAGTAAGGGCAGAGAGCAAGGCATACTTGCAGGAAAAAGAGCAAAAAATAAACCAAGAAGTCTATTATTATTATTATTATTATTATTATTATTAATAATAATAATATTTTCCAAGGGTTCAAGTCTTTATCTCCTGTTTCCCATCTAAGTATCCTACCCAACAAGTTACAGGATACAGGGAGCAGAGAGATCAGAGAGTGATGTAACACCTTCTTCCAGCCTGAGATTGAGCAGCTCCTCAGGTGAGAAAACAAGTCATGAATCCAGAATGAAAAGAGAATGTTTGCCATTGCTTAATGTTTGATCACAAAGTTAGGAAAGGGAACCACGTTCTAAGAACTGTTCCTTGAGTATTTCTGGATGTGTAAATATATGTAAGTAGAAAAATGTCCATGTGTGCCAGACGTGCAGGACACTTCCAATGGCTGTTTGACATAAAATGTTTTTGCCTAAGGAGCAGAAACTGGGACAGAAACACTATTCCAGCATAGTATCTTAATCATCAGTCTCCACCTCCAACCTCCATCTTGCCGTTATTCTTCCATGCCACAGTTCTTTCTTCCCAGGGTGACGCCCACTTTCAGAAAGAGACAGAGAGCTTCATGGGAAGCACTGTCAGTTGTATAAAACAGGAACTTCAGGAAATATTTTAACCATCGGGATATGCTATGGAAGTTGAACTCTGAACTTTTGCACTGTTTGAAACAGATAGCTCTACTCAGTTTAGTGATAGCTGCGTGGGCAGAAGTGCTTAAATTCATGTACGTAATGCTAAGTGTTTCCTATTATCTTTTCTAACCAGCACTCCAATCAACATGCAAGTGCTTGGGGATCCCCCAGGTGACTCTCATCACTTCTGTTGAGTCCATCAACTGATACAAGCATCCACTTCTATTATTCACTATAAGGTGACTCAGGTGTTTAGAACCACCTCTTTGCAGACAGATGAACACAGAAAATATTTGTTATAGTTGAGATATCCATATTCAGATATCGGAACAGGTTATGGATGTTGGGTACAGTGGGATGGGAAGACAGAGCCATGGTCATGGTTAGACCTCAGCTATTGTGTTTCCCAGTTCTCCCTGACACTGATATTAGCAAGAACAAAGATGGTTCTGGTACCACAATGTGAGATCATGTAATCCTTAGACTATATAACCCTTTCCTTTTATAGCTGTATCAATGCAATTTTCTTCTGATCAAGTTTTGATGCTTGTACATTAAATATGAGGCTCTGAACACCTCCACTACTGAAGCTTTAGCTCAGTAAAAATAATAGCATGAAGCATCAAGCCCGTTCTCTTGAGTTTTCATGGCCTATTTCTTTGCTCGCATCAAAGTTGTGTAGAAGTATTTACCTCTTAAATGTTTATCTAATACAGTATGAAGTGTTGACCTTAAATGGTCTCTACAGCTCATAGACCATAAAAAATTTATGAATGAGCAATTTTTACTCCTTCAGAGCAAATGACTGTAGCAAACAATGTTTTTTCCTAGTCTTATCCTAAGAATGCAAGTAATATCATCTTGAACAATTACTAACATTCACAAATGTCAGTGGTCACTTTTAAAGCCAAAGACATCAATTCTGGTAGAATGGAGGAAAGCCTGAAGTTATTAGACAACATCTTCTTATATTTAGTGCTGGAGACAGTGAGCAAGACCTAGATTCTCCTCCTAAGGAAACACAGAACCTCCCTCAGTCAGACCAGGCCATCCAGGCAGCAACCAAAATTTTGGATGGACAAAGAAGCCCTGCAGATATTAGTTCAGATTAGCAGTAAGGTACAAAGCAGAAACCTCTCCCTTGTGTTGTGCAGTAGCTCATTTCTCAGCTGCATTTATCACTGGTCATGCAAAATAAACACTAAGAGAAATCCATCTATGGGCTAAAAGTCTGTGCTACATTACACTCACCAGCAATTTTTTCCCCCTTTCTTACCCTCACAAGAAGTTAACTTCATTACAGGGCCAAACTTTTCTAACCAACATTTCAAATCTAACACCATTTTCCCTGCTGTCTTGATTTCTCTGCCTAACCCCCCCCCCCCCCCCCAATTTTTTCCCCAATTCTTGTGCCAAGTCTTCCTTACAAACCCTGCATTGCTGAATGCTTCAACAACCACATATCTACAATGCATTTTACAACAAAAGGGTAGAAATCTCTTCACTCTTCAACCAAGAGGTTACGTACTTGAGGTCTGCCTTTTTCTGTCATTCCAAGATCTGGACAAGAATACCAGTCATCCTACAACCTGCAGAGATACTCTGGAACAGGGACAGCCTTGAGGAACTGCAGCTCATGGGTGATCCATGCCAGGGCAGGAACACCCCTGAGGCACTGCAGCCATGGACCATGCTTCTATTCTTTTAAGAAATGCAGTTTTTTTTCTAAGATACCTAATTTTGAAAATTTTCCTCTTTGTCTCTTTTTGGTTTTCAAGTATCTTTTCAGAAAAAAAAAAAAGGCAAAAAAAAAAAGCTATTTCTAATGAGCAGCGAACCCATACATATATGTGTGTGTACATATATTTATCCTTTTTTTTTTTTTTTTAAATTATACTATATCCATACAATGTGATTGTTGCTTTGCTTGAGGTTTTTGATAAGAATCTATTACCAAGATAAAAACTACTCTGCACTTGAAAAGCATTTTTTCCCCTCTTTCGTGACTGGTCCTTTGATCTCCTCTTCCTCTCATGTTTCTTCTGTTTTGTTTTGTTTTGTTTTTCTTTACCCTTTCAACCGGAGCCATGAGTGATGAATACTGATGTGACAGAGTTTGGTCAAACTCTCTATTCCTATTAAAAAATCAAGAACACTGGCATACAAACCTGTCCAAGTTTTTTATGATTTGTAGGTCAGGAAATCTGTCTAAGATATTTAATTATTTTGTGAGAAAAAAGCTATGCTTTGTGGTCACTGTGTTGAAGGTTAAATAATGTCTGCAATGCTCATAGTTTTAGTACAAGTCACTGCGATACTTCATGTAAGCAACTTTTTCTGATATTATTGAAATGTATCAATTGTTTTAACAAAAATATTAACAAATACAACTAGCTTTAAAAGGGTTTGAGGAATTTCTTAGATCCATAGCTCATCTGGACTGATACTAGTTCAGTGCTGTTTCTGCTGAGATAATTAACTTAGTCTGTCTGTCTGCTTGTATAGATATATACAGTGATGTAACTGAATATTCTGATCATTTTTTTCGGGACAGTGTCTCAAAATAAGAAAATTGAACAATCTTGCAAAACAGCCTTGTTTATGAAAATAGACTAAATTTGAGAGGTCCTTTTAAACCATATTCAGACTAAAATTCCATGTGCTTGCTGAAGCAACTCTAAAGTTCACCCAGGTATTAATAGGACATGAAGGCTACAGTGCCTGAACTGACAGGGTACGGCTGCAGCACATTGTTCTATTGTGTATTATTTAAATTGGGAGACTGCTTGCCTGTAAAAAAAGGCTGCTGATTACAAAGGAAACAACACGGCAAATGCTTCAGGACATTAAAATCAGGTAAAAAAGATATCATACTGAGTTCCTCACTTCCAGATTATAATAAAATTGGGTAAACTATTCACTGTGACTAATTTATTCAAAAGTTGCCCCTTCTTGGGCTCATGAATTTATATTCAAACAGATTTGGATTTCTACAGATTTGTTACTCAATGTCACAACTACAAGAATAGCTGTATTTTTAATCCTTTCTTTGGACTTTCTCTTTTTATGTTCTTCAGGTCTTATATCATGCATGCGGCTTTCAGAGGATATGAGTTACATGGAGATATTGCCATGGGGTAATGTCAATGAATCTTTATAGTATTTCTCTTTGATAGCTGTCCTTGAGCATGCTCATACTCTGCAGTATATGCAAAATGTAGGTAACATTATCAGACTGTATACTAAATTACCATATAGTAATTTGTTTAGGAAGACACAGTTTGAGAACAGAATCAACCAGTTCTCACTTTCAGATTAGATTTTGGTTATAAAATTGTGCTTATCTTCTGTAATTTACTGATTTATTTTAATGAACGAAGGCCTATACAACTCTCCTTCTTAAGAACTAGCAGCACAGAATGGACTAAAATATCGTAAGCTAGCATATTATATTCCTTTAGAAGCAGGATGAAAGTCTAATATGGAAACTACTGACGTATTTAACACTGTGCATGCATTAATGTTGTATTTAGTTTATGTTTCAAAGACAGGGACCCAAAGCAATTCCAGTTCAGAGAGTGGGTGGCTTGGTTTATGCAAGGTCCAACACATTGAACAAAATATAATGGTTGTCATTATTTGTCATATTCTCAGGTTGCCCATGATAGTAATGTGACTGACTGCATGACCACCAGACCAAGTTACCTGAATCTGATGTACTCTAATCCCAGAGAAAACTTGCTTCAGTTTTCCCTATTATCCATGTATCCTTAAAAAAAAAAAAAAAAATCCTTGAAATGGCTTCCCTGATCTTACATACTTACAGACTGGTGTTGAGGTCTATATTCCTCTCCCCCACAACTATTTTCAGCTTGACAGGAACATCATTATATATTAGAAAATTTCCTGGATAAAACAGGGCTGATATAGGCTGATATAGGGCATCTATGTGAAAGACCTGTCTATGGTATGAAGCATATACCAAGATGTGTGTCAGAGATTCATTCTCCACTCTCCTGGGTGTCTTTCCTGACAGTCTAGATATTGAATTAATTCACTCTTTGCATATAAACAAACAAAACACCAAAATAAGCATAATATTTCTAAATTATTAGAAGAAACTGTAAATCCGTCATACTCAGAATTACTGTATGAGTAGTTTATGTAAATTTGTTGCAGCCCATGGAGAGGTCATACATTATTACCAAATGTTATTGTCTAAATATTCCCTTTATTAGTAAATTAATATCATCACTAATTGTCCACTTAGACCATTTATTATTGTTCTCACTTTTCAGATTACAAATGGAGATACAAATCAAGTATCCTCTGACATCATGGTTGGGTTTCTATTAACATTGACTACCTAATTGCTGGGATATCCCTGAGAATCAAAACCTCTAGCTAAATGGAAAGCAAAGAACATGGTAAAAAAAAATCATGAAGACATTAAAATGATTCAGTCATGACTGACATAATTCTCAAACTCATCTGGAATCTCTGCCTGAAAGGCACAGCTACTTCACAGCTAGGACAAACTACCTGTAAGTATTCGAGAATTAATTGCAGATATCTATAGAGTATGGATACATTTTGACATGAATATTTTATCTTTTTCCTAGAAAACGCTTGCAGACCATTTTTTGTAAACATACAAGAGGACTTATATATACTATCCAAACAAGTATGTATTGCATACCCAAATGAATACTTATAAGGAACTTTTCTATTTCTAGTTTTCTCAACTAGTACATATTCAGCCCGTATTCTGATACTGGAATAAAAGCATAAGCATATGACGGGTGGTTGGCAGATCTGTAAAAAGTTCTGCTCATTGCAAATAAAAAAATCATACTTTTGACAGCAGCCACACAAGAAGCACTATAGACGCCCTGCTATAGATAGTTGATGGTGGAAGAGGGGGTGACAGTGAAGGAGAAATAAAAAGAGCAGAATTTAATTATTTTTTCACTCATAGAAATTCTGTATCCAGACTGAGAAAAAAAGTAATACTGACTGTAACTGAAGGAAAGCTTAATTGTTGGTATTGCTGCTGTTGATTCTCAATAGATAAATGAGGAACTGGATTTCAAGGTATTCTGCACTGTGAGTGCTACTTATCATTGCCCCTAAACAAATGCTTAAAAACAGATGGAGGTGTTCTTTCTGTAAAGTATGATGAAGTTCTCCTCTATCCACACTTGCATATTGCCTACTCTTGCTTTTATAGATAGGTGATAAAAATTGACAGAGAGAATTTTATGTTTGAAAAGCTTTTTTTTTTTTCTCTAAATATGTATTTTATATTCTGTTGCCAAACGGATTGCCAACTAAAAAGAAGTACTTAATAATTAATTAAAATTAATAAAATTAATAAGTTACTTAAAATGTCTTATATACTATTTTATATATTTAAAACAAAACAATACAAAAACAAAAACAATTACAACAATGGTACATTTCTCTTGAAGAAATAACTCATGATTTTACTGACTAATCCTTGGCTTTTTTTGTAGTTATATGATAGCAAAAACCATAAAACTCACAGGATAAGTAATGAGGAAAAGTGGGGAGGGGAGGGGAGGGGAGGGGAGGGGAGGGGAGGGAAGGGAAGGGAAGGGAAGGGAAGGGAAGGGAAGGGAAGGGAAGGGAAGGGAAGGGAAGGGAAGGGAAGGGAAGGGAAGGGAAGGGAAGGGAAGGGAAGGGAAGGGAAGGGAAGGGAAGGGAAGGGAAGGGAAGGGAAGGGAAGGGAAGGGAAGGGAAGGGAAGGGAAGGGAAGGGGAGGGGAGGGGAGGGGAGGGGAGGGGAGGGGAGGGGAGGGGAGGGGAGGGGAGGGGAGGGGAGGGGAGGGGAGGGGAGGGGAGGGGAGGGGAGGGGATTAAAAAATTTTAAGGTCAACTTGGGATGCAGTACTGGAACCCCTGACTAAAATGTCTTTCAAAATGTGTGTATGTGTTTGTCCAAATCTAGCATGTTATAGCACCAAACCAGTGAAAAGTCTGGGATCTGTGGTAATATCATGGAATCACAGAATGGCTTGGGTTGGAAAGTACCTTAAAAAATCATCTAGTTCCAATCTCCCTGACAAAGACAGGGACGCCACCCACTATATCAGGTTGCTCAGGGCGTCATCCAACTGCACCACAAAGCTTGGTGTCATATACAAACTTGCTGAGAGTCCACTTGATCCCACTGTCTGTGTCATTGATAAAGGTGTTAAAGAGCACGGTCCCCAGGACAGACCCCCCGAGGGACATCACTTTTTACAGGCCTCCACCTGGACATAGAGTCATTGACCATAATTCTTTGAGTGCAGCCTTCAAGCCAATTCCTTATCCACCAAATAGTCCACCCTTCAAATCCATCTCTCTCCAATTTAGAGACCAGGATGTCATGTGGGACTGTGTCAAAGGCCTTACAGAAATCCAGGTAGATGACATCAGTCAGTCTTCCCTTGTCAATTGGTGGAGTCACTCCATCATAAAAGGCCACCAGATTTGTCCTTGGTGAAGCCATGATGGCTGTCTTGATCAATCACCTCCTTGACATTGCTTCCAGGAGAATCTGTTCCATGATCTTGGCAGGCACAGAGGTGAAGCTCACTGGTCTATAGTTCTCTGGGGCCTCTTTTCTACCTTTTTTAAAAATGGGAGTGATGATTCCCTTTTTCCAGTCATCAGAGACTTCACTGACTGCCAGGACTTTTCAAATATGATGGAGAGTATGAGCCATCACCATCAGAACAAGGTTCTGATGTTAGGGGGTATAGTTAGGGGGTAAATTTAGTTCCTGTGAATGTACTCTTACTTAGACCAGATTTATTTATTTATTTTTTTTTTCCCAGTGTGCCATCTCTTTGGAACAAACCCGTATTTGCACTGCCCTAAGTCAGGGTGAGTCAGTTCACTTGCTGGTTTTTTGAGGGAGGTGATCATTTATGGTGCTTTCTGGATTTCACAGCTCAAGGAACCTGACACTTGCAGGGGGTGACTTTGTTCCTTTCAAGAAACTATCAGTTCTTACCCACGAGGTATGTCACGTGTCACTACAGTTGCTATGCTGTCCCTTAGAACCCTTAGTTCTTTCTGTTGTTTTGAGATATCAGTGTATCACAAATTCTTTGAAAAAAAAAAAAAAAGAAAAGAAAAAGTTGACCATTGTTACCAAAACTGTTGAATAGTCAGCCCTTATTACATGGTTTGTTGTGAAAAACCCACAAGAGTTTCGGTGAGTCAGAAAGAAAGTTCAGGTAGTGGAGAGATCCTTCTCTGTGTGCTTAATCATACTATGTACCCAGGAAAATTAACCATTGGTTTTGAGTTTATACTATTGAATTAGAAACATTTTTTTCTTTTTCTTTACCAGGGAGCTGTGGCAGGTGACCTTAGTTTTCTTAGTTTTCTGATAGGATTTATAAATGCACTAGTGCAAACACAGCCACCTGTAGCCAAGATGTTCAGGCAAGGCAGGTGGGTGTGAATCAACATCACGCAGACAGCCAGCAAGAGACAACAATTTAAAATATCTTTGTGCGTGTCTCATTCTGGCGTGCAGTAAATCCCAAACTAATTAATTCACAGTCTATTGAGTTTTCTGCTAAAAAACATGAGGTGGGCACCAGTGCTCAGCAAACATAGGAGGCAGTCCTACAGCTGAAATAAAAAGCCTGTTTAGCACTGTCATAGTCAAGCCCAGGATGGGTTCCCAGAAACAAAAGCAATTAGGATTCAAAGTCAGGAGGAACCCCAAAAATCCGTGATTTCTATAACTCACGAATGTACTAGCAGGCTGAAGAGGAAGGTGGGACATATGATTCATGATGGAAATAAGACAAAAGGACTGAAAAGTTGAGCACAGCACATTTTTTGTGGAAAATGTGTTTTCAGACTTGGAATACATATAGCACTGGCACACCTTACTGGCAATTGTGTGATTTGTAAAGCAGATTCAATTAGAACAGTAGCTTCCTGTGCAGAGAGCTTGGAGCTTGCTAATGGGGAGAAAGCTAAATCTAGAAGAAATGAAAGGAAGAGAAGGAAACATCAGCTTTAAGACAGCATTTTTATGCTGGAGTGAGAGTTTGAGATGTAGTGTATATTCCATTACTGGAGATAGACTAGGTATGTTGAAGTACAAGATTGAAGAAATTATTTTAATTTATTGGAGAAATTATTTTAATTTGGCACTCTGAAGATAGAAAAAAAATGAATAATGGAACAGTACAAGGATCAAGCTTGAGGCATATGGAGATGGCCTGAAATCATGTAGGTCCTTAGTATAACAAAATTAAGAGAAGTATATGCTTCCCCCGTCATAGCACTCTTGGAATTAACAGTCCTGGGACATATATCCATCTGGAAAGAAAAAAAAAAAAAAGAACACCTTTACAACACATAGTTTTGATATTTGTTTTCATTTCTAATTGTAAGTTTGAACTGATAATTATTTAATTAGGTACATTAACTTTTTAAATTATTATTTCAGAATTCAATAATGTTTGACTATATTTCATCTGAAAAGATGAACTCATACTGTGAAAATAATCATGATAGAATGAAAGAAAAAAACATTTGAATGATTTATGTTATCTGGCAACAAGTACCATGCAGGGGATGTAAACTTAATTGCAATATATTTCGTTAATGGTGTAGCCTAATTGAGATTCAAAGATACAATACTTTTTGAATGTCTCCTTCCTTTAATAAAGTGTTTGTAGTCTGCTCTATTTGAAGCACCTTTAAATGATTAGGTTTATGTATAAGTAATGATTTTTCTGAATATTTAATCAAGACTTGGAGAAAAGGACTGGCAGGAAATCACAAAAATTAGCAATGGAAATGACCTTTTGGATCATCAGACTTTTCTTCTTCGCTTCCAGCCATAGAAGAGTGTAGGTGGTTTCCCTGCAGTATATTTCATAGTGCTTTGTCCCATCTTTAGAGTTTCAGCATTTTGTATTGAAAGGATGGCTGGAATACAGAGGGCATGTTGGAACCAACTTTTCTTCTCACTTCCCCGCAGTAAATTATAAATCTCACCACTGCTGAAATCAATGCAATTGTTCCTTGTTTCTATTAAGGTGACAATTAGGGTGCAAATTCCAGGGAAAATCACCTGTGGTCTGAATCATCCTTTTGTGGTGTCTGTTTTATTTGATGATAAAAGGATCCTTCAGTAACCGCTTCTCTATCTTAGATTTACTACTCTTAATTCGCAAATACTTCTGCTGATAGTACACATTCACTCATTACTACTTCACTTACATATACACACACACACTTCTAATTAATATTTTTTATCCAAATTGTACCATGAACAACATAAAAACAATAGTTTTGACTAATAAGTTGTAAATACTTAAGAAAGGAACAAAAGGTGACAAAGGTGATATGTTGAGACTAGCTTCTACTGTTGCTCAGAAACTTCTGCAAATTAGAGGAGCCTTGAAAAGGAGAGAATGAGAGGGAGGGAGGCAAAATAGGATACTGCATCTACCCAACTGTCTCATGTTAGATGGCGTAGTATAATTCCAGATACTTTTGTCTTTTCATTATCTTTTTCTGTTCTTTATTTTAGAGGTATATTTTATTTGGTTTTATATTTCTCTCCATCTCCTTTTTCCTATTTATTTATTTTTAAAACCAAGAAGGATATTAAAAAGGTGCTTGACCCTAAAACATAATTGTACTGATATTTCATACCATTACACCAGGTTCTGCTGCATTCAAACTAGCTACCAGCCATGAATAAACCCACTGAGACAACTTTAAAACCAAGTATATATCACCCAAGCTCAAACTGTCATGTATCTTTTATTGTACTTTATTTTTTCCCCTGTTATTGCTCATTACCAAAACATGCATTCATATTAGCAAAATACTCCTCTTCCTTTATCAGCCTGTACCTCTCCCCTGATTCATGAGTTATGCTGCAGACTAACTTCAGTACCATCACTATGATTTTATTGAGGAGTTGCAAGAGGCCTGAACCAGCTAACACCAATCAGGAGGGACAGACCTAACACACAGGTGTTACAAGTTACATACACAAGGGAGAGAAAATAAGAAGGGAGCCAAAGCCATAATTTTCCAGGGAGATTTGAAAGGCTGACAGATATGAAGGACTATATATTGAAAGCCGTAGGGTGAGTACATAAATACATAAGCAATCATGTGTTGTCAGAGCCCATGGTACTCCTGACAACCAAGATAACCACAGAGGGGAGAAGAGGAGATGGTAAATATGATACCACATCACTGGGTTCCCATGGTCTTCCGAAATTACAATTGAGTGCTAACAGCTACCACTGGATGGTCAAAAATTCCCTAGATGATTATGCATGAGCACATTTCCCCCTTTTTTAGAATTTTATATTAGCATTTGTCTATTTGGCAAGCTTTTTTAAATGCCAGACCTGGGGTTCTTGGCCATTTGGGCTGCAAGCACACACTGCTGGCTCATGTCAAGCTTTTTGTCCATCAGAGCCCACAAATCCTTCTCTGCAGAGCTGCTCTCAATGAGTTCTTCTCCCAGTCTGTGCTCATGTCTGGGATTGCCCCAACCCAGGTGTAGCACCATGCACTTGGACTTGTTGAACCTCATTAGGTTCACATGGGCCCAGCTCTCAAGCTTATCCAGGTTTAATTCTTTGTTGAATCAGCAGAAAGCCTATGCACCCAGCCCTGGGATGCGTGCCTCTTGGCATACTGAGGCTGGAAATGCCTCTGGCAAGCAGGTGATTCTGAAGTTTGTACTTAATGTGTTTGCCCAAAGCCACGTGGAAACTCTAGCACTGCATAACAAGCTGAAAATTGATTTCCACAGTCATCAAAATCATTTTCACATTAAAGGACTTGGGGTATTCCAATATGTTAATTTGCAACAATGCTAACTAAGGCAGAGAAAGGGAAGAATAATTAAACTATGTTTTACATAGTCTTTATATCAATAAAACAAAGCGAAACACACACACACAAATACACAACCAATCAAACCCCAAAAGATAATGAATTGTTAGAAATAAAGTAGGCTACAAAATGTAACCAGAACGATTTTCCTATAGACTTGGGAATCTTTAAGACTCTGGATTCAGTCTTCATGCTTTCTGCATAGCCGCTTGCTCTGCAAGCACCAAACACACTAAAGATGAATCTCCCAAATGATGTGTGTTACTTTGAGAGTGGACAAAAGTCTGATACAGATCACTAACCTATGCTGTGGTTAGGACCAACTTGTCTATGGAACCTTTACTTTTACCTCTTTTGCTTTTTATCTTAATTCTGCGTGATGTTTTTGAAAAGCAGCTCTCCAGTTTGATAGGTGACATTGTGGGCCTTAGTTTGGGTCTGAGTCTACCCCAGTGTTTTGATCACAAAAGAAAAAGAAAAAAGAAAAAAAAAAAAAAAAAGGTTGTTTTAACATGTTAAGCAGTTGTTATTATTTTTTGCCCTCAACTGCCACTGGAAATATGCCTCACTTCGCCTGCAACCACAAAACAGCCAATGATCCTTGCAACAGTGTCAGGGCTGTTTCATAAATCAGCCAGCAGGAGGTGGTCCAAAAACCAATTTCTGAGTGCTCCCCTGGGGGCTTAATGGGTTACCTTTGAACTGGAGCAAGCTCTCATGGTCCCTGGCCATTTGAACCCCAGAACTGGGTCTTCCACATAAGTAGCTATCAAGCCAATGGGTCTTCTGGGTTCTTACTTAATACGCTTAGAGGTTTTGCTATTAGAATAAATGCCAGTTCCTTTTGTTACTAGATTCCCTAGGCTTTTGGAGTACGGTTTTAAGCACTCTAAGTGCCACCAGTACTCATTATCCCACCTCCCACTCCCCAGTGGAATTCTTAAGTGACAAGAAGCTGGAAAAATACAGATGGCATAATTATATATTTTGCAGTTGATTAATCACCACAAAACATTAATCACATTTGGTGTAACAATACATAATCAAATTCTGTATAGTAGAAATTAAGTTTCTTTCTGGTAGGAAATGGATTCCTTTAGGATATTGACATGGCTTTTCAGCATCTGTTTTGCACCAATTCTACATCTGCATTTGATTTAATCAGCTTTAGGGCTCTGCAAAAATATGTCTTTAAGGTTTTTTTCATGTTTCTAAGTGCACATGTTAATAATAGCAGAAGTCCAAATAGAGATATATCTGCTGTAACAAAATACTCTTTGTATGCTACAGTTACTTGGTTTCTGCCTTCAATGAATCATTTACTTTTCTCCTTTTAAGTTAGTTTGTTAAATGGAAGAGAAAATTCCTTTTGAAAAAAAGTTGGTAATATATAGACAGAAAAAAAAAAAGTGTCTACACAGCACACTGAAGAATAAACTACAGATAGGTTATTATAACCATCAATATCAAATGCATGAGGAATTGTTGGTCCAGTGGTCAAGGCATGACTGTCTAGCTAGTGATATCAGATATAGCTACCAACCCATTGTGCTATTTTTGACTCCTCAGTCTCGGTGGCCTGTTACATACGGCTGCCCTGTCAAGGAATAATCTCTGGTATTTGTTCAAAGCTGTGGTTTTATACCACTGGTCCATAGTCTGTATGCTATCCTAGGATATGCTAAAATTGGTTTCAGATCTATCTTCAGATGTAGGTGAAGGAAGCCACAGCTTTCACTTCCAAAATTGTTCTTTACTAACCATATTAAGGAATAGCTAGAGGCCAGTATGTATTCCATCACTGCTGCTAAATCTGGGTCACTGTGCAGTAAAACAACATAAAATGTGCAACCCAGAGGCAGAATAATCAGGCAGAATCTGGATTTAATTGTTCACTACTAAGGGATAGTATTCCTTGATATAACATGTAAACAGAAATAAAAAGAGACTCTAAAATCCAGGAAGATATCTCTGTGAGATTAACTCACTCTTGCTTACTTGTATTTTGGTCCAACATGACATATATGCCTTCCTGGTAAGATTAAATAGACCAGCTGCAACACATAGGCTAGGGAACTGTTTCTGTTCACGAAAGGGATAATGAAGCTTACTTGGGATGCAGAATCTCTAGCTTGGTCTGATGGAAGCTTTCGAGTATGTTTTCTCCCATTTCTCAAGGAAATATTGTGACCAGAAGAATAAACTGGAAAGGAAGCATCATCCTCTTTCAACCAGTCTGCTTTAAGAAGATTGTTAGTCTCAAGTGGAGAGTGGTACTCTCCAGCTTGGTTCCAGCTTGGGAACAGCTTGGGTTCATACCTGCCTTTCTGTGTCTCCCATGTTACACCTGTAAGTGTCCTCCTGTCTTATCTGTTGAAGTTAAGTTCATGGAGATATGCAAGTTATCTATTCAGTCACTGGCACTTAGTTTCTCTGAACCACACTTGGATGGTGTGTGCTTTCTCTTTTAACTGTATGGGACATGTCTGCACCACAGTGATGTACTCAAGACCATCGGCTAGAAAACCATACCAAGATGATATTAATGCCCTAGTTCAAACAAGAAATCACTGACTTCTGCAGGAGTTTTCTCAAGGAAAGTGCACATCATCTCTGGAAAAAATGGCATCAAGATTATTATTACTATATATATATTATTATTTTTTGTGTTAAAAAACAGCTTACATTGAATAGAACCTTAAATCATGAATTGCACAATTTATTTAATGAAGGACACTGCACAGCAGATTGATACGGAAATAAAAGTGCAAGAGAAAATCAGTAAGAACCTGTGTCTCTAATTTAATGTATTCAACTCCTGCATGTACTATACATATATTTGTATTTATCATATGTTTATATGAGGGACAGCAAGAGAGCAAAGCAGCATATTTGCACATGTAGTAATATTATTTGCTGTTGTATGAACACTGCTTGTAAATTAACCATGCAACCTACAAGGATATATTAAAAAAAAAAAAAAAGAAGAAAAAAAAAAACTACTTTAAATTAAATGAGATCAACTAGGTTTTGAAATAAAGAACTGAGACATGTTTTCTGAACACATAATTTGTCAGCTGGTGTTCAAAATTGGGATGTTACTGGCTTCTATGAAGCACTTTTAGAGCTATGAAGAGTGGTGCTGTAAAAATAAAGTGACTGATGTTCTGCCAATAGAAACCTCAAAAGGAGGTTGAAAAACACAGCAAGAGTTGCTTCTGAAGCTGGAGATAGGGAAGCATTATGTTTTATTTTGCCCTCTGATATAAGCCCCAAAGCATTGTTTCACTAAAATGGGTCTGCTACCTGAACTGAGTCCAACTCAGTCTCTCAGCACAAGCGCAGTGATGAAAAACCCATTCAGTGTGTCACTGTAAAATTTCCTTGTTTATTGCTGGAGTGAGCAGAGCGCAGGGTCTTCACGTCCACAGGTTTTGACTTCTATTTTATTGCTTACTGAGGAGATGTAGAACCAGCTGTGCACTGCTTATTCATTCCAGGGAACCGCTACTTGTTCAACATCCCCACTGACAGCAAGAGGACTGCTTCAGCTGTAACTGTTCACAGTTACAGGGAACTGTGTCTGAATCCTTAAGGACACACAAGGGTGCTGCTGTGATCAATGAAAGATGGGAAAATGGCTTACTTAATGTGGAAATGCTTTTGTTTTGACTGTTCATGCAAAATCCCCTTGTCACTCCAGCATGCTTTTGAGCCTTTGAATGCAAGAACTTTATTCCCTAGTCATGTTTTCCAATGAGTAAAGAGAATTTCAGGATCACGATTCTAACCCTGGACATACCCCTTTGTCCCCAGGAAGCCTATGCCAAACAGAAGCTAAAGGTCTGACCAGGGCTTATACTGGCAAGCAATCATGATGCTTCTGATACAGAAGCTTTTGGGGAATACATACAGAATCTCACAGTACCTTAAAAATGACAGCCTGGAATGTGCACATATTTTCTCACTATCTTTGAAGTTAATCAATGTAGTTTAGTGCAAGTCCTTTAGTGTTTAATGTTGATCCTTGTTAAGGTGAATTTTCCGTTCTAATACACTTCACGCAAAGTAAATTTGACATTAACACTGTTGGATAATCTTAGCCCCCTCAGTCTGAATATTTAAAGAAGGATGTAAAATATCTTACTGAGATGAATCTTGTAATGTTGGTAAGTTAAAAAAAGAAAAAAAAAAAAGCAACAGGTATTTCATTTCTGTTCTTACTGTCCAACATTTATAAGGAAAGAGATGGAATTTATTTCTTGGACATATACTTGACACATATGTTAGAAACATGATTTTCTGTTCTCTGTGCTCAACAAATAATGGAGTTTTTTTGCATAATCTCCAATAGATTTTTATTTTTAATAGTTTTGGATTTTGTAATCTTTACCTTAAATTTCTAAAGGTCTATGAGAAGCATGTAAGTAACTGGATGAATAAAACTGTGCATGTGTCTGAGACAAAATCAGCAAGATGCGAAGTGGACACAGCATAATGAGAAGAACATTTTTATAGGAGAGCATAAGTGTATGTTTTAACTGCAGCTGGGTTTATATAGCAGATTTATCTGAACTAGTGCAACTCCAGTGCAGATAACGATGCATTCTCAGCCTTTACTGGATTATGCCAAACTGCATGTCACTACAGATAAAATTGCTGTGGTTGCCAAAACTATGTAGATTAAAGTTAGCTCATGTGTGATAGCTTGTTCTGAGGTCAGACCTGTGATAAGAATTCAAGTTGTGTACATTGCTTAAAAGAGTTAAGTTACAACTAGCAGAAATCATGAGTTCAGCAAGATGATGGGAACATTCATTCTCTCAGGAAAAGAAAATCTGATAGGCCTAACATCTTCACCAAGCAAGTAGATTATTTTGAACCAACAGTAGAGACTTATTTACTTCAACTATTTAATTCATTTAGGTTGTCTGGAGAAATCTCAGCTATTGCAACAAATAACAATTGTGGCACTCTGAAAGTCAGAGGAGAATAATTCAAAGCTGAAATACTCCAGGACTATCTCTTCAGTATGCCAGCTTTATAAATAATATATGTACCTCATCCTTAAGTACTTGGCATCATTATTTGAACACCAGTTCATTCCAGAGGAAGATGGATTGTATTTGAGAAAGTCATATACTGGTCAATATTATTCAAGACATCAAAGAGGATTCTGAAAAGGCAATTGTAGCTCTGCCAACAGCATATGACAGTCTAAAACACCAAAAGTACCCTGCCAAAAAATATTCCATAATAAAAAGATTGTCCCTTGATATGTCTGGAGCAATCCCTATTTGATGCTGATAATACCTAGAATTGTAAAAAGCATAAGTTGCATTCTAGAGGAACAATGATTTACTGAAAAAGAGTACAGTGGCACTATAACCATTCAAAATTTATTTGAATGAACAACCTATCCAAAAGCTTCAGTAACCTTCCAATATCTGTACTGTGCTCTCAGATAAATATATATATATACACACATATATAGAACACATGACCACATATATCAGACTCAGAATTCTAGGGAAGTATTTATTTTAACCAGCTTTATCCACACAGAAGCTGATCACGGAGTCTAGGAAATTATCTTAGGATAAAATGAATTACTCTCTGAAGTTGTCCATTTCTTTCTCCATTGACTATAGGAGGATCATGAATGGCTAATGTAGACTGGACAACTAATTTTTAAAAGGCTGAAGCTAGATGAAGTGAAGTGTGTTATAGGAAAGCATTCAGAAGGAATTTAGGATGCACAGGACAAGCTGACGATACTAAACATTCAATAAATGCATTTTCATTGGGCATCGGGAAGTCAAAATAATGAGAAAGCCTTTTGCCACAATAGGACTGTTTAAAAGCTGTTGCATACTATACAGCTGGAAATGTGGCACTTAAACCTCAACATGTAATAAGTGATGTGAAATAAATGTTCATGTTTCTGAACACATATCTGCAGATCTGAGAATAAATTGGCTAACCTAGAGACACCAGAATCCCCTCTAAACAAATATGAGTAGGGCAAAAAGTAATATAGTCAAATTTAAACATTTTAATGTAACTGATTTAAATGGGAAGACGGAAAAACAGATCTGAAATACTTATCATTTTTTTTTTACTGCTGGAATAACTGTATAATGCTGTGGGACCACCCAGATTTACAGATCAAGTTGTAACATAAACCTTATTTGGAGGAAATATGTGATGATAATAGGAGGATGTCAGTAAGAAGGCTGCAGTGTACTTATACCCTTAAGAGTCCACTCCTGTGATATCTGTGACATAATAATAGGCTAAAACAGAATCATATGCTAATACTCTTACTTACATTTCCCTCAGTTATTTCACAAACTAAACTTCCCCAGACATTTGTAAGAGTTATACCTGATCAAGGACCAAGCAAAGGCAAAATCAGCAAATCAAGAACAGGTAATTTCAGGAAAGTACATTGATTAGCTATCTCTATTCTTGTTTAAACATATTCCTGCTACATTGTTGACTGAGAGGATTTGCATATGAAAGCAGGCTATGCTCCAGTGTTGAAGAAATGGTGCTCACTGTGTATTTATGGAAAATAAACTGTTAAATAGTGACAACCCATTGTGAAATGTAAAGGGCGGGAAGAAAAGAGAGGGAAAAAGAAAGAGAGATAGAAATCTAGCAGTTTTTGACAGGTGTGCATAAATCTTCCTGAAGGGTAGAGTCACCTGAGAAAAGAGTGTGAGAGAACATTAAGCCTTAAGAGTTTTGCAGGATTCCTTAGGAAAATGTTGAAGTTTGAAAGGCACAGACTGGCACATCCAAACACAGAATGAGGATCATCAGAAAAGCTCATTATGAGGTATTTGACTCAACGGACCACATTTGGAGTCATGCCTGATAGGGTCAAATATTGGTAAAGGACAAAACCATACTTTTTCTGGCTGCTGTGCAGTTGCTGTTCATGATGGACTGCCTCTGCAAACTTTAGCAAAGCCAGCATTACTGAGCAGTCGCATTTCAATGTCCTGCCTTAAAAGAAACTAGACTGGGCAAATCTTACCGTCATGGTTCAGCTCCAGCTTTCTAGGCCAATCTTTTTACACATGCAGCACTCTTGAGCTGAGTGATGAATGAGAGTGGCTACAGTTCATCTGTGCTGGAATAAGAGAAACAGCTTTGCATCACATAATTTCGTTCTCACAAAGGGAACAGAGTAAGGCATTGAAAGGAGAATGGGGTTCTATTTACCCTTCATCCCTTTATCAGTCTCTTGCAATTCTCAACTTTGAACTCAGTATTTATCTCTGCAAGGCCACCCTAGAAAGTGAGGAACTGTTTGCTTCTGGTTTGAGTTAGTTTTGTTGTTTTTTGTCTTAAGTAGGGGAAAAGAAGAAACAAGGAATGCTGGTACTAGGTGAGGTGCCTGTTAATTGCCCACACTTCTCCCTTCCCAGTTTTCCATATGTTTATGGGGGCGGTCAGAACAGTAGCATCGCAATTTCTTCCCAAGTATGCAAAGAGCTTTCCTGAGGGTACAGACAGCTTGTTTGTCCCTGCTTTTCTTGGATGATGGTCACAGAGTTCACTGCTTGTGGAAACTCAAAATAGAAGAACCCATCCCTCTCCACCACCATGGACTATGTTTCATGTGCGATGACCACACACAGTGATATTTATTTGAAAAATGTAGAAAGATAAAAAGAACAAGTCAATGTAGAATGAACATGTTTAAGCAGCTATTTAGATCTAAGACTTGGTTTATGTTTGTGGCATGTTTTTCTTTCCCAAGAAATAAGAACTATGGATGAACCAGATATCAGATAATTCCCATTTTCTCTCTCTCTTTTTTTTTTTCTTTTGTTGTTGTTGTTTTATCAGACAAGATCATACTAGAAAATCAATAAGGAATTTCAGAAGATTAAATGGTTAGTAAATAATTTCC
Organism: Anser anser; assembly: GCF_964211835.1. NCBI lineage: Eukaryota > Metazoa > Chordata > Aves > Anseriformes > Anatidae > Anser > Anser anser. The sequence continues at coordinate 81,787,890 of NC_139723.1, read as the reverse complement.
TTTTCAATTCACAAGGTCTTTAGATAGTTGTTACTAATGACTAAGAGAAAAGTGGTCATTTCAGCTCATGCTTATATGCACTGACAATGATACCACTTGGTCTGCTCAGAACTACCTGCTGATGTTAATACAAACCTGTTATGTTAGTTCGCTGGGACAAAAAAAAAAAAAAAAAAAAAAAAAAAAAAAACTCCTATCATTATGTATAAAAGGAATTCACCCGTGGGAGTGAAACACCAAACATCTCCGCCATTCCAGCCACCCCTTGTTGCTACCAGCATGACAGCTAACAGGACAGCATAACCTCAACATTAGCCCCTTTCTCTCCAAAACGGGCAACAGATAAATAAAAAAACGAACAAAACCAAGCCAAGCCAAACTAAAAAAGATGCTAAAAGTATAAAATATAGTCAGAGCCTTCCTAATGGCTTAAATGATGAAACGGAAAAAAAAAATAAAAAATAATAATAAAAAAAATCCCACAATGTCTCTTTATACTTCTCTTTAGAACAAATACAATTTACCTCTGAGAAATCGAAAGGCTTAAATCCACAAAGATATAAAGAATGATCTGTCTCAGCTAATTTTAGGTGCTTATATATGCTGTGTTTATTCCCCAGCTAGTTTTGAGGTTGTCTTTATGGGAAAAAAGAATTAGGAAAAACAATCTCTTCAAGTTGAAATATTTTAGATACCTACTTGAGAATAAGGTGCATTGTGCCCTAGCAATAACTATTTCTCTCCTTGTTTTCTTAAGAGATCCAAAAACTAATCCACTAGCTCAGGAGTAAGATCTACAACTAATCAAATGAAATCCACTGGTAGTACTGGCAATAATGAGAGTGGTGACATCTACTGAACTCATACGGGTACCACCAGATGCCAAAGCTTCAAGGCAAGCAGGGTCTTTATACAGTGTATGGGGACAGATACATATATAAGAACAGGATCTTCAGGAGCTAAAATCTGAGTGGTTTACTGAAAACCATCAGAGCACTCCAAAAGATTCATTTTAATGCAAATACTAACCCTCAACTGAAAAGCCTCCCTCTCTTTACACTAGATTGCAAACTATCAATCCTCTGGAATTCAGAGCTACAGAAGGTGATTTTTTTTTTTTTCCCCTTTAAAAATCAACATGGAAAGGAAGAGCTAGTGTATTCACTCTACCTTAAACGTTCAGCAGATGCAGCACTTCCTTTGGAGCTGAAAGATCTTTCTCTAAATACTCAAAGTGAGATTTATGAGACTGGCACGCTCATACCTCAGGAGGGAGAGAATCTCCACTGTGTGATCACGTATTCTTCAGTGCATTTCTGCCTTGGTAAGAAAAAGCAGAAAAAGGAAAGAGAGGAAGACAGTGGTGTAGAAATCAGGGGACTTCAAATGACGAAGTATTAAGTACAAGTTCATGCTGTATAAAATACTTTATTAAGTATTACATTTTATTATAAAATATATTGATTATCTAAGTCTGATCAGTCCCAATGGGCCTTGATCTGTCAAAAAGTTGTGGCATGGAGAATTCAGAGGTTCCTGGATTTATAAACCTTTTTTTTTTTTTTTTATATATATATATATCATAGGTCGGGCCATGGAATCATAGGATAATTCAGGCTGGGACCTGAGGAGGTGCCAACCTCCTGCTCAAAACAAGGGCAGCTGAGGTCAGACTAGGGAGACAAGGTGGGCACTGGTCAAGTCCAAACAGGTTGCCCCCAAACTGTGAGACAGCCACCTAAGTGGGAAATAGAAAAAATAATGGTGCTAAGGAAATAAAGCTTATTGTTACTCTCATGACTAGCTTTCAGAATCAACTCAACATGTCTGTGAAAAATATGATTCAGTTCTCCCAGGAATCTTCTATGTAAGACTGATCCAACAAGCACCATTAGAAAAAGCTGAGCCAAATGGCTCATACAGGGCAGGTGGAGGGAAGACAGTTAGCCAGATTTCAGATGACTGAATACATTTGGCGGAATGGCTACCTGAGATCTGCCTGAGGCTTGCAGATATGATGCAGAGAGAGAAATAGGAGGTCTATTTCTGAGTGGAATGAGAGTTGGAGGCACCTGAATAGCTCTCCTGGCTTCAGAATCCTTCTGGATTCTAGGCACAGGCTGTAATTCTAGGTGCATAGGCATAGGAGTTTCTTATTATGCATATATCTGCAGGTAGAAACCAAAGCACAAATGATTTCAATCTTTATAGTATTAAAGCAAAAGCTAAACAGGGATTCCAAGGATTAAAAAGCATTTTGGGAAGTCAGTGCTGAGTAATTTGCCCATTCCTGTGAAAGAAGCCTGTCAAGGAACTGAAAACAGATCTTCCAAACCTCATTACAGGGCTTCAAAAACCACACACTTTCCTTTAAGATAATGTTATCAAATGAATAAGCAAAAAGCAAAACATTGGTGGTTGCATGAACTGAAAGTTCTAAAACCCTTTTATTCTATCTGGGTCAGTGCAAACAGCCCTACCTGGTTTTCCTTTGTGGGAATTGAGTCCGAACTCCCTGGCCATTGCTTCAGACCGAAAAAGTTTTAAATCAAAAACAAGTAAGAAAGAAAAAAAATTCAAGTTCAGCAAACTTTCACAGTGCATAAGAGCCACTAAGCATATAGCTGTATGTTCTCAGAGCAAATGACATGTGCTTTTTTGCTCTGGTGAACGATCCATATTTTAAATGTCCCCGTATACCATTATCATGCATAACAACCTGTCACTATTATTCATGTCTCTTTCCCAATATCCATATTTTGACATTACCCCTGAAAAGATACAGTACGCTCAGTGGCTTCTTAAAAATAAATAATTGAAAGCTACTGTAAATTATATTAAGCCTTGACATGGCTGACCCTCTCTCCCCTCAGTCCATTGCTATCTCTTTAAATGTATTCCCTCCTAAATTATATTGTAATTTGGAGGTGCTGAAGTCTTAAGTTTTTTGACTCAAATGTAACTTCCTTCCCTATGCATAATTCATTTTCACTTTGTTCTTGGTGCTGCGTGTGCAATCGCATTTTTGGCAGCCAAATGCAGGCTGAAATCAACAACTCCGTAAAGGGTGAGAATGAAATCAGAATGGACGGCTTGGCAGAAGAAATATTAAGCATGTCACAATGTTTTGTACTCTATCTTGTGAAATGGAGACAAAAACCTCAAACAACTGTGAGTTTAAAAGGAGAGAATGACATTTAAAGTCTGAAAATTATCCACTGCTGATGTCATGCTGTTGTTGCATTTAATTACATTTCACATCACATAAGCTGATGGCTTCTGAATGTTCTTATGCCATGAGGTTTTTTGATGTGGAGCATACTTTCCCATTTTTATTTTATTTTTTTTTAAGGTGGAATAAGTCAGTCAATCTTTAATCAAACTTAGATAAGGGACATCAGGTTCATCTGACACAAAAGGAGTATCATCAGCTTTAGAAGACTGACCTTACTTTCTGGTACAAGATTCCTGCAGAAGTCTTGAAGCTCCCATGCCATTAATATGCTACTTGGGCCAAATTTCAGCCTCTTTAAACCAAACTAGTTTTGCCAGCTTATGTTGACAGACAGTCGTACCTTTTTTAGTCTTTGTTTTTCATCTTTCATCATGAATAAGTAGTACTGATAACAGACTCATTCAAAACATAACAGCAAATGTGTTCATCCCCTAGTATTATGGCTTCCTTAACATGTAATTATATCTGCATATCAGACATTGTGGAATAGACAGCAAATTAGACAGAAGCCGAGTTGTAACGTGATGGATCAATGACAAAACCATGTCATGTTGATATACATTCATGAAGATGTCACATGACTGAGCAAAGATGACTTTTTTTTTTTTTTTCCTTTTGAGATCATATAGCGCTTCAAAGATAGGATGGCGAAGAGGAAGTTGTGAAAATTCAAAACAATCTAGGAAAGTGAGGAGTATAGAAGGATAAATTTACAGGAAGATATTGAATGATGTACAACTGCAGAGGTGGCATGTAATGACTCAGGAAGACTTACGTAAAACCAGTCAAAAAGAGAGATGGTAGATAGCAATAAGTGATTAGAAGGAAAGGATTAAAGATGGAAAAGAAAATAGGATCCAAAAGGCAAGACAAATCTCTCTGTTCCTTGAGCCGTAGAACCCCTGCTCCCAAGCAAAAAGTACTTAGGGACTTGTCATTTGCCTGAATAAAGTTGTATGTCCAGATGTTATAAACAAGCACTCCCGCATTATTAGAATTGCCTAAATCTTATTGGTGGGGCTGATGGATTATAGTGACTACCACAATATATGTGTCAGTAATGACAGCCCACCTGGCTAACGTGGTCATTCCTTTTCTCACATCATCCTCCCTCGCCCCATAGCAGGCTTAGCTTCTGGGTATTGCAGTGCCCTCAAATTCCTGTCTGTAATTCTGAAGCATGGCACAACTTTGTCCCTCTTGAGAGGCTGAATTACTTCCACGAGTGACCAGTCTCTTCCTGCCTCTTCCCCCTACCCCAAGCAGTCTCACTTAATCACAATATTACTCTAGAGGACAAACAGTCCCCAGCAGAACTCAAGAGGAGGTTGCTTGGTATGGTAAATGACCCGTAACTTCACTTGTTTAGGTTTTCCCCAATTCCAATTTATGATTTTCTTCTGTTTGCTTTTCCCTCCTGACTCCTCACTATCCATCTGTCCCAGCATTGCACCTTGCACACACCGCTATGCCAGCGAGGCGAGTGTTATTTGTATGGTAACACTTTCCCCTGATCTGCCATTCTGTTTCTTCCGTGTTGTTCTGCAGGGCTAGAACAGCTGTCCTGAGGTAACATGCCAAGCCCCTTAACCTTGCATTATTCAAATCTCTCCCTAGGGGAGTGGGAAAGTCTGTGAGCATCCTCCACTTATGGGAATCTTCTTTTGTCCGTTAATAAGGTATTATCTGTGCCCTGTTCCTCTTGCTACACAGAAGAAGCCTATTACATTAAAGATGTTGCATTTTCATTAAGTCTGTTTTGATAAGGCTGAAATGTCCACCTCGACTAGCTAAGATAAAGTGTGAAGACAAAGAAAATAGTTCAAATGGGACATTTAACTAATCTCCTTTTAAAGCCCTGACATGAAAACTCCACGTGAATTATCAGGAAGAAAAGGAAAACGTGTGAAATGGAAGCTACATCAGTAGATTTTGACAGCTGCGATATTATAGACTGAATTAATGTTCCATAAATATACATTGGGCATTTCCATTATAGTAATGTCAGCTCTCATTGTCAGTTGAAAAGGTGCCTATATAGTAAACCACATATGACTACCGAGTTGACACTTGAGTTATATTTTCTGATAAAAAATGGTTTTGTTATATGATGGGATATTTCCAATATTTAATTTTTCTGTACTAAACATATATATAAAATAATTATTATACATGTATATAATAAACATATATATACCTGTATATAATAATAATTTAAAAATTACAAGGAACAAGTTTGTATATTATTCATCGTAATATAGCTCATCTAAAAGTGAGGTGACAAGATTTTTTTTAATTATTATTTTATTTTATTTTATATTTTATATATGGAATTGGCTTGGAATTGGCCTATATATACATATATATTGGCTTGGAATGATGGCCATGGAACTAATTAAAGAAGTTCTCTAACACCCAAAAGAAAAGATGAAAAAATGTGAGAACTTCTGAACTGAAGGGGCATTGAATCACTGGTTGCCTGTGCCTGGAAGAAAGTTGTGATACACTTTTTGTGAAAATTACTTTTTTTTTTTCACCAAATAAAATTAGATAAAATTTGAGCTTTTTTTTTTTTTTTTTTTTTTCCTCCCCTACCTTCCATTCAGGGACATGCAGTTTGTCTGGACACGTGGTTCAGGGGAACTTTGGCATTAGTCTACACCCTGGGGAGGTATTGACTACAGTGTTTGAAAATGTGCGCTCATTCAACAAGCAACAACATAACAGATGGGTGAGCTGGTCACAGTAGCAATGACTTTTCCTTGTATTACCACATCACAGGAAGCTTCTGAGAGAAAGCCTCAACTTCACACAGCCTTAACTTCAAGCAAAAGATGAATAGAATTTTTCACATCCTTACATTGCCTAAGAAGCTACTCAGACTGAAATGTCACAGTTCTCCTTAGCACAAAAGTAATCATGGGGTATAATTGTCATCTTTTATGTAAGTTACAGTTCCACTCAAATTTCAGGCATGTTTAATTTGACCACAGCAAACTATCTAAACAAGCAAGCCTCAGTACTTCTACTACATCAACAACCAACTTAATAACATCAGCTTATATTTTTGGATGAATTTTCTCTAGCTTACTGAAAATGCTATTTCCTCATCTCGCTGCCATAGGCTAGTTAACTGTAGTGGGGCCGAGTTTCAGATGTAATGAATAAAATGAAAAAAAACTAGTGTCAGAGACAAGAACACTGGCAGCAGCAATTTGTGGGAGAGTCTGTCTCGTTGTAATTCCTGCCTCCTCATCTTTCTCTTTTGAAGTAAACCTGAACCAACAAATAAATAAACAAATAAGGAAGAGAGAGGAAATCAGTGAAGGAAAAGAGCTATTAGGACACAGTATTCTCATTATACTGATCCTGTGGTGAAAATCTCATGACATTGTGTAGGTTCCCAGTCTTAAGACTGTAACCAACCTACACTGTTTGGACAAGTTCAGTTCTACAAACTTGTTTATGGCCATAAAACAAATTTAGTAGTGAAGCAGGGAACAGACACAAGGATTTCTGCTGATTCTAGTCACCCACTTTAGCTGTAAAAGCAGTTGTATTACTATAGAAATCCAGGTAACATACTATTACTAGCAAGTCAAACTAGCAAATACTAAATTTATGCAAGAAAAAAAAAATTCTCAGACTGGTCTATCTTTTTTTCTTTCTCTTTTTAGCACTGCATCTTTGTGACTCACTCTGGCCTGCCTCAGACATCCTTCTGTTTCAATGTATTTACACCATTGGCACTTCTACATACAGCTGTTGCTTCCTCACTTGGTCACCGGAGCTAAGAAGAATGCATTACTCATTTGATTCCTTTCTAATTAATTGAGATTTCAGCAATCTGTATAGGTATTAATACCAGCTCAGCTGATTCTATTTGAGATCTCTGCAGTAAAACAGCCAACCCTAAAATAAACTGCTGTTAAATAATGCTACCCAAGTTTCTCTCTTTTTTTTTTTTTTTTTTTTTCTTTCCGTCTGGAAAGAAAGAAAGGAAACTCCTGATTCCAAACAACTGTAGAAATAAGAAACATCAGGGACCTTGTCAAGGTCTGCATTGAGTAGTGTACAACATTCACAGCATGACTCAGGCATGGCCAAGATTTGAACCTATATGTGCTAAATTTATAACATTGGTCATTTAACAACAGCATTTTTGACAGATCATGAAAGCCTGTGTTTCTCAGAAAGGTCTTTCAGAAGGCTTTCATAGAAAGTTATGGAGTAGCATTCCAAATGCTATAAAATTTTGGGGTCTGTATACTAAAATATAAACATTTTAAGAATGGGCTGCTTAGTGAGGGTTTGAGCATTTTCTCTTTCCCTAAAGGCCAGTAGATCCAATAAATGTTTTTTTTTCCATTGCATTTTTCAATACCATTTTTCTTCATATGTGTGAAAATACTGTATACCTAAGTATAACACCAGCCCTCTGTATGATAAAAAGTCATTGTTTCTTGGCTTTTGCTCATTAGTTCAGCTCTCCTTAACATGCATTATTTGTGCGCTCTGTTCTTCTTAAATTCAAGCTGTCTTCTAGGCCAGATGCACAGAATTTTAAAATTCTTTTATATTCCAGCCCCCTACAGCAGCAAAGTATCAGATTTTACTTCTGCATCAAACACTGAATTTACTGTGATGAAAAGTTGGTATAATATTGGTCCCGAAATGCAGGTGGTAATGTTATCTTTTCATAGCTACATATACACCTCTCTTGAGGAGATTTCTTTTAGCTTAAGTCTTGGAGACTGTGCTTTTGAGTCAATATTATGCTGTGATAATTCTTTGAAACTTTATTTCTTTATATTAGCACCACTGGACAATATCCTTCTTTGAGTGAAAAAACCATCATTTACCAGTAGCTTATATTCAGACTAGTCCCTGCAGCACTATTCAGAAACACATTTTCTATTTACATTTGTCTCTCCCTGCTCTCATTTCACTTCCCAGAGCTTTTCTCCCCATTCTGCAGTAGGCCTGAATTTTGATGAGGCCAAAACACAAAGCAGTCATCATGAATGACTTATTTAGATACACAACTTTTAGCATACTGCTGATTCGGTTACTACATCAGTCAAGTTTCCTGACTACTCTTCCCAAAATGTAGTAGTTCCAGAAGGATTTGGAGGAGCACTACAATAGCCCAGGAGTTGCATTTGTTCTTGCTTTTGCTGTTGCCCAGCCCTGATTAGAAGAAACGCTCCTATTAGCTAATTGCTTTCGCAGTAGTGACAGATGGATGAAGGGTGCATGTGCTGAAAAACTGAGAGGAAAAGGGGTTAATGTTGCAGATCACCTCATTCCCCTTTTATTTAGGCTTCTCTAAAGCTGTTGATTTAATGGAGTGATTTCTGACTGGGTCTCGAGCACTGACTGGAGAATTAGGCCCATGAGGTCTGGTGACCTCTGGGTGAAGGCACTGCAGTTGTGTGGCTAACAAGGTACTAATTGGTACCAGAGTGAGGATAAAAGCAGTTACAAGTAGTTGATTGAGAGGCAGCATTGTACCCCAAAGATTTGCAAGCACTGAGCTTTGTGGTTGGGAGGAGCCAGGAACTACTCTCCTTGCTCATTTACTGCTGGATCTTCTACTGTGACTGTTTCTGTGAGAAGACAAGCCTTTGGCTGGCACTGCTCTTCTGGGCGAGCTGCTGGATTGGAGAGGGAGGTTAGACATTTAACTAATGGGTGTGGATGTGGCTCACTCAGTTATGTTTGTTAAGAGCACAGATACAAAATCGTTCAGAAGATAGAGCTTCCTCTCTTCTGAACCCTTGAAAGAGTTGTGATGCCTTGGTTTCTCCATCCTATTTCCCCCAAGATTATTTTACATTGCCAGCTGCATTCTGTCACTAGTGGGCATAGCTTAGTTATGGAACTTGGTAAACCAATGTTGATGGTTGGATTTGATGGTCTTGAATGTCTTCCCCAACCTAAATGATTCTTTTATATCTCTTTCCCCTTTGCCCATCACTTTCTGTATGTCAAATTCCAACCTGCTAATGCAGCTTCACTGTGCTTAGGAGTTCCCCATGCCTGAAGTCAGGAGAACAAAGAGAAAATAAAGGTCACGCACAAGAATCTGAGGGTGTATTTCCAAGCTGCACATACTCAGGAGTGAAAACAATGCTATCCTTGGTAAAGCGGCAGTAAAAGAAGCTGTGCCTGTGTTTTTGGTACTCCAACTGCGACACAGCTTTGCTTTTGTAGAGTGCTTGTTTTTAAAACAGTTCATTTTGGAAGGAAGGAAGGAATGAGCATGCTCCAGGAGTATATCGGTCAGTACCTCCAATGAGAAACCTAGGTTATACATCGCTCTCATTTAAAGCTTGTTGAAAAATTTTCCTGTGCCATTCATAAAGCAAATTCCTCATCCTTTCCAGGCAGCTGCTCATCTCTCTGTTTCCTTTTACTTGAAACAAAAGGTGCAATATTGACAGCCTTGTCATCTACAAATGTGTACCTTTTGAGTAGCCACAATGAAAGCAGGGAGGGAAGCAAAAAGGAAAAGTTAATATATTGGTGGGAGTGCTCCTAAAATGTTTCACTTTTGTTGTTGTTGTGGTTTGGTTTGGTTGATTGTTTTTGCTTTTTATCTGTTTTGTTTTTATGAGGCATCAGTGGCACTTTAAATTGCTGCTGAGATGAATGGAAGGTAATAGGAGATGTTCCTGAAGTTTGTTTTCTAATCAGATCAGACTGGATCTTATTAATAAAAGTGACTACTCTGAGCAGAACTGTCTGTGGCTAAATAATCAGTTTTGTTATTGAGAAGTGATTAAATTGCCTAAGGAAAAAATTATAAATTATACCTGGTTTACTAAGATTTAAATTAAGGGGCTTTTTTTCCTCCCTAATCCATCTATTCTGAATTGCTTTTCTGTTTTATTTATATATTTGTCTTTATTTATTTAATTTCAGGCATATTGTTTATTCCATAACATTCAGATCTGTTGATCTCTCTGTTTCAGACTATATTGCAACAAGCACTGACAGCAGTCTCCTCCATTTAAGGGGTGGGAAAGCTGTGTACAGGAAGGGAAGATGTAACCAAGAGTAAATCTGAGTGGGGAATAGAAGTGAAAGGAAAGGAAAACAAGAGATTATTTTCATGCAGTTCTAGTAGCTTCACAATTAGCAATTCACAATCATCACAATTAGCTTTACTAGTAGATTTGCTAGAAGGTAGAACTTGGGATGCTACATTTAGCACAACTGACTTTATAGAAAGCCTAACCTCTTCACATCTTTATTTTCAGAAAAGACAATATTCCAGCAACATAGACCATAACGTATGTTGTTTCTGATTTAGACCCTGAGTTGTCATTTAACTTTAACTGAGTTCTTAAATCTTTTTGACTCCATCACATGCTTAAGTGCTTTGCTGACTCGAGATCTTAATGAGGCCCCCTGCAATGATTCCTTGTTGGTCTCTGGTGGAAGCTCTGCCTGCAGCTTTCGAACACGAGAATACGTAGCTCCAAATTCCCACTCTGCTTTTCAGCTAATTTTTCCAACTTGAGAACATCCTTCCCCAGTTCAGGCTTGATTGCTTGATTACAACACTGAGCACACTGATGGTACTCCACAAATAATGCTTCATAATTAGCACTACTGATAAGAGAGAAAGACAACATCAAAATAATACTTAATGGGCACAGCGCAACAATGTTAATGGGTCAAATTTTTTTCTTGCCTTCACAGTGCAGCTGAAATAAGTTTATTTCTGTTACTTCAAGCTGGTAATTACTTATGTTAAACTCAAGGCATTTCCTAGTACCAAAAAAAAAAAAAAAAATCACACCAACCCGAACTTAATTAAGTATATAAGACTTCTCTGAACTTACAAACTTTGGAAACCAGGTCCCTGCCTCCCACAGCAATGAGTACTGATTATCACAGCATCCATTGTGATGTTTCTTGCTGTCACCCCGGGGGAACAGATGAGCATTGTGATGCGCTGTGAAGGTACCAATGGAATGAAATACCCTTTAGGTGCTGGAGTTGAGGATCTCACTGAGAAAACCTTGGTGGTCCTGTTCCTAATTAATATCCTGAGAAGCTTTCACATGACAGGAGCTCACTGGACCCCAGGTGTTCCAGTGTCACATAGAGGCAAGGTCCCTCAAGTAAGAGGGTCAAAATGAATTCAGGATTTGATGGTTAAAAGCGGCAGCTTGCATTTGACACAGACATGGACTATGTACTAGAACAGGACTGGAAGACTGTAAGGAGTGGTCTTTGTGAATAAGATTATTTACACTTGGGCTTTTTCATGGGCTGGAGTCCCCACACCAGGTGTAAGCTTCTCAGAGGTGTAGGAGTTGCTATTGCAGTCTGCACAAGGGCTCTCTCCATCTCGGATCAAAGGCATATCTCCAGCTGCAGCCCAACCTTGAGGCAGTAACAGTAAGAAGAGGTGAGAAAAAAGGAGGCAGCTATTTTCCTGACGTGCAGGTGGTCAGAAGTATTCTTATGACCCTGATGTTACTCATTCTTCCAGAGGTAGTTGCAGAGAGTTTCTAAACCTTCAAGCTAAGAGGGTTTTATTATTATTGTTGTTTTATTTTATTTTCCCCCCAGCTTCTTATTTCATGTACTTAACCTGCCAGTATTATTTTCAGTTTCTTCTACTTACAAAAGGCCCCTAGAAAACCCAGGAATAAAATTCTGTAAGCGAGATTGCAAAAAAAAAAATGTGACCAAAAAAAAAAAAGAAAACAACAACAACAAAAACATAAATCAATCAATCAAACAAAAAGCCCCTGCTTTTTTTTCCTTTTTTTTTTTTTTTTGGTTAAGTTATGTATGGTGGCTTCAAAAACCTGAAATTCAAGATAGAAGTTGACTTCTTCCTGTGTATTTAATCCTTGAGGCATATGGAAAGCCCCCTAACTTTGCATAGGATGCAAGACCAAAAGACTTTGTTAATATACTGATTTTGCTAGTGCATATTTATATGTGCATAGGTGTATATATAAAGTGCATATTAAATATATGTAAAATACACAGTGTGCACAGAATTTATATATTTATTTATGTATATATAACATCTGGACTTTGCAAGTGGGATGATGATAGGAGGAGGTTTTTTTATTAACCTAAGGTACTGAGAGAGAACAAAGGTGTGGATTTGCCTCTCAAGCTTCTGGGTACATCAAGTGTATTTATCTCCTGTTCTTTCTCCTCCAAATCATGGCCCAGCAAGTGAGATACTTCTGTTGTTCTGTTGCAGCTGTTCTGGAGAGGATCAGGAGATCACTGCTTCCTTTCAGGCTCGTGGGCATCAAGCAAGCATCTACAGAGCTAAGTAGGAAAACTGATATAGTGGGAAATCATGTTTAACTGTCCTTTCCTTTCTGTCCTGAGGATGTGAATAATAGGCACTGGAGACTCCATGGCATATGTCCATCGAGGTCAGTAAGTGTGTATATCCATGAATGCTACCACCACAGTCCCCAAATGTATTTTGGGATAATTATTCTTAGTTGCTATGAATTTCAAGAGGTCAGGGACAAATATTAGACTGTGAATCTATAACAGAGCTGAACTGCTACTAGTGGATACGACCTTTGATCTCAGAAGACACTTGGTTCTGAGTTCTTCTTTCAGATTATTCCCTGTACGGACCAGTACCACCACTGCAGTGAGAATAAAATGGGATAATGACTCTATTCCAGGGCATCAATGGGCAGAACATGTTTGCAATATGTTTAGTTGCCATCAATATTAATGCACTCATTTGAGGGGCAATAAATTGATAGAGTGTGGCCTTATAATGCATAAAAATTGCATCAGCTTCAGAGCCATAATGGAAAATTCCTCTATGAGTAGAAGTAATTGGGAAAAGGGCTTTTCCTAAAGTCATTTTATTTTACACTTTGAATATTTAGTCCTGGACAAGATCAGTCCTGCTATCTTCCTTTCAGAATCTAACTGTGACCAAAAAAAAGAAAAAGGGGGGGGGGGTTCTGATATAATAGTAACTTAAAAAATATGTGAATAAACTCATTGTTTCAGGAAAGATGATGAGAAGATCATTTGGGCCTTCTGCAATGCCTAAATCAGAAAAGAAAAAAAAGAAAAAACAAAATATAACTATCCTTAGCTTTATTAGTCTGAGGAAATGATTACTGCAGAATATCCTGAAAAAGAACAAGCCATGCATTAAGGTAGTTAGATATGTCTTTATACACCTATCCCTTCCTCTCACCCCCCAATCAAAAGAAGACATCAGAACATCCTGTTGAATTGTCACTTTGGCTGTATCTGTATCAGTAAATTAATCATTAAACTTCTGTGCATTTAATGTGTTTGTTTGTTTGTTTTGTTTTGTTTTACACTGCTGTCAGAAGTGTTCCTGGCCTGGTTTCTGTCCAGACCAACCAACGCACTCCCAAATATTTCCTCTGCACTGCTGATCAGAGCAATGATCACAATTAAAGGCACAAAAGACAGTTTGAATGCATCTGCCCTCTTCTTAGGGCTAAGTGTATGGATTAATAGTGTGAACGCAAGTCATTTTGTGCTTTTTGGCCTCGGTGTGACTGAGCACTCCCAGGGATTTTTATAATTTATTTCTATAAACATAGCCATCAAAACCATCTGTGACTAAGTCATTTAAGAGCCCCTAAAAACTCTGCCAAATTTATTTACTTAAGCTGGAAATCATATATATGCCATGGTGGGTTGACAACCCTATTTAAAAGAAAAAGATGTGTAGAGATTAATGTACCAAATCATGTTTAAATGACTGTACAAGATAGCATACACAAAAGTGAATTTTCTTCCTACCTAACACATATCACTTGTGACTGCAAACACCTCTCCTATCCAGGCTCCTGAGCAGGGGGCCAGCTGGGATAACTGGCACTTCTATAAAATAAGAGCCTGATGTGTGCCACTGAAACAACATGGTGCCGGTGGGTTCAGTCTTTGAATTAAAACATGGCCAGTGTGAGACACAGACTGACTTAAAGCATAGCTGGTATGAGGCATGGAGTTAAGTAAACCTACGAACAGGAGAAAAAAAACCAACAAACAAACAAAAAACCCTCATGTAGTGAGCTCTCCTACAGGGCGATTTAGCAATAACTAGCAGATACAATCATAACCCAGGCTTTAAAATACAAACAATAAATACTGTAAGAAAGAAAAAAATAAAAATAAAAGAAGAAGAATTAAAAATATAAGTAGTTGTAAGTATCCTCGTCTCTTTTGGTTTTTCTCCCTTCCACCAGCCCTACTCATGCTGTGTCGGGGCTGTGGCCTGATCCAGCAAACCATCCTGACAGGGAGACACGATGTGGCACTCAGCAGTGCCTGCTGAAATAGAGATGTAGAGAACTGCATGACAAGAGCATGCCGAAAAACACCACAGCCCGTGGCTCCTCATTATCCCTCTGTCTGTAACTCTACATCCTGACCTGGGGGGGATGCCTTAGGGTACCTCTGTACATATCCCGAGGTAAGAAATATCCAGCTGAGACAGAGGCAAATGCTGTACAATGGCAGCAGTGAGAACTGCTGTGCAAATCTAGCAGGTGAGCATCTTTGCAGTTCATTTTTTATTGAACTCTCCCCCTAATTTTTTATTGATGCTCCCCCCCGAGTGTCTTTTGAAGGGCATGACCATGAGAATGTAGTTTCTTCTCTTTGGGACAGACAGCAACTTAGCCTTAAAAATCTATAGGCATAATGTAAATGAGGAACTGGGTAGTGATGGAACAGAGTACCCTGCAGAGTGAAGAGGGGATGAGGAAAAGGTGAAATATCTTGAAGTTGTGAAACAGAAAGATGGAGAAAAGAAAAATATGTGGAGACTTTGAAAAGGGTCCATGACCATCACTGCACTGAGCACTGCTGTCACTGCCACTTAGTGTCCTCCATGGACCCATTACACCCATGGGTGACTTCAGATCAGGTTGACTAGTCATCTCTTAATAATAACATCGTTTGTATGGCAGTAACCCCTGGGCACCGTTCTGCGGATTCAGGATCCTCAGGTATTGTGTGTGGTGGTTTGTTGTTTTTTTTTGTTTTTTTTTTTTGTTTTGTTTTTTGGTTTACTTTGGAATTATTTATATTATATTGGAATATTTATTTATGTCAGAACCTGTCCCAAACAGCAGGTAGGGTCTGGGTTTGTGTTTCCCTCATCAATCTTTTTAATTCTGAGGCAGAAGCAGCAGTGATCAGCAGATGCCACAATATAACTGTCATCTTCGTGGGACCTGTTGCCTTCTGGTTTGCAGTTCACCAGAGCACCCCATCGTGCCCACAATGTCTCCCTGTACTCTCAATGGAGAAAATGCACCCTAGGATTTAATTGCACCAAGGAAGGACCAATAAAAATGTGATGCAGTAAGCAGCAGGGGGGCTTTTCAAACCCAGAAAGACCATGAATTCTTTTTCTCTTTCATTCTTTAACTTCTTTCTCATTTACATTTAGAAAAATGATATATAGTAATTAGGTTCCCTGCTCTGCCAAAACTTTAAATAGGCTCTTTTAAAAATAGCCTTTAAAAAGTTTTTTTTTTTTTTTTTCTTTTTCTTTAGGAGATGAACAATAGAACCAGTCTGTTTTTTTTTTTTTTTTTTTTTTTTTTTAACAATAGTCATTTGGAAATGCAGGCTGGATGCTGACAGGTTTTGACTAACAGAAAGTTGTGGAGCCTATTGTGGCACTTCTCCTTTTCTTTTCCTTTCTCCCCCTCCCCCTCTCCCTTTTGCCTCTTCCTTTCACTCACCATTGACAATGTACGCATTTGTAACTGAAGAAATTCTATTCTTAACAACTTAACAGTTGTATGAGTTGTTGCTTTTGTCAGTGGCATGGCCGCTGTTTCCACAAAGTAAATACGTTTCACTCCTAATTTCCCATTGAAAGACATTGGAAGGTTCCTGAAATTAATGGTGTAAGACAAGTTTACAAACTGGTAGGCTCTGATGTGAAAATTAGTGTGTCTCCTTTGCAGGGGTTAAGTACAGCAGGTTGGAATAACGGCGAGCAGCCTGCATACTCATAAAGCTCCTCAGCAAGGGAAAAAAAATGCCAATATTTCAGAGACTTGGAAACTGCAAGAGAGAAGAAAATATCAGAGTACATGTAAGGAGAGAGAGGGAGAAAACAGGCTTGTTGGCACAAAGAGGAAATTGCAGGACTTTTCAAGCAGAAAACTCTATTTTATTCTGAGAAATCAACAGCTTAGTTAAGGACCTGCTGTTGGCATCTTGCTCCAGCATAGTATGTGTTGAGCTCTGAATAATATTTGTGGGAAATTGTGGGGGGTTTTAAGCCAGAAAGTCACAGCACACAACTTTTGTTTTTTTAAAAAAAGAAAACTACCAGAGGAAGAAATTCATAAAACCATGGAAGTTGAATCTTCCATCAACGTAAATCACGAGTAATTCCAGTAAAGCCAGTGGAATTATCTGCCAATGTAAAATAAGGTGATGTGAGAAGAATTTAGAATTTGTTCTATTTCTTTCAAGATGATGGGGGGTGTAAGTCCTGGTCAGTCTTTTGCTCAGGAACAGCAATATGCTTCAGATATGCAGGCAGCCAGCAAGGTTGTTATCTAGAAAGGTTCTGAAATACTGCATCACACGAAGTGATGAAAATCTTTGACCATACCCAGATTTCTCCATATTTTTTTTTTCTAGAAATCTCTGCTAATGTTCCCTTGAACTTAATGGTAAGAAAGAACTGGCTTCTCCTCTCTGGTATTTTTTTAATATCAAGTTCCTTGATAAAAACATTCAAATTGTGGCAGTAAAAGATATGGTTTAATGATGGGAATTGGTAGGTCAGATTGACAGTTGGACTTGATGATCTGATGGTCTTTTGCAACCTATACAATGAAAACACAATCTATTCCATTTTGTTTTGTTCTATTTCTTACACTACCATCAACCTGTATTACCTGAGAGGTTTATTTTGTATTTTTCTTTTTGAAATGATGATATTTTTCCAGGTAATATTTCTTGATGTAGACTATCTCATTAACAGTAGGGCTAACTGCATATTTAAAACCGTGCTTTTTTTTTGCTTTTTGCTTTTTTTTTTTTTTAATTGAAATCAAGTCAGAAGAAGTTAAATGATGTTTACCTTTTCAAGTTTTCCAAAATTACTCACATTAAAAAAGCACATTAAAAGTGCTTTTGCTCACTTGAAAATAAAGTGCATTTTTACTGTTTTGAGGCACTTGAAAGGCTTCCAGACTATGAAAATATCAGTCATTAATTTTGTTAATTATTTTATGGATGCAATATATGTTACCCAGAAGTTTATATGGTAGGAAGAAATTGAATTATTTCACTATCCTCATTTGGGATGACCTGCCCATCTCCACTGTTTTCTACAAGTTACAGAGTGCAGTGACATCTTAAGCTCAGATGAGCACAACTTCATACCCTACGTTCGTATTTTGTGTAAAATATTTTTATCTTTGCAAAAACAACAAAATAAAAAAATACCACCAAGATATGCCCAGCTGCTCCTCTGATGTCTCCACTTCAAAAATCCAATTTGTGAAGCTGTTTTTCTACCACTCCCAATAACTATTACAGAATTGATCTTGGGAGGGAATAATTTTGTTTCCTTTTAAATTTTCAAAGTAAGCATAAGCAGGAGTGAATGCCTATGTTGAAATTGCACCAGGAAGCAAGGGATGAACTCATCCTCTTGGGAAAAGTACCAAAAGAGGTTTTATAGCAATGAATGATCAGTACTTTGCTATGTAGACTTATCTTAAAGGTACTTTTAATGGTAACTTCTACCATTTTTCAGCTGTGTTTTCTTGGGTGCATGTAGCTACTTTCACCCATCACTCATCCTCTCTGTCAATATCAATGATCATAAAAGGTAATATAGAGGCTAAAATGCTTGACATGTATTTGGTTTTGCTTTCTTTCTAATGAACTGGGTCGTGGATGAAAAAGATAAGAGAAAGAGATCAACTGAGAAATACATGTCCTGTACACCAAGAATTAATTTAATAAGCAGCCTCTCTGCTAGTGGGCGATTAAACTAAATTGCCAGTCTAAACTTTTCTATGCTGCATTTCAAATGTCAACACATTACATTGCTATTCCTCTTAATTTCTCACAAAGAAAATGCAAAATGAATTCATTATGCTGGAGTAAGTGGAGAAAATGATGAGTTTCTCCAGAAGAGTAGGCAATGGGGAGAGATTGGGCAAGGCGATTATATTGAGATATTTGAATAGCTGGCCATTAGCAAGAGGATCCCCATTACTTTGCTGATAATTATATCCTCTTCACTATGACTTCCCAGTGGAATAATACAATGTTCCCAGTGCAGGAGATAATGAAAAATACCATTCAGGTGGTACATATATGCCAAGAATAGTGTGTTGTATTTCTTCCCTTCCCCCATCATGTAAGTTGTAATAGTGCACACCTACACGGTATGCTAATGCTTGTTTGGTTGTTCAGGGCTGTGTACAGGGCAAATAAATGTATCTTGAAAATGGAGCTGGCAGTGGAATATCATACTCCTGGTGTAATTATCTCCCGTGTTTAGTGGGCTCAGTGTATTGCTGAGTACATTTTTTGTTAGCTATTATGTAAATGACTTTCAAAGCCCACCACACTGTAATAATGAGGACTTTGGAAGGAATCTTATAGAGATGAAGTTGTTTCCTTTTTTAAAGAGAGAGTGGTGGTGGGAACTGGAGCTGTATGTTTCTTTTAATTAATCCATCATTTTGCAGACATGTTTCTGTTGAGCAATCAAGGAAAATGAAACAAACAAACAAAAAAGGAAAGAAGGAGGGAAAATGCAGCATGAGAAGAACACCCACTCATTTACAGTAACTATTTTTTCCAAGCGATACATAAAATCTCTCATGTGTTATTGCTGTCTTATCACTTCTTGGCATTTTTATTGCTGTTCTAATTTCAGTTTGGGGGAATCTTGCTACATAGTGTATATCTGTCTCAGATTCATTAATTTGCACAGAAAACTCAATTTGCATCAAAATACTTTACTGTTTGGCTGTAGCTTTACATATCTTGGGGCCTCATGGCTTGCATGAGAACTTTGACTTCAAATTATTTACAAGAGACGCAAAAAGTTATGCCATTGAAATTAACCAACTTTGAATACCACAGAAACCAGTGAAATTATGCTGCTAGTTCCTCCCACAAAAGAGACAAAACATGTTAGTTTTGATTTTTCATATGTTGTAGTAGTTAATAAGAACCATATATTAATGCATATGAAATTCAGTAATGACCCATGGAAACCAATTTCTAGTCGTATTAGTTCCCATAAAAATCTTTCAAACATTTAAAAGTCATACAAGAACAATTTAAAAACTTTTGTTATATACATAGTAATATTCACTTGGATGTTATTAACAAATCTTTTGAAGGAAGCAAGTAAAATATTTTGGGTCTTTATTCCCTTCTTACTTATTTACTTATTATACACTCACTCTGGTATAAATCAGAATGGCTTTAGTGAAAGGAGAATAAATAAGCGTTTTTTTTTTGTTTATCTGTTTTGTTTTTATTTTTTTATTATTTTTTTAGATTTCAGAGAGGGAACTGGATCAATTTCCATGGTCCTAAACTCCATCTGTCATATAAAGAAAAATAAAGAACTTCATATAAGAAGTTCATATTTTTCATGTAAAGAAGTTCACTTCCTTTTGAAGGGAACTTTCACGGTAAAAAATAAAAAACAAAAAAAAATCAGTGTATAGAAAAAATAATCTCTAGATTGTCTAGATTTCTTTTTCATCTGTCACTGCCAAATATCTTGAGTATCCAGAATATACTAAAATCATGCCCACTTAAACAGAAGCTGAAATGTGGTTGTAGAAACTTATCATTTACACAATAAATATAAAGAAATGGAACAGACAGATGCAACAACATTATAGCACAGTTGCAGATAAGGAGTTGTGCGAACACCTTCATTGAGTTGGTTTTACTTCTTATCATTTAGTGTCTTTTGATATCTTGACCTTCCCCTTTCTTGATCTCTGTTCTGAATCTATTCACACCTTCTTCACACCTTGTCCTTTTGCAATTATTTCTCCCTCTTTTTTTTTTTTTTTTCATTTTATCTGCAGTTTTCTCAGCTGCCTTCTTTTTGACCAAAACATTCTCTTTGTTATGGATTGCTAATTGTAGAAGCAGTATGTGTAGACACCCTGTATTTGAACTGAGAATCCAAAGCTAAAATGATTGCTTGCTTCCATTTTTATACCTCTGGCACCTCGATGTATGAGGTGAAAAGTGTCCACAAAGATGTAATATTTGGCTATGCTTGTGAGCCCTAATATGCCCCCTTAAATATCGAGTAACAGGCCAAAGCAAAATGTTTTCCTGTTTCCCCATTTTTACATAGAATATGTAGTCTGTAAAATCTAAGTATTGAGCAAAGAACCTTTTATCTATTTTATAACCTTCATGGTAACTAAACAGATGTAAAAGCTTATGACTTTTTTGGAAAGAGTGAGCATTCTGTCTGTAACATACACTACAATTAATATGTATGCCTGTCTTCCAAATAGTATCAGGTTTTGGGGAGAATACACTGAAAGAAAATCTGCTTCCACAGGTTGTGTATAAATTAGATGGATGGATTAGATGGGTAGAAAGATTAGATAGAATATTATTTCATAATTGGTTTTATTTTTTATTTTATTAATATTTATTAAATTCATGTTTAATGTTTAATTTCATTAGTGTTATGCCTAATCTTATTTCAATTAGTTTAGAAGTGTTTTTTTTTTGTGTGTGTGTGTGTGTATGTGTTTTATGCAACAGCTTGAAAAGCTTGGACAGAATCATGGAAATGGAATAAATCTGTTAATGTCAATCTAATTGTGCAGTCTACTCAGTGGTCTTGAAAATCAATCAATTCAAAACATGTTTTACATATTTCAATATGAATTTTCCCTTGTCACTCAGCAGTGGTTACTTACAATAAAAATGTATGTTTTCAACAACAACAACAACAAAAAATGGTCTTTGAAGACTGGAATCTTTTTCTGCAATCTGCGTTCAAGAAAATTATTTCAGCTTGCCTTACAAATGACCTAGAGAGGCCTTCTACTGAAAAGTGATGGTTTTCATTCTCCATCTTCAGTCAAATTTTAGCATCCTTCCTGAGGGAGCCAGCTGTCACTTGGTTAAGAGTTTGGAAACCGAGGCACTAACCTACTTTTATTTGATCAAGACAATTCAGATAATGTGGACACTTCCAAATAGATTTTAGACAGTGTGCTAGCTTCCACTTGGTCATTAAGGCTAGGGTTCATCTGACTAAATGTAGACGTTAGTGAGCTTGCCACATATCTTTTTGTCTCGGCACTCCAGCCAATGAGGGAAACAAGGTTGCGATTCATCTTATTCTTAAGAAAATGTGTAGGATGTATCAGAAAAATGTGTTCATGCTCCTAGACTATAATGGAGCCCACATGACTAGTTCCGAGGTAGACTTCCACTGTAGAAATCTAAAAGTGAACATGATCAGTTACATCGTAAGTATTTTGTTCTTTCCATAAGTTCTAAGATATTTAGATTCCTGCAGACTAATTGCAACTTACGTTTAAATTTTAAGACTGTCCTAATGTAACTTTTGAGTCAAAGGCAAAATTGGCAACTCCAAATGGTCGTGCATCTCAACCTGTGTTAGGCATCTGAGATGCTCCATTGATTTCTTTTGTCTTGTGTCCTACAGTAAGATTCATCCCACATATTTTTGGCCTAAAAGGCCTATCTAAACCTAGCACCTGTTCCTTCCCTTGTAGTGTCACACATGATGTAGCCACTGCTCTAATGCTCAAACTTGTTTTCATGTCTTCTGAAGAAGTAGCTTGTCAAATATATCTAGGGAACTATTTAGACAAGTACCTTAAAATCTTATGGCATTGTGCTACCCTTATATAATACATGATCAGAACTTGTTTAAATTATATATTAGATTCCCCACTCATGGCACCTGATCTTAATTTTCTTGGAAGCTTTTTCTTTGTATTCCTTATGTGCACCTTCCTATCAATTCACACAATCAGTGTGTGTTAGGTATGGCATAATATATGGCAATGCTTTCACTGTATCATATGTACTTTTACTTCAGTCCCTTTACTTCAGTCAAAGGGTCAGCCAATTACGTCACTGCTGCCAAGCTCCCCAAAAGAAGCAAGAAACCTCAGCGATGTTCCTATACGACACAGTAAATCACCAACATTGTGCTTTCTACCTTAACAGTAACAGGAATAATATCCCAAGTGCCATCAACTTATTACATC
Source organism: Anser anser (assembly GCF_964211835.1). Taxonomy (NCBI): domain Eukaryota; kingdom Metazoa; phylum Chordata; class Aves; order Anseriformes; family Anatidae; genus Anser; species Anser anser. Next base: position 81,765,357 of record NC_139723.1, on the reverse strand, counting down.
TTCCATGAAAACACAGATTCACAGATTCACAGATTTTTCTAGGTTGGAAGAGACCTCAAGATCATCGAGTCCAACCTCCGACCTAACACTAAGTACTCCACTAAACCATATCCCCAAGCTCTACATCTAAACGTCTTTTAAAGACCTCCAGGGATGGTGACTCCACCACCTCCCTGGGCAGCCCGTTCCAATGCTTAATAACCCTTTCGGTAAAGAAGTACTTCCTAACATCCAACCTAAAACTCCCCTGTCGCAACTTTAGCCCATTCCCCCTCGTCCTGTCACCAGGCACGTGGGAGAATAGACCAACCCCCACCTCTCTACAGCCTCCTTTCAGGTAACTGTAGAGAGCGATGAGGTCGCCCCTGAGCCTCCTCTTCTCCAGGCTGAACAAGCCCAGCTCCCTCAGCCGCTCCTCGTAAGACTTGTTTTCCAGACCCCTCACCAGCTTGGTCGCCCTTCTCTGGACTCGCTCGAGCACGTCCATGTCCTTCCTGTAGCGAGGGGCCCAAAACTGAACACAGTACTCGAGGTGCGGCCTCACCAGAGCCGAGTACAGGGGCACAATCACTTCCCTCGACCTGCTGGCCACACTGCTTCTTATACAGGCCAGGATGCCGTTGGCCTTCTTGGCCACCTGGGCACACTGCTGGCTCATATTCAGCCGACTATCCACCAATACTCCCAGGTCCTTCTCGGCCAGGCAGCTTTCCAGCCACTCATCTCCCAGCCTGTAGCTCTGCTTGGGGTTGTTGCAGCCCAGGTGCAGGACCCGGCACTTGGCCTTGTTGAACTTCATGCAGTTAAAACCATGGATCGTTCATCTGAAGTTACAAAAATAGAGTTAAGGAGAGCCCTTTCAGAACAGACCAGCTACCTACATTTTGTTACTCAGGATTTGACAACATGAAGTGGAAGTTACTCTCTCTCTATATATATATACACACACATATATATGTATGTTTATATATGTATATAGTAACTATATATATAGAGTATATATACTATATACTATATATATGTATTATATACATAGTATATATATAATATATAGTATATATACTATATACTAATATATATATACTATATATATACACTATATATAGTATATATAGCATATAGTATGTATACTATATATATGTATGTATACTATATATATGTAGTTACTATATATATACACATATATACACATATATATGCATATACTATATATACATATAGATACATATAGTGTGTATAT